>NW_025091265.1:1009779-1472393 GCF_001078395.1 Aspergillus udagawae | reverse complement strand
AATTACTTAATATAGAATTTACCATCTAGAACTAACTATTATAACTATAGATATAAGCTAGGGAGTAATAAATATAATAATAAAGCTATAATATTTACTATTAATTCTTTATCTATAATAAAGCTAAATAAATACTATAATCTATAATAGTAATAGAATATATTATTTAAATAATAAGAGGCCAACTCCTCCTATATTATAATTAATTATAGAAGATAATAATAATCTAAAATAAATAAAGCTATTTATATTACTAAATTAGGAAGTATTATAGCTTTAAGGATAAAGCCTATAGAGAAAAGAGGTAATTATTAAGAGCTATAGTAAACTATAATACTACTATATATACTAGATTATATAATCTATACTATATTTATCTTTATAGGTTACTAAGTATTCTATAACTTAGTAATTAGTTCTCCTTCCTTAGGTAATATATGATTATTTACTCCCTTCATGCTGATCTGACCAGTTGATATTGGGCCTTAGGGACCGATCTTACAGGTAGATACTAATTAGTATCTTATAAGGTATAAGAGGGTTCTTTTATAGAGAAAGGTGCAGAAGTAGCAGTAGACTAATATCTAAATATTTTTTTAGTAAAAATATATATTTTAACTATATCTAACTATAAGCAATTCCTTGATATAAGTAATCAAGACAGCCTGCTGAATTAGTTGCTTATATCCAGGGTTTACAGTACTATAATAACCCACTACATACTACTTGGAGTCATTAAAGATATATAGTAATGTTAACTTAATTCTTTACTGTACTACATACTTTATATGTAAGTTTGGGACCTGGGAGATTCCCATTTTATTCTCTTCTCTACAGGATACAGCTAGCTTATACTATATATTATTACAAAACCCCCCAGTGGGTCCTTTTCTGTAGGGAAGTATTTCACGTATTACATAGATTTTAAATTATCACTTCAGAATTTATGGCATACCTCCAGAGCGGATAAACAGAAATATGTGGCATATCTAGCAACTCATCTATCTTTCAATGCTCTATATATCACTTAGGTTTTATCCCGACGGATAAGGTGACGTTTCATTATTCCTCCTTTTTCTTCTCCTTATGTACCGGTATGGTTTTGTCTCTTGATTGTCTTCCTGAGGAGCTACTATACATCATCCTGTGTAACTGCCCCCCTTGTTCTTCGGCTGCACTGGGACAGACTTCTCGCAAGTTTCAAAATATCGCGAATGAACCTTTACTATGGAGATTCTATTGTCAAACCCACTTCAAATTCTGGGATCCCAAACATGATATGACAAGAAACTACAGGAGTTCTGCCTCTGTAGTAGACTGGAAACGACTCTACGTTTCTCGACATCTTGTTGACCGCAGGACCTGCAATCTTCTTAACAGTATTCTTGCCGGGCAAACTGGAAGAATCAAAAAATTTCGAACCATCATTGGACTTGGATATGACATCAAGGATACTCTACTACGCCATATTTCCGCAGGATCAGACACAGAGGACTACTTGGCCAGAAGGTGGCGCTCCCATTGATAATATCTGGTCATTTTCCATGTGATTAACATTCGCTATTTCAACAAAAGGTATTACGCAAGAGCGCTGCTGACTTGTCTCCATCGGAGCATTGCGGTCCCAGAATGGATCAAACTCAGAAATGGGGAACCTGTGTCCCTGGAAAGGGCTTTGGGTGCGTTTGATCTTTTCATCCCAGAGAGCAGTTTCGGGAATTTGGATGAAGTATGTAAAACACTCAGCCTTGGAAAGGATAATGAGGCAAAACATCTACTAATCAGTAGCCAGATTGTGAGTAGGCTAGATGAAATCGCCTCGCACATATTCACATACTGCCCTAATATAAATAATCTCACACTTCGCGAGAAGGCCCGGACTGTCGCAACATACCTCAGAGAAAGCAATTTGACAGGCATTCAGTTAGGCCGGGATTACCATTGCCTGGAGCACAATTTCCTAGGATTCGCAATGAATGATCCCGATCATAATTCGCTTCCACTGATTTCAGCAGCTATATACTGCTACGTTGCCCGAAAAATAAACCTGGACGCTTGGCCTTGTGGTTTTCCTTTCCACGTTCATGTTATAGTCATGCCACCCAGCGGTCAGGACATTGATGGCAACTCGATCCCATCCGCGACGCGGATTGAGCCGATTTTTATGGATCCATTTCGCTCAGCAGAAGAGACACCGGTTGAGAACCTGCAAAATCAGTTGAATTTCCTGGGGGCTTCAGCAGCCGAGCAATCAGCTTTCCTTCGTTCGTCTGGGGTTGCTGATACTGTGTTGCGATGTGGCAAAAACATCATGAACTCCGTTCAACGTCTTTCCCAGACATCTAGAGCACATTTGGCTCCGGTCGACGCGGTTAGTGCAAGATATGCTGCCCTTTGGTCGTCACTGTTATTTTCCACCTCTTTCCGGCCGGCGGACCTTATGCACTACTTACCTTGGTTCTTGGAACTCTTCGCTACGGACTTTCCTTCGGATGTTCATTTGATTGAGCAGTATCTTGTACCGCTTTTTCAAGGCACGCCCCAGCAAGAGGACATACTTGAGAGCCTTCGTGTCGTGCGAGCTGTGGATGAGATACCCAAACAGGTCAAACGGCGGACACCTGAGCGCAAAGCGGTAAGGTATAGGATCGGCCAGGTCTTCCGCCATCGACGGTACAGCTACTTAGCTGTTATAACTGGTTGGGATACTGAGTGCGATGCGAGCGAACAGTGGATGAGAAGGATGGGCATCGATCGTTTGGAAGCCGGCAGGCACCAAAGTTTCTACCACGCATTGTATGGTAACTGCGCTTTATTTCACTGCCTTTGCTAATTATGTTTAGAGCTGAGGACAAGTCTGTTCGCTACGTTGCGGAAGAGAACGTCGAAATCATCACTCCCGATCTATTTGAGCTACCGCGAACGCTTGTGGAAACAGCAGGAAAGCACTTCAAGAGGTGGGATGGCTGTTCTCGTACATTTGTCAGCAATATTCGAGATGAGTATCCTGATGACTGAACGACGCCTTCGGAGAGGAATACTAATTCCAGCACTGCTTTGACTACACGTCTTGAGGTCCATGAAGGTAAGCTACGGCTAGTAGAATCCTAATATATCGAACATCATTGGTTCGAATTCGATATTGTTATTCTCTGGATAACAAGAGATCACATATCTTCTTTTGGATGGCCGTCTAGCTTAGCACACCAGCATCTTGGATAGCTGGCGGCGTGTGCTATTACAGACTTCTCCTTCCTTTGTCTAAGTGGAGAGAAAGTAGGCTCGTACGATGTCGAAATTCTGTTTTTATTTTTTTTCCGTTACTTCCCCTGTGATGTTCTGGCCCTTGTGTAGAGATGGCATTTGACATGTTTGCATTTATTTCTAAGGTTGCGTGATGATTTATTATATGCTGTGCGTGTGGGGCAGTGCATCATGATCATTAGGTGTTGTTCCTCTACCTCTCTACGCTCGCGCTCTCCCTCTTCACATGGTGTGATTCAGGATCTAGAGGGCGCCAACCATTATTAGCATGTGGGTGGGTGTTAGGTGGTTGACTTGTAGTGACAAATGCACTGGGTACTTAAAAAGCAAGCTCAGTTTTTGGCTATATCAGGGCCGGCGGATAATTATCACATGACACTTACGCACCACCAAATTTTTGATGGTCAACAGTAACAGTGACTTCTACCTAGGCCCTAACTGAAAATTTCGGTATCCCCAATAGTCTGGAGTCAGAAACATTTCAGCTATGGGTATACCGCATCTAACACGACTTTTACTTCCATATTCGGAAGCAGTGCTTCTTAAGGGTGGTCAAAGTGCCGAGGAGGGGAGAATACACATTCAATCTGTTGTGATTGATGGCCCCAGTCTGGTTTATCATGTCCATTCAAGGTTGCTGGGATGGTCCGACAGCCGACTCGAATTCCCTGATATGCAGCCATCATGCAACGAAGTTAGTTGCGGGGTGATGTTGCATCTCTTGAAGTTAAGAAACCTGGGAGTTGACATGTAAATGACGTCCAAGCAGGAGATCATACAAATAATGACTGATATGGTCTAGAAAGGCAATATGCTTTGATGGAGCTTTGCCGGCCCGAAAAAGAGAGACAAGACGATCTCGACTCGAAAGGGCAAGACGAAAGCTTGAGATAGCTCGTAAAAAAATCAGTTATGGTTCTCCCAACTACACGCCTATCGACACAGAATCCAAGCTCGAAACGATACTGCGAGGACGGGCGTTGACTCCTAAACACAGAGAATGCCCTGACAATCCCTTTATGGTACCGGCTGTCTTCGAAGATCTCAAGCATCGATGGAATAAGGAAAACATCCTTCAAGCTGTGCGGGGCTCCATATTGTTAGTCGACTCAGCTGCATTACAAGATTTTCCTTGGGCAGATGTCACAATCATGGTCGCAGGGGAAGCAGATATGCATTGCGCATACCTGGCGAAACTCACAGGATCTGCGATACTTACTAATGATTCGGATCTTATACTTCATGATATCGGGCCGCATGGTACGGTCGTGCTTCTTCATTCGTTAGAATTGGAAAATACGTACAGCGGCCGATTAATAGACGTGCCACTTCAAGCGGTGCAGCTACATCCAGCATCACTCGCTCAACGCTTTGGGTTGGCTGATTTACTGCGCCTAGCATATGAACTTAGACTTCACCCAAATTCAGGATTAACGGAGCTGATACGGCTTGCAAAAAAGACCCTCGGACCCCAAGGGTCTGCAGGCTATTTGGAATTCTCAGAGGAATATAAGAAGGGCCCAGAACATGCAGAATGGGGGTTTGCGAATTCTCATCACCTTGACCCCAGAGTCTCAGAGTTGGTCTGGCAATATGAAACCCAAGAAAACAATTCATGGGACGAATTCCCTCGGTTTTATCTTGCAATTCTAAACGAAGATCATACCAGGCGGTGCGCGTGGGAGAATGGCTTCTCATATAGAGTTCTAGGCTATTCGATCTTTAATGCCTCGCGTCCACCGTCTCGGAGATCTTGCTTCATCGATGAGTTTGTACGACGAGGGGGAAGAATTGCAAGGGATACTCTAGCAATTCGTGATGCAGGCTGGATCGCAGATCAAATGACGGCTTTCTATGCACGTCTCAGTGTAGTTCGAGATGCCCTGGGCGAAAATGCCATGACCACAAACTTATGGAGAATATTTGCACTGTGTGAGATATATGGTTTGGGGGACAGTGGCTCTCCGCTTCCCGACGCTAAGCCATTTAGCAGATTCCTTAATTTTGGCTATATGGGTGATCAGACAGACTGGGCAGACATACACCTTACGGCGCAGGTCCAAGCTGTGCTTTATTCTCTGAGAATTATGAGACAACTGATTGGGTTCACGACTTCGGCCAACGATCTCATGCTCAAAATACAGGACGCTCTTATGAGCCTCCCCCCACTTCACGTGCTGATGAGATCGAGATTCGAGATGGTGAACGAGTACCTTACTGAAGATGCTGCTGGTGAATTTCTGAAGAGATACAAACAGCTAGCGAGATGACATATATTGCTTACAATTCACTAGATATATATGCATGTCAGTAGATGGGAAACGTTGTGATACGAACACTATTGGTTTCCTTGTCCCGTGAGCTCGCGGATACTTCTGAAATCCTCGATCGCTACCAAACCAGAGCTCAAGTAATAAGCCCACTGACTAGTATAGCCAGAGTACGAGGAAGTATGACGTTACACGGAACAGTGTTGATTTGTTTTCCTCAAGCTCAACATATCCTAACGTGATGATCTTATAAATCCCACCACACCTCGACAGTATCCAACTAGGTCAGCTAAGCGTTTGGCTTCCCGCTGCTGTTCTTCACTCCACTGAACGAGAGATTTTCTCAGTTCTCCGTGGTCATTCGCCGCCGACTCGGAGCACTTCCGCACAATATCAGCATGTATTTTCAGAAATACCGCCATCCAAGCATTCACAAGTTCGAAATCTTTCCTGAGACGGAGTCGCGTAATCAGTGCCATGACGAATAAGGACAACTCAGAATGACCGTCTTGTACACGCAGATCCAGAGATCGAATCTCCAAATCAGTCTTTGCTGGAGATAGAGTTTTCAAATGATCTGTGAAGGGTGCAAAATCGTTAGACTGACGCCCGGAATGCAGAAGGACTGTGAATAAAGAGCCCGAGTCGTCCACAGTCTGAGATCGTTGATGTCTGGCTATCCTTGAGCGTTCAGCGAGCGTGTGTTCAACCGATAACGCCGTACTTCTGTCGCTGCTACCAACGCTCGTTTTCTCGGAAACAGATGGCAGGAAAAACGGGGCTTTCTCAGGTGCCTTGGGAGGATCTTTTGGCTTGTTGCGTTCCTAACGACAATCAGCAATGATAAAGCAGATGGTGGAAGAAGTGTGGGATGATACCCTGATCAAATCTAAGTGGAGTAGAGTCTGCCATCTACTCCTGGGGATGGCACTGAGTGTTACCATCTCCTTAGTCAGTTGTTCGTCACATAGCACTGGCCCCTCGGCCTCATCCTGATGGTGCTCTTCGGAAAATGCAGCCTCAAGAGCTCCAGCGCTTTCCTCTGCGGATGTGAGAGGGATTTGTGTATCAGCGAAACCAGATTCGTCCAGATTCTGGGTCGAAATTGGAATAAACAGACTCCGATTCGTCCAGAGACGAATGCCGACACTATCCGAATGGGCTGTGGCTAGAAACTCCCCAGTTGATGACATGGCTAGCGAGGTACAGGTGCTAGGCACTCGGAAGATATCAATGAGATGTCCTGTTGACAAATCCCAAACGCGGACACGTGAGTCCATAGAAGCAGCCACTATCCACCGGCTATCATTGGAGAAAATGAAGTCGTTGATCTGACCCACGCAACCCCAGAATTCGCGTATGAGTTTTCTTGTTTCGATGTCAACCACACGAATCGAGAGGTCATCACAACTGAACGCGACCAGCTCGCTGCTGCTGTTATAACGCAGACCAGTGATTGCTGTCATTGGATGCCAATCAAGCTCATCTAGGAGTAACCCAGAGTGAAAATCCCAGAACTAATTAAAAACTTAGTAACTGTGACTTATGAAAAGGAGTCAAATATCGTACCTTGACTTTCCCATCCAACCCACAGCTTATGGCAGTCCGGTTCAACGAATCGACTACTAAGCCAGTGACCGCCTTTGTATGTCTGGTTTTCTTTTCTTGAGAACCATTGGCTAGACCAAGCTCGCCAGTTCGCTTACCTTTCAAATCGCGAGCCGGGAGACTTTGTCGATGCTGGCCGGACTGCAGATTGAACACATCAATACTTCCCATACTGGACCCAACCAGGGCGAAAGTCCCACATTGCGTGATAGCGACGCTCTGGAATAAAGTGTTAGCGTACTCCATGACATAGTGTCGACAACTCATTCACCTTCACGACAGATCCATCGCTTGTTTCAAAAGTCCAGCGTCCAGCTCTTTTCCTACCCCAAAACCAAGTACGCGCGAACTTGTCCCCACGGTGACCAGTGACTACACTCTCCCACCCAGTCTTATTCGAAGCAGCCGCGTCTGCTACTCTCGGATTCGCCCAAATCGGTCCAGACGTGGTGACACCCATGCCACCATCGCGATTTAGTGAGCAAGCAATGCAAGTTATCTCTGACGCTCTGAAACCCTGTGTGTGACGTTGCAAGTCTAAGCTCACAGGACCTGGAGCGGACATTTTCTTGGCTTTCTTCTCAACTGCGCCCTGCGAAATTTCAGTATTTTGGCTGTCTTTTCGTACACTAAGTCCCCATAAGCTGCAGTCCTTGCTCGCACTCAGTAGCCATTTACCATTGGCTTCTGAGCCATCCGATGCCGAGGGCAAGAAGCTCAACGCAGTAACAGGAGCAGAATGACCACTTCTGAAATGAAGCTGTCTCGGAATAGGTGAAAATGGCGTCTCATCAAATATCCAGGTCCTGAGAGAGTTATCTTTCCCAGTCGATACCAACAAAGGTTGGCCATCCAAGAAATCCACGCAGGTTATGCCAGACGCTATTTCATGTCGAAGTGTTCTGTGGGCGTTCCGAAGGACCCCCGTGACACACCCTGCGTTGTTCAAATCCCACAAAGTGATGTCGCCACTATCCACAGAAGCTGTCGCCAAGACACCCGGAGATTGACCATCTGCGCCAGCGCCTAGACTATCGGTCCGGAAGGCGAGTGATGTGATGTGCGAGGAACCCGAGCGCAATGACAAGATAGTCTGCTCGGTATCGACGTTACGGATGAATAGAGAGCCATCCGCATGAGCAATAGCAATGAGAGATAGCACAGGAGTCGGCTGCAGAGCAGTCACAGCTCCAACACTTGGCCATGCTGTAGGAATGGTATGGAGTAGCTCTCCGGTCCTCACGTTCCAAATGTCCACACTGCCGTCAAACCTTCCAACGAAAACCTTATTGATATATGTTGGCATACTGCACATTTGACCGCCGTAAATGTGGTCTCCGGATACTGCTTCAATTTCGCGAGGAACCAACGTCGTGTAATGTTCGTATGTCGTATTTTTCCAGACTTCAATGCTGGTGCCAGTGCAACCCACAATCCAAGCGCCAAAAACAAGTACTTTGATAATAGGCCCAGCTCGGCCTGAAGGCACCTCTAATGCAGCGACCTTTTTGCCGCGTTTGAAAACCCATATACCTCCACATGTCCCAGGTCTGAGATTTCCCCACGCTGCAAAGACCTTCTCACGCCATGCAAAGGTGGCAGTTATGGCTTCTGGCGTCTGAGGCCGGCTGATGAAAATCAAACTCAGCCCTCGGCGTAGATCATAGGTGTGCAAAGCGCGGCCCACACAGGTCGTGATCTGAAAAGTACTTTTTCCCAAGCGCACATTTGTGAAAGGAACAGCTGTGGGAGAGACGAGTCCAAGTGTCTAAAGACTGATCAGTCAGGAGAGCATTTAGAGGAAGGGAACGATGATCGATTCAGTCCTGGCTTACCCGATATGGCGAAAATATTCTGGACTCAAGTGTCTGTCGCGAATTTGTGATGCTCTGATGCTCAGAAACTCGCTTTTGCCTTTTCGGAAGTGGCACGCTGAATTCATCCTCGTCAAGTGAAGGCATCATGTCAATTCAGGTCAGGTCTTAGTATTATTGCCAGTTTCAGATTGTAGGAGCTCTCGATATTGCTCTCTTCTATTTGCGAACTTTTGTGGTGTCCCGAAAATTTCTGTCTTTACGGGCAGGTCCGCCTGGAATACCGCCTTGGCAAAATCCTACTTAATCTCCGCACTCCGTAAAGCTCTTAGCTCCTAAGATGAACGTTGGGTTTCCAAAATTCATGTGGGTAGGATTGTCCTCTTTGTTTGGAACGCCTCTCTATATTATTCCATGTTAATATACGTTAATAGATACGAATAAGTGTACAATGGTATATGAATAGATATTTGGAATTTTCAGTCTTTGCTCACTGTCAAGCATGTTCCTGAACAGCACCGAGTAATGACGACAGGAGTGATCCTGACGATCTAGCAGAAGATCGACAATGGTGGTCTTATATTCATAAATAATTGAAGTCTGCCAAACGCGTATCCAAATTTGTGTGAGAAAAAACGGAGTCACCTTCCGAAATGGGGTTTTCACCAAGTTTGACTTTTCACCTGGAACCAGATCTCAGTGACCCCTCTAGTCCCAATTGTACCGACGATGAACTCATAGGCACTACACATAAACAACACAGAGGAGAACAAAAATTAGAAAACAGCAACGGAAATCTGGGATGAGGACATTCATGCGCAGCCTTAGTCTTTGAATTCAAGTTCCACGAGCAACCTTCAAAAATGACGCAGAGCAATTCTATTCAAGATTCCCCACCTTCCGCAAGCCAGGATAATTGCTCTTCTGATGTTGGTTGTGCTACAGGCAGTGACGAGCGGAACGCACTGATTGACACGCCCTTATCAAACACGGTGTTTGATCAGACTGGTGACAAATCATCTGTCACCCTTCTTTATGAACCGGCTTCGCCATCTTCGAGGGCAAGTCCGAGTAATGGGCAATTCCACCAGAACAAAATCCAGAACTCAGACGCAATGACAGATCATGCTGGCGGGGTGCGAGTTGCTCGTTCAGCTCGTTCCTCCAGCCGAACGCCTAGGAGACTTAGTGGCAGCACAGCTACCAGCTCGATCAGTGAAGCTGAAACCGGCCACTCAAGCATTGGCAGGATTGGCGTCTGCGCTTTGGATGTGAAAGCGCGCAGCAAACCTAGTCAGAACATTTTAACCCGCCTGCAAGCCAAAGGTGGTTTTGAAGTGATTGTTTTCGGAGACAAGGTGATTCTCGATGAGGCTGTAGAGAATTGGCCTGTATGCGACTTTTTGATTGCATTCTTTTCCGACGGCTTCCCCCTGGAGAAGGCCATCGCTTACGCGAAGCTTCGAAAGCCATTTTGCGTGAATGATTTACCCATGCAGAAAGTGTTATGGGACCGACGCCTATGTCTGCGAATTCTGGATCATATGAATGTCCCCACACCAAAGAGATTAGAGGTCAATCGCGACGGCGGACCAAGGTTGGAATCTCCGGAGCTTGCTCAGCATGTTTACAGGTTAACGGGGGTCAAGCTCGAGGGCCCTGAAGATGGGACTGGCGGAGGCTCTCAGAAAACTCAGGTGGTAACAATGTCTGAGGACGGCGAGGCTCTGATTGTGGATGGAAAATCTATCAGAAAACCCTTTGTCGAAAAGCCAGTGAACGGTGAAAACCACAACATCCATATATACTTCCCTAACGATCAACAGTATGGCGGAGGAGGCAGGAGGCTTTTCCGGAAAGTCGGGAACAAAAGCTCCGAATACGATCCTCAACTTGTGGTACCTAGATCAGTGACAGAAGAAGACACAAGCTACATTTACGAACAATTTCTGAGGGTTGACAATTCTGAAGATGTCAAGGCTTATACAGTCGGGCCAGATTTTTGTCATGCAGAGACACGCAAGTCGCCTGTGGTTGATGGAGTCGTTCGCCGGAACACGCATGGGAAAGAACTCAGATACATAACGAAATTGAGCCAGGATGAGGCAGCAATTGCGTCAAAAATCTCGAATGGGTTTGGCCAAAGGATCTGCGGCTTCGATATGCTTCGAGTCGGTGATAGGAGCTACGTGATCGATGTTAATGGATGGAGTTTCGTCAAGGACAACAATGACTATTACGACAAATGTGCCAGTATTCTGAGCGACATGTTTCTGAATGAAAAGCGCAAACGCGAGGGAATACAAAGGTCCCTAGAAATGGTTTCGCCGGATACAACCCATCATGTGAGACATTCCGTATCTCACAGGCATACACTGAAAACCTTGTTGAAATCTCCATCCACGTCCAAACTCTACGGCAGTCATAAGAGCCTCGACAATAGTTTCCAGGACCTTGCGGCGTTAACTCCAGCATCCTCTGGAGCGGATAGTATGGACTACAAAAGAAGTCGTACGAGCCCAGATACGCGCCAGATCGATTCAGATATAAGTGATCTCGACCCAAAGACCCCAGAATTGACCGGCCATCCCGACGAAACGATCCCGCCGCCTCCGCCTCCAGCATCTAAACATTCCTGGAAGCTTAAGGGCATGGTTGCAGTCATAAGGCATGCTGACCGTACGCCAAAGCAAAAGTTCAAGTTCACTTTCCACAGCCAGCCATTTATTGATTTGTTGAAAGGCCATCAAGAAGAAGTGGTGATCAAAGGACAGGCAGCCTTGGCTGGTGTCTCGGAGGCTGTCAGGCTTGCAATGGACCAGAAACTGGAAGATATGGAAAAACTCAAACTGCTTCGAACATCCCTGGAGAAGAAAGGTGGCTGGCCTGGAACGAAGGTTCAAATTAAACCTATGTTTCGCAAGCGAACGCAGGAGGAATTGAGCACGCATAGTTCAGAGAACTCGAACAGCGACGGAGCGCAGACTAATTGGACCCAAATCGCCAATGATGCTAGCGGGAATAGTGAAAAAATTGCTCGGACACCTACTCGCAGTGATTCAATATCCGGCACAACATTCTCAAGATTTTCCGCTGCCGAGAACGATCTCATCCTAGACAAGCTGCAACTTGTGATCAAGTGGGGTGGAGAGCCAACCCACGCCGCAAGATACCAATCACAGGATCTAGGTCTCAATATGCGCGACGATCTGAAATTGATGAACAAAGAGGCGCTGAATAATGTTCGGATCTTTACAAGCTCGGAGCGAAGAGTGAGTACTAGCGGTAAGTCTTTTCCAAAGCATGGTTTTGTCCGGCGCCAAGCTTATGAGTTAATGTAGCTCAAATTTGGGCGTGCTCTTTTCTCGACCAGAAGGAGCTCCCGGATGATTTTATTCAAGTGCGAAAGGACCTTCTGGATGACTCCAACGCTGCAAAAGATGTTATGGACAAGGTGAAAAAGAAGCTGAAACTCCTTTTGCGCGAAGGGTCTGCACCTTCACAGTTTACTTGGCCCAAGGATAACATCCCTGAGCCATCGGTTGTCCTCGCTACTGTTGTTGAGTTGATGAAATTTCACCGGAATGTCATGAGATATAATTTTGGGAAGATTAACAACTCTCCACATCGTCCTTCATCGACATCTCCCCTTAGTGACGATTCTACCTCTCAGAATGTCATTCCGGACACGGATCGCCCAACCCTTTCCTCTATCCAGGGACGGTGGTGTACTGGTGAAGATCCCATGCTCTTCAAAGAGCGATGGGAAAAGCTTTTTGCAGAATTTTGCGACACGGAGAAGGTTGACCCGAGCAAACTTTCCGAATTGTACGACAGCATGAAATTTGATGCACTCCACAACAGACACTTTCTTGAGTGGGTGTTCATGCCCCCAGATGAGGGGTTCAACGAGCATGAACAGCACAGGTCCAATTCTAATAATACTAACCGTCACGATCTTGTAGGGGACATAATACCCGGACATGACAGTCTAACAAGCGAAGGAATGGAGGAAAACGCGGAAACTCCGACGTTATCACATTTCCTCCGATTCAAGAAGCGAGCACATGCATTCGACTCATTACCGCATCTAAGGGCCCTTGATGACTCATATGATCACTATTTCAAGCTGTACCCAGGCTCTAGTCCCACGAAAGCTAAAATGGATGGACGACTCTCAAAACTCCGGGAGTTATACAAATTGGCCAAAGTTCTATTTGACTACGTGACTCCTCAGGAGTACGGAATTACCGACTCTGAGAAACTGGAGATAGGCTTGTTGACGTCCTTACCCCTTCTTCAGGAGATTGTTAGAGACCTCGAAGAAGTCCAGGCGTCTCCAGATGCGAAGTCGTTTTTCTACTTCACCAAGGAGTCCCATATCTACACCCTCCTGAACTGCATCATCGAGGGCGGAATTCAGACAAAGATAGCCAGAAGCGCTATACCTGAATTGGATTACCTATCACAAATCTGTTTCGAGCTGTACGAGGCTAAGGATTGTGAATCATCCACAAGTTCCTATTCAATCCGTATCTCTATCAGTCCTGGCTGCCACGCTTTTGATCCGCTGGATGTGCAACTTGACTCGCGTCATGCGATTGGTTGCGCTCCGAGAAGAAGCCTAACTGCCCATCAGGACTGGAAAGAGGTCATTGAAACCCTCAAAGCGAAATTCGACACGTGCGTTTCACAACCCAGCTTCATCCCTCTACGTTTTATAGGGCCAACGACTGATGAGAATTCTATAGGGTCAAACTTCCCAAGACTTTCATTGCCGTAAATTTGAGCGATAAGCATGTGTCCAGTTATCAATAATAGGTTTGCCCAGCTGTATGTGACGAGATATGTAAAATAATGACAAGATCGATTCACTTGACCGCAAAGCAGGAGTGTGGTGTACGTGGTTATGTAAAGGAATAGAGATGTGTGTCATCATGTTCATGAGCACTTACATTTGCTAAAGTTGCTCGAAGTTTAGGTCACGAGACTATCTTATATATACTAACAGAACATAGGTACCAAGCAGTTGGTGATACACCAAGCCGGCAGACCACTTGATGACATCGGGACACCCCTAGGTTCCAGCAAACCCCTTACCAAATTAGGTAGGTAACAGTCATGTATGTGATTTGCCAGAAACGTGGTTTGGCTGCACATATCCTAGATCCAGGCTCAAGGCTTAGTAGTATCCTAGTATCCTAGCATGGGGATTACGCATGGCTATTAGTCCGTTACCTGCCTGGTCAGGTAAGGGGTTGTCGCTGTATCACTACCTCATTACCCTTAATCTATTTAGGTAATGATAAGCTTACTTTGTACAGTAAGGTACTAAGGTACCTTAGGTAGACAATACCCAAGGGACCCACTGTCTGTGGGCCAGGCTACCCGTCATTTCATGCAAGGTTTACTGTAATAATAGTGGCAAGTTGCTGGGAGGATAAGAGGCAATAAATGTTTTAATAATATTATTCATTATTTACCCCACCCTGCAATGCTGTTGCTGGCTCGTAGAAGTGGTCTTTCCCACCACCATTAAAAAGCCACATCATAACCCTCCGAGTTCCTGAACAACGTAAGTTGGATCATGTTGCCTCTAGGAAAACTACTGATTCAGGTGCTGAAGTAGAGAAATGGAACCATTGCCAGATGCTATTTGGGCTGATGCCTCGCAATTCTCATGTAATTTTTCCAATGACGATATTCAATGCAGTGAACTTCAGGGGCAGAGGGAGCTTAGAGTTGCCACGGATGATGTGATCTGCATCCTACCACATGCTAGCCAGGATGGAAAGAACTACAACATGCTCTATCTACGAAATGGCCCAAAAGAGGCGACGTCTGTTCCGCGGGAAGATTGTGGATCTTCTCTAGCAAGTATACAATTGGTTTCTCCACCATCTACACTGCTATCGCGATACTTCTGTGCGGAACTTCCCCAACATCTCAAGCCTTCGGTGGACCAGGCCATTGATCTTCATGTCATTATCTCGGCTCCCTCAGGGACAGGGAAGGCAAAGAATTTCTTCAACAACATTGTACAACCATTCTTGGCACATATTGGATTGACGGAGTATGAAGTCCATGAGACACAATCAGCGCGATCTATACTCGAACTCTGTCAATCAAGGCTTATTGGTCGTGCAAATCTTGGTTTTCCTCAAACAATTATTCTTCTTTCTGGGGACGGTGGCCTGAATGATATTGTCGATTCATTTCACAGTGCTGTCGGTGTTTCACTTGTTCCCCCAATCGTCGCTCTGATACCGATGGGGACGGGTAATGCCATGGCAAGCTCATTAGGGCTGCTCTCTCGCCCGACAGCAGGCTTGACTGTCCTGCTGAAAGGGTCACCGAAACCTATACCTACCTTAGTCGCTAATTTTTCTCCTGGCGCGCAATACGTCACGGATGAGGGCCACACTCTGATTCCTATGCTTGATAGCTCGACAACCCAGTCCTCAGTGAATCCAATTCACGGTGTGGTTGTCGCAAGCTGGGGCTTTCACGCTGCCTTAGTTGCTGACAGTGACACTTCGGAATATAGAAGGTTCGGAGCCGAGAGGTTCCAGATGGCAGCCAAGGAGCTCCTTTTCCCTTCTAGCGGCGTCGACACGCACAGGTATAAAGGTAATATCACATTATTCCGGTCTAACATAGCGACCAATGAAATCTCCGTGGAGACTCTAGAATGCGGAGAACACATGTACGTCCTCGCTACACTGGTTCCAAGACTTGAGAAAGCCTTTCTTATCTCGCCAGAGTCGGTTGCACTGGATGGCAGGTTGAGAATAATTCATTTCGGCGCAGTCTCCGCAGAAAAAGCCATGCAACTAATGTCTTTCGCGTATGATGCGGGGCGGCATGTACACGACAGCAGCGTCCTCTACACGGAAGTTGAAGGCTTCAGAATCGATTTTCATGAGGCTGAGCAGAAGTGGAGGCGAGTTTGCATAGATGGGAAGATCGTCATCGTTGAGGAAGACGGCTGGATGGAAGTGCTGAAAGGATCGACGGGTCGGGTAAATATACTGGTTTAATGGTTGAACACCAGGTTCTCATAAAGTGGTTCCCCCATACCCGTCTTGACCTGATAAGGTGTTTCCAACGAGATCAGAAATAGGGGGTGGACCGAGGGCGAGGAGTGCCCTCGATATATCTCCATGAAGGACAATATTCAAATGACCGTGGGTTGCAGGCTTCACTGCATAGGGTATTAGGTATTCGTGTGCCTCCAGGCTGGCCTTGAGAGTAGAAGCATATGGGAACATGTACTAGTCTGTATCACGGAGTACTTATACCGATTCTGGATATGCTCCCATAACTACTTTGTGCTATCTACAGGGACACTGGCCAGTCTTATGCAGTCTTCAGGAGGCCACTGGGCATCGCAGCCGCACTTCCAGCAATGAGCGGCAGTCAATGATTCTAGCCGCAGCCACGAAGTACAGGCGCACCTGTACACAAGCATCTTTACACATGCCAACCCCAGGTGACTAAGGAGACCAGAGCCTACTTCTATTTGGGCTCTGATCTGTGAATTGTCCCTAATTGTAGGACGCAGTCGGGGCGCAGGATGCTATTTATGGTGACAAAGGCAATGAGTTCTTAATTTCTCAAATGATGGAGTTTCCTGAATTTGCCAGGTTTGTGAGTTCAATGATTAAGCAAGGCATCTTAGCGAGCGTTCAATCATAAGAGGTGAACCATAAGCGCATAAGAAGGGTGTAATCCTGTTCTCTTGCCAGAAAATAGCCCGCACTTAATGGGAGAAGCTGATTGCACAATGAATAATGGATGAGTAGTTGAGTAATATTGTATTCACAATATAAGCAGCTTTGATGTCCCTAATGAATCCAACAGCAAGAAATGCCATTTATATCAGAACAATTCGACAACCTTCTCATCGTCATTCTGTGCAGACTCTTGCCGTTCATGGATATCTGAATACGAAGACATAGAATTTGTGCCTTCAATTTGAGCTTGGCTGGCATTTTCCTCTCCTTCCTCATCACGCATCAGCACCTGGACTAGCCTGTCACATGCTTCGCGCACATCCTCATCATCAACATGGAGGTGGCATTCCCGAATGATCGGATACACATTGATAGATCTCATCTTGTCCCGACCTTCTCGTGTCGTTGTCAGCAGTAACAATGTCTCCAGGTGCGTTACAATGATGCTGTTATCACTATCCCTCTGCTTATCCGGTGGTAGCAACTGCAGGTCTGGCAACATTGCCATTGACTCTTCCTCGCTGAATTCCTCCGGCCCTGTGATCGGCAGCAACAAATAAGGGAGTAGATTGGCTTCGTCTGCGGAGAGCAGGGTCGAATGAAACGGAATTTCAAAAGCGACATTTTTAATCGTTGACGCCACCCCCTTTCTCCGAACTGTGCTTTCATGCTCGGTGAAGACAGTCAATTTAGTGACAGGAACAACACCATCATAATCCTGTCGGGTAGTAAAATATGCGCGCCCTGCCTCGGATTTGGAGAGATCGGCGAATAAATAGGAGAGATAATCAAAATTGGCCTTCTTATTTAGAGCACCCTCAGCACCTTTCACAAAACAATCCATCAGTTGATCGATCGCCATAGTAGACGTGGAAACGGATTCGGCAGTTCTCCGTTTCAACGTAATGAGCCGGCTCAATTTATCTGACTTGGCGAGGTTGGCGAAGAGCATAGCAACGTCATCGGCGATTGGTTCCTTGACGTCCTTTCAGGTTGACCGAGGCGTCAGCATAGATCCCGATCATCTCAGCCGTCGCGGAATAGAGAAGGTTGGAATACTCACCGTTATCTTCACCATGAGAGTCTCTATAAACGCATCATCTTCCGCAAGGTTTGCCAATACCTCCTGGTCAGAAGAGATATTGATGAGAATTGTAAGCGCATTTTTCGCGATTTGCTAGTTAGTTTCAGCAAGACCGTTCCTGAATTCGATATTGTAGAAGCTTATTACTAACAGTATAATCTCGAACCAGAAGCTTGAGATCGCGCACCGGAAGAAGCTGATGACGTTTGAAGAGGTCCGGCTGAGCGGTCGAGAAGCCAACGAGGTTTTCGCATGCTAAATTGAACACAGGCGTTAGACCATTCAACTGATGTTTAAGTGTTCAGGCTGCCTAATCGAGAGGGACGTTTCTACCAATTTGTCTTATCTGAGTATTTCCATGGTGAAGGAACTCAACAAGCTGTATCCATGGAGAGAGAAAGACTGATTAGCTTCCCTGATCCTTCCATTAAAGGGGTCCCCAATTGCTCTTGCTTTCCGTGCTAGAGAGTTTCTCCTCCTTCTCCTCCATCTCAGATTTCTTTGTTCCCATATCTCTAGCTAACAGTTAGGGACCCTGCAGACTCACCTCTTCTGAGACTGTTGGCATTCTGAGGTGGAATTTCAGGGACCGGGAGAAGGAAGAACCGACAATAGGGTCTATAAATTGAAGGTAAGACTTTTGTTCCCCGCTTTTCCTCTCTTTTTCTCTTTCGTTTCCTGTTATTGCAGGTAAGTGAAGTGATACATGTTACCTTAGTACTAGATCAATCTACGGGAAAATTTTTGGTGCGGGGACTTTTCTCCAACGTCACTGGTGTGGGGTTGCGAACTTATAACTTACCCCTCCTCTGGTTATCAGGTACGTAGTTTGGTATACAGATTGCCTCACGCGGTTTCCCTTAAATATAGTCTAAATTTGAATATCTAACAATAAATACTCGACAGCTTTGCAATCACACTTAATTCTTCCAGGATTCAAGACTTAGATGGATCCTACATCTAACGAATCTTATCCCTTTTCCTCATAAAAGGCAGGTACAAGAAAACAACTCTAGGTAGCGTAGTGAATGTATGCCAGTGACTTCTAGGATCATCAAACTGATGAAACAGTATGGAGTACTTCATCTTCCTTAGCAAATAGAAGCGCTTGGGGGTTAGTCACTCAGTAGTCTAGGTAAGTAGAAGTGGGCCGGAATAGTAACTCCATATGTATGAATGGTTCATCACGCTAAAGTCGACCATTCTGGCAGACAAACTTCAATGGCGGGGCTCGAAATCATCAAAGAACATTGAGTTAGATTTCTTCCAAGGGCACAGAACCAAATAAGTCATCTCTTCGAGGTTTACAAAGAAGGGAAGAATAGAAATATGGGCGCAGAAACAATTGACCTCAAGGATATTCATGATTTTCTGATAGAACTAGCTTCCAAGGCTGGAGAAGTCATTAACAATGCCTTGCCGAACACGGGAAGTACAGGGTCAAAGAAGAACAGTGAGTTTCCAGTCTGTGCCTAGCTGGGTTTAAGGTATTGACGTCTTCCATAGCCGCGGATCTCGTCACTGAATATGATCGTGCGGTTGAGAAAATGATATCTACAGCGTTAGCAGGGAGATATCCACAGTATCAGTTAAGTCACATACGACCCCTTCTATCAGATAATGTTCGCCAACGGCCAAATCGATGATTACGGATCTGGATATTTATTCTTGGCCACTCTCTTACTCAACTAGCGATGAGAAGAGCTAACAGTCCACCACTATAGATTTCATGGCGAGGAGACATATGACCCTGCAAATCCATTAACTGATGCCCCCACATTCGTCGTCGACCCCATCGACGGTACAGTCAATTTTGTGCACGGATTTCCGTATGCATGCATCTCTCTCGGCTTTACGATTGACAGGAAACCAGTCGTTGGTGTTGTTTACAATCCATTCAACAATACCCTCTACTCTGCCATTCGTGGAGAAGGGGCGTATTTAAATCGCAACACTAAACTTCCTCTCGATGCTAGGAGCCTCGAGCCATTGAATGGCTTAGAGAATGCTCTCATCGGCGTTGAGTGGGGTTCGGAGAGAGCAGGCAAGAATTGGGCGACGAAGGTACGGACATTTGAAAAGCTCGGTAAAACCAGGGATGATGGTGGTGCAATGGTACGCTCAATGCGTAGCATGGGCTCAGCTGCATTAAACCTTTGCGCCGTCGCATGTGGGAATCTCGATTTGTATTGGGAAGGTGGTTGCTGGGCGTGGGATGTTTGCGCTGGCTGGGTCATTCTGACAGAAGCTGGCGGTGTAATTGTGGACGGGAACCCTGGCAACTGGGAAGCCAGCGTTGATGGGCGAAAGTATCTCGCAGTCCGAGGATCACCAAATCAAGCAGGACAGAAGGAGCTCATTGAGGAGTTTTGGGGACATATACAAGGCCATCTCGAGTATTGAATTGAATCGTGAGTCGAGCGCATTCAATCAAGCACGCCCTCGAAACTGCGAGCTTCCGGCTGCTGCAAGCCTTGCTCTCCACATCAAACGAGGAGAAGGGTTGACAATACTGAGTAGTCTGTTGAGGGAGAAAGAGTCCCATCATCATGTTACAATGTACATCCCAGATGCGATGACACATCAGTTTGGCAATATATAAAATCCCAGCATACCTAAGGTATACTCCTAAGGTATTCTCCGGCATGCCTGTGCCCTGCAGTCCAGATGACTACATCCGACTCGTAACTACCAGGATTTTGGTCTACGTGATCAAAGGATAGTCTGACTCGCACCATAGCTATTGACGGCTTGAGTGCCCGCCAACGGTGTTATTCACCCCTTCATGAGTTCTGGCCTTGGTTGAAGGGCTTACCGCGTACTGGCGATGCTCTCACCAGTTGAGTAGCCTGGTTATGCAACGCTGAGAAATTGGCCGGCGCCGTGACCTGCAGGTTAAAGTCGTTCTTCATCCAACAAACCAGCCTGGGCCTGAGTTCCACCATCCGTATCGCAAGTTGTCCCTACAGGCATATGTGCTTGCTGGACGCTTTCTCCCGGACTTTTTTGACTCTCGTTCAGGGAATTCGGTCGAAAGTGACTATCGACGAGATGCTTAACTACGGGCCAGCCGTACGCATTTGTGAACATTCGCCTCACGATGATGTTATTGTGAGCATCTGGTTCAAGGCGAACAAGGACTTTGCGCCACGACATCCCACGGTGATAAGCCCTGGCGATTTTCTCCTCAACTTTCAGACCACCGGGCATCGCATTTCCGTCATTGGTAGAGCGACTTTCAGCGCAGCCTGCTGAATCCCGCGGACTATCAGAAGCCTTACTCTCAAAAGAGCTCAATGGCGAGGTCTTCCGCTTGGCGGACAAAGGAGGGGGTATGTCCTCGGGGTAATATATACGGTCGTGAAAGATTGTATTTGGCCTGGAAGCAGGATCAACAATAAACTGAATCGGTGGTAGAGGTGGCATGAGAAGATCTCCGGCTGATTCGAAAAATGTGGTTCTTGGGGGAGCGTTAAGCCCGGATTCCTCGTAAGAAGAGTGTCGCGAAAGAGATTCTTCAAGGCGAAACGGTGTAGAGGTCGACGCATGAGCGAAGTCAGGCGTGGTACCCAGAGTCTGACTACGCTTGTAGACTTTTGTATGCTTATGCCTAGGTGATACAGTTGTTGCTCTTTTTGGCCGAAAAATCGAGAAAAACGCGCTCAGCGGGTTGAGTGAAGGCTGAATCGAAGATATCGTAGGTTCCTGATTCTGTCTTGAGCCGCCTAGCTCTACTTGCGGCGAATGGCTTGCGCTTTCGCCCGTGGATAAGACCGGAGAATCAACAAAGGAAGCATCTTGGACTGTCTCAGCTTGTCTTTGTCGTTTGATCTCCTCTGACAGAGAAATGGTCCTGCCGCTGTCGCGACGGTCAATCCTGGCGGGCGACGCATTGTTATCGATAGGAGAATGAGGTGAGCGAAGTGAGACCGAATTAGCACCAGTCAACTCTGCCCATCCCCATTCCGCCATTGTGCTAACAAGGCCGTTCTGCCTTCTTGCCTTCTCAACGCGTTCCAATCCTCTCCAATCAAGAAATAAGAGGCACGAAGTTCGCAAGGGCACGATTCCATCATTAACCACGTTTGAATAGATAGTGCGACGGTCAAACTTAGAGAGCGCCTCATGAGCTGGACCACAGGGAAGTACTCTTAGCAAAGGCTTAGGTCCATGATCTACATGTTCCCGTGGCTTTGTAGAAGTACCCCTGCCGCCGATCACCGCCTCCCACCCGCTTCGCATTCTGGGAGCAGTCCAGCTTAACCCTAGATCCTGGCCTGTCCGGCCGACAAGGCCGAGATCGAGAGCAAAGCGGACATACATAGGGTTCTCATTGCTTAGCCCAAGGAAAGGTGTCGCCAGAGCGATGAAGTTGATAGGGCGGATGAGATTAAAAAATTCAGGCGAGTGTTTCTGAATATATGCAATGGCATACGTCTGAACCAAACCTCCAAGAGAATGCCCGATAAAGCTAATACTCGTAATCTGGTAGGAACGATGCTCGTCTTCTGCCTCATCTGCACGAGTTCGAGGCTCAGAAGGGTCATTAAAAAAATTTTCCTTCGCACTCTTCCATGCACCGAGTGATTCAGTGAACGTTTTAGTTCTAGATTGTCTGAGTGGTCTGTAGGGTTGATCTGGGTATGTCATGAACAAGACGTATTTCGCAAGTCGCTTGCCGAGATACTGTATTCCACGTTCAGTACGCACTGCATTGCCAGCAAATCCCCTAACTATGACTTGTTCGTCATCGGTATCGTCGTGATCGGCCGAATCATCATCGCGAATGGAACTTCGGCCAGCATTGAGTCAGAACGGTCAAACGGATAGCGGATAACAAATAGTTGTCTCAATGCAAGCAATTTCAGAGCTTACCGATCTAGAGAAGAGACGCCATTCGGCGCCCCCGGATCCACATGGTGCCTCAATTTGCAAGATGCCCCTTTCTGTGTCTTCTTAGTTGCAGTGTCAATGCTTTCTTTCAAGTAAAGCATGTCTGCTCCAAGGTTGCTGTGTAGACCATGCGTGAGTACGACAAGGTGAACTTTTTTTCGGCGCGCACAGTTTTGCTGAGTGGTATCGAGTCTGTTGGCCCTTTCCACTGATTCCCCGTTCGTTGGTGGTTCATTCGACAGAGATCCAGTGCCGTCAACGGCATCGTATTCCGATGGAAAAGGAGGCTTATTCCAGAGACTGGCGGTGTCATCTATACGTAGACAAACCGATTTCGAAAAAACGCCTTTCGTAGCAACCACTTGCCTGCCTTTCGTTGTGGGCGTTACATGATCCTGCAGGAGAGCTGCCCGGTGAAGCCTGTTGACGGATAACCCACCACTGTAGGGGAGATCAACTGACTCCTCATCACGGCCGATGAGTAGCTCGTAATTGACAATAGCTGTGGTAGAGAAAATGACCTGCGATATTATCTCGATAACCCAGGTCACTTTTTGAGTGCTGTCGGGTGATGCGGGCGTCTCTGGAATCCGATGCAAGCGTTTCGGTATAGGGATCATTGCTTTCCAGCTCCCTCCTGCCTTAAGATAGGGTTCGAACTGAGGGATGCCCTCGTTTTCCTCATCCTGGGAATGGGCATGAGGGTCGAACGTGGAAGGATAACAGGAGGCATAAAGAGTATATGGCCCATGCAGGTACGCAGCCCGCAGTGCGATGGCAGATGTGTTTCTGACCTTGACATGTAGCGCATCTGGTAGAGGATGGACATTGTCAGCAACTGGTGTGTAAGTCACTGTGTATCTGTTTGAGCACAACAGATTAGTATCATGAGTAGAGTATATAGGAACTACACCTGGCGGGACCGAGGAGACGTATAAAGTGAAACAAGAAGACGAACCTGATCGCTTCTCCTACACGGACACTGCCAGCTTGATGCACCAACAACATATCAGTAGCTCTTTTGGTTTGTACTGTGTCTGCTTGCCACCCAGTAATTGAATGAAATCTTAGGGACTTGAATTGTAAGGAAGAAGCTATTTCCTGATCTGGGCTTTGGGAGGTAAGATACAATCGAGGCGTGATGAACATCTGGATTTAGAAAGAATCATCTCTGTTATAGTGTTGACCACAGTTCTTAGGGTCTTCAAGGATATTGTAAAAGCAATGGTTCGAGATTGATAAATCATGGCATTATTATTCAACTATGTAAAAGACGAGAGGTAACCTGAGAACTAGGGGCAGACCAGAATGATTTAGCCTCTTTGCCACGGAGCTGATCTACATAAAGATCATTACAACAGTACGAACAGGGAATAAGGTAAGTTCTGTCTCTAATATAGTTCTTATGGGGGTACAGTACCTTTATATGCACTAAATAACAACTGTCTATTCTTATAATGATTAGGTCTATGTATTATTCTGTACAGAGTTACAGGCCACAGAGTTTGCATATCAGGAACGACCTCCGAGGAGATACCTATAGGTACCGTGAGCTATGGAGTATATCAGGTCTTACAAACCATAAAAATATGGAGTATTTTCTCCCTTTAGTCATGTAATTTCTAGATAAATAACGTTAGTAACTACTCACTGCCAAAGTAGTCAGCCCTTGTCTTCTTTAGTCCTTCCCTATCCACAGAGCTGGTCATGTGAATGGTAATGCGATAAGATATTATTATGTAAGCAGAAAGACCATACATCACATCACCTCTTGTTGCCTCTGGTGAAAGGTAGCTTGTCAGCTTCACACGTACCTTATTACCCACGCACAAACAGAATCCCAGTTGTCCCTGCTTGTTCATTAATAGCAGTACCGACCTCTCTCATAACCCGAATATCATCTCAGCAGGCTGCAGTGGAATTATAGATCACTATGACTCTACCTGCCAGTGATGCAAACTCACAAACTCACACAAGCGCTCACAGAGCTCCACCGATGCGATTTCGTCGTCCTAAAGTTGCAGACCCTTTAGTCAGGCCAAAAAAGAGGGTTATAGCTAGACCGGCAGCCACTTCTGTTCCCTCTGTTGGTAAAGCCACAAAACCAACGACACCTCGTCCAGTAATTTCCAATCTCACGCCCGCGACCCAAGCTGAGAAAGCTGCTCCCGCTCCCTCCCAAAATGATTTCTCAGTGAATGGTTTCAGCGGTCCTTTACTGTCCGAGACTTATGTGGATTATCCCATAGTGATCACAAAGCGATCGTTGCGAGAAGGCTTGAAACATCATATCGCTCGCTTCGCATCCAAGAAGACTATCGATCCTCGTGATGAGTCTCAATTTACTCGACCTGTCAGACTTCAACGCCGAGATCCTAGAGCAAAGACGCAAGAGATGAATCAGGACAAAGGCCAAACCCAGAAGTTGACGCCTCAATCTAGTCACCAGTTAGGCGATGGCGAGAGGGAGGAGCTTGAAGCCAGAAAGGCAGCGAGAGAAAAAGAGCGTGCCGAAAATTTGGCGCAAATAGCCCCTTCCATGGGGTCAGCACCCAAGCGGGCCAATGTTCCGAAACAAAAGACGCAGCAAGTGTCGAAAACAGACATGACACCTGAAGAGGTTGCCAGAGCGCGGATTAAATATGAAGAGGCTTTACCTTGGCATCTCGAAGACTTTGACAACAAGAATATCTGGGTGGGAAACTACGAAGCCGCTCTTTCCGAAACACACGCTGTATTCGTACCCGAGAATGGCAGGATGAGGATGATACCAGTAGAGAAATGGTATAAATTCGGTGCCAAGAGCCAATTTAAAGCTCTAACCATTGAAGAAGCGGAAAGATTTATGGCAAAGAAAATCAAAGATCCCAGGTGGTTTATGGAAAAGCAACAAGAACAAGCACAGCGTAAGGAATTGGAACAATTCGCAAAACAACGGAAGGTTTACGCTGGTAAACAAGGCACCCCGGCAGGTGCTGACGGCCTGGAAGCCGATGAAATGGATTTCGAAGAAGATCGGTTTGCAGATGATGAAGAGCACGATGATCTCTTCAACGAAGACGAGGAGACCAAAACAGCGGAGAAGCGGATTAAACAGGATCAGCTGAAAGCAAACGTCTTTGATTTGAAGGATGAAAAAGACTATGAAGAAGAGGAGCTCAGGGAAAAGAGAGAGCGTGAAGCTCGCCGTATACTTGGCAAGAAGGTCCGCAAAGCGCTAAAAAAACGAGAGAAGAACTACGACTATAGCAGTGGTTCTGATGTCAACCCCTACACTGATGAAGAGGTGTGTTCGTTCGGATTTTATCTGATTATACAGTTATGCTAACGAGTTACATTTAAACTTAGAGCTCTGACGATAGCGAAGCTGAACGATTACGGGAAGAGGAGCGAAAAGCTGAAGAGGACAAAAACAAGAAGGATTCAGCTCCCTCGACAAGGGGAAATGTTACCCCATCTGGCCGTCCGAAGCACACTGAACCCTTGAAGAAGGCCCCAGGCGCAGCGTCGCGGAAACGGCTTGGCTCTCCAAATGTATCAGATGCAAGTGGCACAGATACCTCTCGCAAAAAGGCAAAGAGCAAGCATCCTTCTTCTCAACCTACGCCCCAGCCAACTTCTCGTGCCCTGTCGCCAACTGCGCCTCCAGGACAAGTGAGTTACTCCAACCGTAACTGTCTGTTCATTGCACTCATTTTTCATCGGTACAGGTTGGTAAGAAACGCATCCGAAACGTCGTAAGTGGTGCGGGATCGGTTAGCGATGCTGATGGAGGAGCCGGCTCTGGAGGGGAGATGAGTGAAGGCGGAAAAATCAAGAAGTTGAAGCTTAACCCACCTGCAGCAACATCACAAGGCGGAACGCCTCAAGGATCCAGGGCAGGCAGTCCAACTCCTATAGGCAGTAAGGGTCTCGCCGCAAGTCGTGCTAGCAGTCCCGAGTCACAGAGAGGTAAGATCTCACTCGATGTTCATGTTTTCACTGCTGCCTGTCTATCTATAGCTACTAACTTGTGCATGCAGGGCAAAATCGCATTTCTACACCGGTACCTTCCGGGACTCTAAGCTTCCCAACTCCAGCAGAAATCCATGCGGCTATACCTCAAACTGGTATACTAAGCAGTGATCTTCTGAAGATTTTTCGGCCTCGCATAGGCGAGTCGAAGGAGAATCACCGCAAGTTCATTGCAATAGTCAAGGATGTCGGGGTGTACGGAAAGGAGGACCGGCTATTGCGACCAGGTGTACTGAAGGATGGTCAAAGATAAATGAGGCTGACAACGCTGAGACGCATTGATTCTTCAGGGCCTTTGTAATTCAGGGGGTCTATGGCCCAGTCACGCCCAATGCACACTTCTGGAGTCTTCAACATGAGTATCGAGCGCCCGCAAGGCTATCCTTAGTTCTTCCCTTTCTTACCTACATGTGTGGACATCTATAGAGTGAGCAAATTTTCGTCACCGCTTGCGTAAGATCCGACAACGCTTACTGTTGACTTGGTACTTAATCTGTCGATATGGCGACATAACGGCGTTTTAGAGCGTTGCCATAGTCGACCAAACTACTCCGTATAGCGATATAATCAAGCTTTACAGACCATGATATGAAGGACAAAATATAATGTCATTAAACCTAAATACAGAAATCTATTATGTTGGGCTATCATACGAGATGCGTAGACGACGGCACCGAGAAGCAGAACCTAACGCTAAGGAAGCATAGCATGAAAAGGCCAGGACTCTTTAATAGCGTCTCCTGTCAACTTTTCAGGCGGTGGTGGTGCCTGTGGTGCGTGAAGTGTTCTCACCTCCCTCTTCATACTTGTCCCAATTTGCCAGGATATGGGCAATGCGAGGAGAGTTTGTGAGTCGGTACACATCCTCGAAATACTCCTTTGTGATCTCGAATGGGCGGGCAGTGACATTTGGAATATATTTGCGAATCAACTTGCTCGGATCAATGGTAGTTTTGTTGATCTTCTTCAGCAGGAATGACCGGAAAGGCTTGACGCCGGAGCGAAGGAAGGTGCTGTGGAAAGGCACGTCGATTCCTTTCAGCGGAATAGTTGCGAAGCCTCGCTCCAAGGTTATCGGCCTGGGCTTCGACTCGGTTTGTTTGACACATTCATGAATGATCTTGACAAGGTGAGCCTTCAAGTCATCCAAGGACATGCTCTGCATTAATGCTGGAATGTCGATATTTTGAGCCTTGAGATAGTTGAGCAGATTTGTAAGGCAATCAAGAGCGCGGAGCTGTCGAAGTTAGAATGCTGAGATATTGAGGAGGAAGAAAGGGAGAAACACTTACATCTCCAGCAGCAACATACTGCATATTTGCGACATTGTAGTTGACAATTTCCAATAGCCAACCTGTTTGCTCAGCAATGTTCTCAACAACGTACTGCAAGGCTTGTTCATTGAATGTCTTTGAGATGCGACTTGGGTTGACGGCGCACATAGAGTAGTTCGAACGTCCTTGTTCATCTCTTTCGACAGCAACCTGCATAGTCAAACCACGATAGAACACGACGGAAACCAGACTCTCAATAGGCATGACATCCGCAAGAGCGGCGAGAGCGGAGTATTCACCCAGGGAATGACCAGCGAAGCTGCTATCTCTTTGGACGAGACCCTTGGAGCGCATATCCTCGAAACTTGCCTTTTCCATCAGTGTCAGTGCCGGTTGCGTGAACTGAGTTGCAGAGAGCAATCCAGACGGC
The DNA here is from genome assembly GCF_001078395.1 of Aspergillus udagawae. Taxonomy (NCBI): domain Eukaryota; kingdom Fungi; phylum Ascomycota; class Eurotiomycetes; order Eurotiales; family Aspergillaceae; genus Aspergillus; species Aspergillus udagawae. Next base: position 1,444,006 of record NW_025091265.1, on the reverse strand, counting down.
GACCGATATGTGTATGATGTCGTGTCCTCATTGATTTCTTTGAAGATCTTCTCAGACTTGATCGTGCCATCCGCGTTCACTGTCTCGAAAGTCATCGACATGTAGTTCTGGCGAATGGCTTTTCCACGCGGACCACCAAAGTAGACAGTGAGCTCCTTAGGATTGTTTTTGACGATATCAATGATGGACAAGCCGTAGTTCTCGATAAAATGACGATCTGCCCGATCCCAAACCTCCCTGGCGACAGGGCTGCTACTGTACAGCTCCATACCCATTCCCTGCTCCTGAGAGCCCTGTCCGGTGAAGACGTAGGAGGTTACTGGTTGCTCGACTTCGGCTTCGCCCAGAAGAACCTTGTCTTCTGTTTCCTTGTTGCTGGCCTCAACCTTAATGATTTTACGGCCAGCCACCATACCGACATGCTGTAACTTCACGGTGATCACATCATTGGGGAGGACCATACCGACGAGGGACACATGGAAGCCTCGAACACGGCCGATATTGTTTTCAGCGGCCCAGGTCTCGACGAAACTGCGAACAGCGGCGCTGGTATACATGCCATGTGTGATGGTCCCCGGAAGATTGGCATAGCTAGAGAAAACACGAGAGACGTGAATTGGATTGTAATCGCCTGAAACTCGAGCATATGTTTCATTGGATGCCGGTGCGCGCAAAACGAGTGGTGTCTTTCCGCTCAACGGAATAGGGTTTTCGAAATAGACCGGTTGTTCTATGGACGTACCATTGCGTTGAAGATAGTCAATGACCGGATTACCATGAGAAGTTCCGGTCTCGTAGTCCACTGTTGCAACCTGAATGACTTCCTTTGTGGGAAGTTCAAGCAGCACCTGGCCGACTGTCTGAACGTGGCTGAATACGGATTTATTCTTAAACCGGATCAAGCTCTGGAGACGGAAAGTGAGAGTTTGACCTAACAATTCGACGTCGGGTTCGTCTAGGCGGAACCACTCTTTCGACCGTAGAATTGCAACATCCCTGCTTGAAGTAAGGTGAACTTGCATGGGAACCTCGTCCTTGCGCTGGAAGGTGTTCTCAAAATCCAGGTACGATCCTCGGTATAGGAATTGGCTGGTGACATGCATGATTGGTTGACCGTCTCTGTGAATTGTACCGCATACTTCAACCATTTTCCCGGAATCTTGGTTGATCACAGCATTGATTTGGGCAGTTGTGTCCAACACATCTCCAACCTTCAAAGGTTGAGCACCAGGGACCATTTTGAATCCGTTCGAGAGATGGACCAGTTTCAAAAGATCCCCGTCGATTGTCCGAGGGAAGATGGGCTTGGTGATGGCTTGCCAGCCAACAACAATGGCAAAGTCCATGGGAGCGAAGACTTCCTTTCCGGGCCTATCAACGAAGGCCTCCCCGGTATTGCCAACAGCGTGCACAAAGTCAGCGACAGCTTGGGCAGTGATAGTCTCTCGACCACCACTAAATGTTGCCGTGGTAGGGGTGTCAAAAGGGACATCCTTGCTACCAAACCAGACCCGATAATAGAACTCCTTAATGCGATCGTTGCGACCATCCATGACTTCCCAGATGGGTGCATAGCCGGCCTCGGGATGGTACGTGAACAAGAAGCTTAAAGGCACAACACCACCCTCTGCAGTTCTGCCTTCGAAGAGTGTGAGACTGATTTGACCTTGGTCGTTGACCTTCACCTCCACGGTCTTGACGAGTTTTCCGGATTGATAAGGCTCTCTCACACAGATGGTGGTCTTGGATGGTTCCTCTGGATACGAGACCTCCACGTACATCCCTGGAGTGGGTGCGACAATCCGCCTCATCGGGTTTGTCTGGAAACGGTGACCTTGAACAAAGACGTCTGCCAAGAAGAGAGCGTGCCTCCAAGAGTATGATTTGCCAGCAAGGAGGCGCAACCACAGGTCAAGATCAGGAAGATCGCCTGAAGGAGACGATGATAGACGATAGCTGATTTTGTTCGTATCTTCAGAGATTGTAAGCCCGTCGATGTCTAGCTCACTGACGGCTTCGTGAAGCCGGCCTCCGAAGTACTCAATGACAGGGATCTTGGACTCGTCACCGCCATAGACATCCTGGAGAAGACCCTTAATGTGACCCTGATGAATACCATCCAGAATTTGTTGGACAGGCTCGTCTATGGTGTTGGAAAATCTAGCTGCCATTGGACCTTGCAAAATACAGGTCCTTCCGACATCTTGCCCAACCACGGCCTCCAAATCCTCACTCTGCCAAAGAGAGTCCTTCTTGAACCAATACTCAAAGTTCTCGTCCAGTGCCGGCACAAATGGAACAGGCTTTTGTCCGCGCCGCTGACAAAGCAAAAGGAAATGATGAACATCCTGCGCATTGATTAATTGAGTAGCCGCTTCAGGGTAAGCTGCTAAGATGTTGTTAATCGCCGGATAAGGAGTATCGAGCTCGGAATAGTTTTGCAGCAGAGAAGCCTGCCCTTCCTCGGTTGTGAATCGTTCCTCGACGCGACGGATGAAATCGCCAGTCAATTTCTTCAAAGAAGCATCAATCCAGCGCGATTCATGCTTGACATACATGAGTTCTACCATGCGATGAACCACCTCGGCGTACGTCATGTCTTCAAGATCGACCGCCTCACCAGCGGCATTACGACCGAACCATACTTTTTGAAAGTCGTCGTTGAGTTTCTTAATGATATAATCACGTTGCTTCTTGAGTTCTGGCACGCGCTTCGCCTTGTCAAGTTTGAAGATTTTCTGGTCCATCTCGTGCCAGAACAGAACGCCTCTTGTCGCCAACTTATGAATGGGTTCACCCATCTCGGAAAGAACGGTGACCACACCGCCAGCGGGACCCTTGTAAGTCTTCTCCCAATCTTTGTCATCAAGACCGGGGGCGTCAGCAATTGCCTTCTTAGCATTCTTAGATGTGTGCGCTTCTTTCGCAATCATCAGACGACTACCAAAGAGGCACCCGTCGAATGGCATCGGGGGATATCCGAAGCTCGACGACCATGCTCCAGAGAGATAAGGGTAAGTGTCCTCAGCACCACCGAAGCCACTGCCAGCGACAAGGACAATGTTCTCACACCGTCTGATGCGGCTATACATTTGTAAAATGGGTTGGTGAAAGTCTTCAAAGGAATGATGACCACCACCACGACCACCGGTCCACTGAAGGATGACAGGAAATTTCGGGTTGGCTTTAGCGATATTGATGACCTGCTGAATAGCATCCACTGAGCCTGGTTTGAAGGCTATATGCTTGATTCCCAGTGTTTCAATGTATTCGTTAGCAACTTCAATGGAAGGAACACCGGCGCCAATTGTGAGGCCTTCGATGGGTACACCGTCGGCCCTCAATTTTCCGATGAGGGGAATTTGCCAAGTCATAGCTCGAGGGTTGACGTAGATCAAGTTGACAGTAATACCACGCCCAGGAGGAATGGTCTTTTCGATCTTGGAGATGGCGTCTGTCATGCTCTTTCCGTTATAGTAACCACCACCAGCAAGTTCAATGTGGTATCCCGCATTCATTGTTGCGGCAACGAAGTCCCAGGGTACCGTAGTCGGTGTCATACCGGCTACCATTATGGGAGGGATGCCCAGAAGACGGCTCATTTTGGTATCGACAAATGTCTGGCCCGTTGCGTTCTTCACAAGACGGGGGCCGTACTCTTTGACCCAATCAATGGCATATTTCACAGAGTGCTCGTCGCGGTCAAACAGCTCAGGTTTGTATCCGACCTCGGCGTTGGTGCCATCCATAGCCCCAGCGAGGATCACTCGGACTCCAGTACCATCCTTGTTGCGGTTCGTAAGAACACCAAGACCTGAGATACCGCCAGGACCGAAATCGACGATGTGAGTGGCCCCTTGGAAGACAGTTGCCTTCTCCCAGTTGACTGCATCATGGGTGATCATGCGAACCAGAGAAGGAACAATATTGGCGTCGCCACTTTGCCGGAGATCGTCGCCCGTCTTAGTGTCGTAAACAGGGATCGCAAGGGACTTAGCTGAGATTTCAATGTCCTCCAAGTCCTCAAGGATACGGTCGTACGCTGCGTAGAGGTACTGGCTGTGGAATGGCGCAGTTATTGGCAAGAATCTGTTGACGAAGCGAACCTTGCGCTGCGTAAACGGAACCCGGTTTTGATCCAGGCCAGTGGGCGACTTGACTTTGCGTAGGCGAAGGTTGAGACCGTAGAGGGACAGAGGGGGTCCAGTGACCACAAAATTGCGAGCGCTGTTAACCAAGGAGATAGAGATATGACGATCGGCAGGAAGATGCTGATTGGTGGTATCAATGTGTTCCTGGACAGCAGATCTTGGCAGATCTCGAATGGACAACATAGGGGTTGGGGCTCCTTCCCCGTTCTCAATCGAATCCTGCAGCACGGAAGGGGCAATAGAAGTCCGCGGGTAAGCCTGCTGACTGCGAAGACCAATCCAGAAGAGCATCGTCAAGGCATCTTTGGCCGCTTTCTCGAAACTCTCCCATGTCGTTGCCGAGGCAATCGCTGCGGCGGTGACCACACCTTGAGAGTGACCTGTAGTGCCGCTGAACCGCTCTAGAATCTCACCAGGCTGCCGACCTAGAACCTTGCAGGTAACCACAAAATGGGCTAATTGGACTAATCCAATTAATGGCAAACTCACAGGAGCTGCCACAAGGTAGTCGGTGTCGGGCTGGGAGTCGGGATCCTGGAGCCACTGGATGACGTCCAGTCCTTTGGGATAGAGCTTGCTAGCCTCCGGTTCACGGGAAAGTTGTTGCAAAAGGTCAGCAGACGAAGAGATCAAATCCTCCACGAAAGATGGGTAAGTCGTGTAGATTTCCCTCAGCTCATCGAAGTACTCTTCAATGTTGCCCTGACCACCGAAGACTGAGTAAATGCTGGCTTTTTCTTCGGAGGCGGCTCGAAATAGCGCAGATTCATAAGGCTTGGTGGGCCGTCCGGCGGCGGCCCTTCCGGCATAATAGGCCTCAACAACCAAGACTTTCTTGGCAGTAATACCCGGGAGAGCGGCTGCAACGGCATGGACATCATTTCCGCGCATGAAGGCTCTTTCGAACTCGTTAAGAGCTAGCTTCAGGACTTCCAGACAGGTTCCCTGTGCATCGTCCTCGCCCTCTTCGACCTCGCAAGCAACGTGACCGATATACCGTGCTACAAGCTCGGCCACCGAGGAGGGCTCATCGTCCTGAGCAAGCTCATCTGTCGGTTGTGGGAGGGATGCCGTAAACGTATCTTTTAATTGTGAAGCAAAGAAATGGAGGGATGTAGGCACGAGGAAGGAAAACTCGAGTGACCCATGAGTCAGAATAAGTGGCCGCAGTGACTGAGAGGAGCGTGGCGTGTTGATGCCCGTCTGGGGGCCCGTCGATGCTCCGTACATTTTATCGTACTCTTATGTCTATCCCAATGGAGCCGAAGATGGTCGTCGAATTCGCGCGGACACAACGGAATTCTGCAATTGACCAGATATCAGAAAGGAAAGTCAAACAAAAGCTGTGTGTATGTCTCGTTTCCGCTCAGTCCTGCAGTCCATCATTGAACCACAGCTGACACTTTCTGTATTTTCTTCCCTCCTCTTCTTTAAAATTCTCCCTTTCCATTTTCTTGTACGATTCCCCCACCAAAAATCAATAGGACGACCGGAGGTCTGTGTCAATGCTTACCTGTTGCTCCAAAATCTGTCTGCAATGCTGGATGACGCTAGCTTTGATTTCACATTAACTGGGTCGTCGTCCAGTAATTGGGAAAAAATAGAAGAAAATGAAATCAGGGGAACAACAAATCGTGGTAAAAGAAGGAATTAAAAAATTTACAGCATGGAGATGAAGGAGCATAAAACAATATACTCCCGTCACTGTCAAGAGTCAAGAGAAGACGTAGATGCGGGCTGGGTGGGAAAAAAAAAAGACTGTAGAGAGACCACAGCTTTGGCGTCCGTATTCAGTATTCAAGAAATCGGATTGATGGAGAGACGCACTAGGTGAGACTCCCCTGGGTACTACACTCCAAATCGAAATAACGAATTACCCACTCCGTACTCCGTACTCTGTAGTAGATTTCCTCTGGTAAGTACTCACTAGTGTGCCTACAACACGGTCCATCATCCAACAAGATGTCCCGAAATGATAATGTCAGGCATGCGGGCTGGATCCCTACAAACATCAATACGTTGAACCGGCCGGAAGGAGGGGGGACAAAGCCGAGATTTTGGGGCTGGTTGAACAGGAAGTGGCCCAATGAGGCATGGCGGGTCATGCAGCCTCCCCAAAGGTCCAACGGAAATGGTTGGGTTGAACCCGATAAGGTTATGACAATACATGACATGACATAACATGAAGTGGAAATCGGCCAGGACGAGACTTGACGGCAAGCCGACTATCGAATGTAAGTAGTAGTAGAAAGGTACGGGATGAGATTCACTACTCCCGTAAGACTCTCTTAACTTGTTTATAAGCTAAATAAAGATAGAGCGCTCTATTCAGTGTGATGTATTTTCACAGTGAGTGAGCCTTTACCTGTGTAGTGAGTAATTACGGACCTCAGCCATTCTTGAAATAAATCTTCTTCAAAGGTAAGGTAGTATCATTTGTACCGTGGTTGGGTGCGGTTCGAAATATGTTGGAAGCTTACCAGTTAGATACAGGGACTTCATGAATTACTAACTCTACCTAAGTAAGGTACTAGACGAAGCGGTAGGGTACAATGTTCATAATCATAATGGTAGACGTTTTTTCCATTGAGATGCTTATACATGTACATATTACTCAATTGCAACTTAATAATAATAGCCTTATATCCATTGAAGACTTATCCGGCATTCTCCCACCAAACCTAAGGCAATAGGTTGTAGTTCAACAATATCCAAAGGGTACATGGCTGCCTTTAGTGCTATCATTGACGATTTAGTTCCAGGCCATCGAAATATAGAGAAGCGACGTGTTACTCTAAACTTCGTACCTTAAATGTAGAAATATAGGAAGCTTTATCTACTTTATCCTAGGCTCCTTAGCTTAGCTGTGGACTAGTACTAGGTAGGTGCTGCGTAAATCCATGTAGGCGCGATCCACCCTGTCAACCAACCCGCCCCAACACTCACCAAATACTCACCAGTACTCGGTAATTAATGTCTTTTTCTCATCCACATTATTTTCGAACATCCACTGGACAGGTTTACTACTAGGAGTCTAACAGAGTACTCCATACACATTTATTTTCCCTTCCATGTGTAATTTATAAAATTGTGTTTCTACCTTTTTATTACGATTTTCTTGCGCCTTGAGTCTTTTCTGTACTCTATGCAAGCATGTCAAAACTGACAATAAATTATTTCACTGCTACCTAAGTTTTCTGGGTAATTGCATTAATGAAGTTACTGTACCCCACCATTTATGGTACGGTTCCAAGCTGGGGTGAGTTTCATGTCTCTTACCATCCTTACCGTTTCTATTATTCTAGCTCTGCTTCGCCGACAAAATTTCCATCCGCTCCGTATCTATCAATGTTCAAATTCTAAACAGAGGGACATTAGAGCATGCTTTCTCTGTAGCATCACCTTGCCCTTCTTCCTACTTTGCTTTTACCCTTTTCTTTTTGTTTTCAACCCTTGCCAACTTCGGTCATTTCACTCCAAGGTTGTTGACTTCTTTATACAAATTACTAGTTATTAATTGAGAGTCCCATTCCTCCGTCGGTGGTCGTCGACGTCGGTTTCTTTTGAAGCAGTTGCTCGCAGAGCAACGGCCGTATTACGAACCCATTTCACGTTATTGATCAGTGCTTCCGGCATTTGGTCATCCGCTTCCGCCTGTACCTTTCACCTCTTCATCGTAGTTGATACCTACTTGACCAGTCATGCGGCCTGAAATTGAACAAGAACTCGCCCACACCTTACTGGTTGAGCTTCTGGCTTACCAGTTTGCGTCCCCGGTGCGATGGATCGAAACGCAGGATGTCATTCTTGCAGAAAAGCGAACAGAGCGGATTGTGGAAATCGGTCCCGCCGACACCTTGGGGGGGATGGCAAGGAGGACGCTCGCGTCGAAATATGAAGCGTATGACGCTGCCACCTCGGTGCAACGGCAAATTCTCTGCTACAACAAGGATTCCAAGGAAATTTACTACGACGTGGATCCTGTCGAAGAAGAAGCAGAGGCTCCAGCTGCCTCACCTGCAGCTTCAGCCCCTGCAGTCCCAGCTGCAGCTGCAGCTCCAGCTCCTACCGCAGTTGCCCCCACTCCCAGCGCCGGACCAGCAGCAGCAGTCGACGATATCCCAGTCACGGCGGTCGATGTGCTGCGGACACTAGTCGCACAAAAGTTGAAGAAGGGCTTATCCGACGTTCCTCTCAGCAAAGCCATCAAAGATCTGGTTGGAGGTACGTTTCAATTCCTTTGTTCTAAACCCGTGATGCAACTGAACTTTTGGAACTCATCACCTCTATTTTCTACTGAACAGGCAAGTCCACGTTACAGAATGAGATACTGGGAGACTTGGGCAAGGAGTTCGGGTCCACGCCGGAGAAACCTGAAGACACACCCTTGGATGAATTGGGTGCCTCGATGCAGGCGACCTTCAATGGCCAATTGGGCAAGCAGTCCTCGTCTCTCATTGCTCGCCTAGTCTCGTCAAAAATGCCCGGAGGTTTTAACATTACCGCTGTTCGGAAACATCTGGAAACAAGGTGGGGCCTGGGTCCCGGCAGGCAAGATGGCGTCCTCCTGCTCGCCCTCACAATGGAGCCTCCTTCCCGAATTGGATCGGAGCCGGATGCGAAGGCATATCTCGATGACGTTACCAACAAATATGCCGCCAATGCAGGAATCAATCTCTCTGCTCCTACAGCTGGCAGCGACAGTGGGTCCGGTGCTGGTGGCATGCTCATGGACCCAGCCGCCATCGATGCTTTGACAAAAGATCAACGGGCACTGTTCAAGCAGCAACTGGAGATCATTGCGCGCTACTTGAAGATGGACCTGCGTGCGGGCCAGAAGGCATTCATCGCTTCCCAAGAAACTCAAAATGCGCTGCAAGCACAGCTTGATCTCTGGCAAGCAGAACATGGTGACGTGTACGCGTCTGGTATCGAGCCGGCTTTCGATTCGCTAAAGGCTCGCGTCTATGATTCGTCTTGGAACTGGGCTCGTCAGGATGCCTTGAGCATGTTTTACGACATTATCTTTGGACGGCTCAAGGTTGTCGACCGTGAAATCGTCAGCCAGTGTATCCGCATCATGAACCGCTCCAATCCTCTCCTACTTGATTATATGCAGTACCACATCGACAATTGTCCTACTGAGCGCGGCGAAACGTATCAGCTGGCGAAGGAGCTGGGACAACAACTTATCGAGAATTGCAAGGAGGTTCTCGGAGTCGCCCCCGTTTATAAGGATGTTGCGATCCCCACCGGGCCCCAGACAACAATCGACGCCCGAGGTAATATTGCGTATAAGGAGGTGCCTCGGGCGAGCGCCAGGAAATTGGAGCATTACGTCAAGCAGATGGCTGAGGGCGGTCCCATCTCTGAATACAGTAACCGGACCAAAGTGCAGAATGACCTCAAAAGTGTCTACAAGCTGATTCGTAAGCAACATCGCATGTCCAAGTCATCCCAGCTTCAGTTCAATGCGCTTTACAAGGAAGTCATTCGCGCTCTCAGCATGAACGAGAACCAAATCATGCCACAGGAGAATGGCCACGCCAAGAAAACTGGTCGGAACGGTGTCAAGCGCAATGGCAGCCCTAGAGCTGGTAAGGTGGAAACTATACCTTTCCTACACCTCAAGAAGAAGCATGAGCACGGGTGGGAATACAACAAGAAGCTCACAGGTATCTACTTGGACGTGCTCGAGTCCGCTGCTCGGTCGGGTTTGACCTTCCAGGGCAAGAATGTCCTGATGACTGGTGCTGGTGCTGGCTCTATTGGAGCTGAGGTTCTACAAGGTCTGATTAGCGGTGGTGCCAAGGTGATTGTAACAACTAGCCGATTTTCCCGTGAAGTCACCGAATACTACCAAGCCATGTATGCTCGTTATGGTGCGCGTGGTTCTCAACTCGTCGTGGTGCCATTCAACCAAGGCAGCAAGCAGGATGTGGAAGCTTTGGTTGACTATATCTACGATACAAAGAAGGGTCTTGGCTGGGACCTGGACTTTGTCGTGCCGTTTGCCGCGATTCCGGAAAATGGCCGGGAAATTGACTCTATCGATTCTAAATCCGAACTTGCCCATCGCATCATGTTGACCAATCTTCTGCGACTCCTGGGTTGCATCAAGACCCAGAAGCAGACCCATGGCTTTGAGACCCGACCAGCACAGGTCATCCTTCCCTTGTCTCCAAACCACGGCACCTTTGGGAACGACGGTCTGTACTCTGAGTCCAAGCTTGCTCTGGAGACGCTCTTCAATCGCTGGTACTCGGAGAACTGGAGTAACTACCTCACCATTTGTGGTGCAGTCATAGGATGGACTCGTGGCACAGGATTGATGAGCGGCAACAACATGGTCGCTGAAGGTGTCGAGAAACTCGGCGTCCGCACCTTCTCGCAGCAAGAAATGGCATTTAATTTGCTCGGTCTGATGGCGCCTGCGGTTGTCAACCTTTGTCAGCTCGACCCGGTCTGGGCTGATCTCAACGGTGGCCTTCAATTCATCCCAGACCTGAAGGGTCTCATGACCAAGCTCCGGACAGACATTATGGAAACAAGCGATGTTCGCCAAGCGGTTATCAAAGAAACTGCGATCGAAAACAAGGTTGTCAACGGTGAGGAGAGTGAACTTCTATACAAGAAGGTGATCGCAGAGCCTCGTGCCAACATCAAGTTCCAATTCCCCACTTTGCCAGACTGGGAGCAAGATGTGAGGCCCTTGAACGAGAGTCTCAAGGGCATGGTCAACCTGGACAAAGTTGTTGTCGTTACCGGTTTCGCCGAAGTTGGTCCTTGGGGTAACTCCCGTACCCGTTGGGAAATGGAGGCTTACGGCAAATTCTCGCTTGAGGGCTGCGTTGAGATGGCCTGGATCATGGGCCTCATTAAACACCACAACGGCCCACTGAAAGGCAAGGCCTACTCAGGTTGGGTCGACGCGAAGACTGGTGAGCCAGTTGACGATAAGGATGTCAAGGCTAAGTACGAGAAGCACATTCTGGAGCATTCAGGCATTCGACTCATCGAGCCCGAACTCTTCAAGGGCTACGACCCCAAGAAGAAGCAACTTCTTCAGGAGATCGTCATCCAGGAAGATCTTGAGCCTTTTGAAGCTTCGAAAGAGACTGCGGAGGAATTCAAGCGCGAGCATGGCGAGAAGGTCGAAATCTTTGAGCTTCCGGAGTCCGGAGAATTCACGGTCCGCCTTAAGAAGGGAGCGACCCTTCTCATTCCTAAAGCCTTGCAGTTCGATCGCCTCGTTGCTGGCCAGATTCCCACTGGCTGGGATGCAAAGAGATATGGTATTCCCGATGATATCATAGAGCAGGTTGATCCTGTAACTTTGTTTGTACTTGTTTGCACAGCTGAAGCTATGCTATCGGCCGGTGTCACTGATCCTTATGAGTTCTACAAATATGTACACCTGTCCGAAGTTGGAAACTGTATTGGCTCAGGCATTGGCGGCACCCATGCTTTACGAGGAATGTACAAGGATCGATACCTGGACAAGCCCCTCCAGAAGGACATTCTGCAGGAGTCTTTCATCAACACAATGAGCGCCTGGGTTAACATGTTGCTTCTTTCCTCTACCGGACCAATCAAGACCCCTGTGGGTGCATGCGCCACTGCTGTGGAATCTGTTGACATCGGATACGAAACGATCGTTGAAGGCAAGGCCCGAGTTTGCTTCGTTGGCGGTTTTGATGACTTCCAAGAGGAAGGTTCATACGAATTTGCCAATATGAAAGCCACCAGCAATGCAGAGGATGAGTTTGCTCATGGCCGTACCCCGCAAGAGATGTCGCGACCCACAACTACCACACGTGCTGGTTTCATGGAGTCGCAGGGCTGCGGTATGCAGCTCCTCATGAGTGCCCAACTTGCCCTAGACATGGGAGTGCCTATATATGGTATCATTGCCCTGACTACGACGGCAACTGACAAGATTGGCCGCTCTGTTCCCGCCCCCGGCCAAGGTGTTCTGACCACTGCGCGCGAAAACCCAGGCAAATTCCCCTCGCCTTTGCTGGATATCAAGTATCGTCGCCGCCAGTTGGATCTGCGTAGGAAGCAGATTAAAGAATGGCAAGAGTCCGAACTGCTCTATCTTCAAGAAGAGATTGAGGCCATGAAAGCGCAAGGGCTCGCGCCATCTGACCTATCCGATTACATGCAGGAACGTGCCCGGCACATTGAACGGGAGGCTGTGCGGCAAGAAAAGGATGCTCAATTCAGCCTGGGCAACAATTTCTGGAAGCAAGATTCTCGTATTGCGCCTCTGCGTGGTGCACTTGCTACTTGGGGTCTCACGGTCGACGATATCGGTGTTGCTTCGTTCCACGGTACTTCTACGGTTGCAAATGACAAGAATGAGTCCGATGTCATCTGCCAGCAGATGAAACATCTGGGCCGTAAGAAGGGAAATGCCGTTCTTGGCATATTCCAGAAGTACCTTACTGGTCACCCCAAAGGTGCCGCCGGTGCATGGATGTTCAATGGTTGCCTGCAAGTGCTCGACAGCGGTCTGGTACCTGGCAATCGCAATGCAGACAACGTTGACAAGGTCATGGAGAAGTTCGAGTACATTGTTTATCCCAGCCGTAGCATCCAAACGGACGGAATCAAAGCGTTCTCCGTCACGTCTTTCGGTTTCGGTCAGAAGGGTGCTCAGGCAATCGGTATTCACCCCAAGTACCTCTATGCGACCCTGGATCGCTCTCAGTTCGAAGCGTACAAGGCGAAGGTTGAGTCTCGCCAAAAGAAGGCGTATCGCTTCTTCCATAATGGTCTGATCAACAACAGCATCTTCGTTGCTAAGAACAAGGCGCCCTATGAAGATAACATCCAGAGCAACGTTTTCCTCAACCCAGACTACCGAGTGGCCGTTGATAAGAAGACATCCGAATTGAAGTTCCCATCCGTGCCTCCAAAGGTCAGCGACAAGGATGCTGAGAGCACCAGACAGGTGGTTGAGTCGTTGGCGAAGGCTCATGCCGAGGAGGATTCTAGGATAGGGGTAGACGTGGAGAACATCGGCGCTGTCAACATTGAAAATGAAACTTTCATCCAAAGGAACTTCACTGCTAGTGAGCAAGAATACTGTCGCAAGGCACCGTCGCCACAGTCATCATTCGCTGGCCGATGGAGCGCCAAAGAGGCGGTTTTCAAATCGTTGGGCGTGTGCAGCAAGGGCGCCGGTGCGCCTCTGAAAGACATCGAAATCTTGAGTGATACAAGCGGAGCCCCTGTGGTCAACGTAAGTTTATTCCATTCTCATAACCGCAGGTTCTTGATCCACCACTAACAATTTTTCCTAGCTCCACGGCGCTGCAGCCGAAGCTGCCAGGCAAGCTGGTGTCAAACAAGTGAGCGTCAGTATCAGTCACAGCGATTCTCAGGCTGTCGCGGTGGCAGTCTCGAAGTTCTAATGTTAATGTTTGCAAGATACGGTGATATTGTTGATCGTCTTGATGAATAGAGTATACAACTATGTTATGGGATATCATGTAATTAGATTCTTTCAAGTGATTGGTTCCAGTGATTTGAGATCATGTCCTTTTCCTTTCATAGGTACTTAAGCAAGAGATCCATGCTCCATGCATACTGACTGCTTCGCCTTATACTCTCAGCCACGCAAATAATAATGAACTCTCAACCAAATACGTGTACAAGACCTAAAAACCCTAGTGACGATCCCCAATCCGCCGAGAGTGCAAAGCGGATATCTACAATTATTAAAATATTTTTTCTTTATTTTTAATATTTTTATTTATTTATGTACTTTTCCAAGTCCTTCTATGCAGTTATTTTACACTCCCGTATGCTATATCACGTGTGTTAGGCTCATTCTCTCCATCGCGCGGTTTTCTACACCTGAAGACTTGAACACCCTCCCCGTGACTTTGTGTTCTGGTCGAGGCCATCTCCTTCTAATTGAAAGCCTAGATGTACGTTTCCGAAAGTAGAGCCACTGAATTAATCGCAGAATGTTCAGTTCAGCGGCGAGTGGATTTCATAGCAGCAGACTCCCAGAAGTACATCTGTTCAAACTGGCGTGGACGATCTTCACATATATGTATGCCGGACGACATTTTATTAAGCATTATGACAGGACAACAGGGTGCGTTAGCAAATGCTTTCACCCTCATGTTATAGTACAGTGGAAGCGGCTCAGGCAAGATTGGTATTCCTGAATCATCCAGACGCCCGGTTGAGAGGGCCCCAATTAGCCCGAGGATTGATTTGATATCGGACAAGCCGTTTCTTAGAATGAGACGCCTCTCTGCCCAAAGCCTCGTCAAAAATGACCTGTAACGTGCTCAGATCTTGCTTAACTGCAGGCGCTGTCTGTAGGGGCCGGGGCCCTTCGGCCTGCTGACGCAGCTCCGCGCCTTGAATGCCTGGAGGATGTCTATGGCCAGAGCGGTAGATCGTAGCTTCGACTTTCGTCACTAGGTCACTGATATCCTTTCCACTTTCAGCTGCGGACATGAGCTCTTTCCTCAATCTCTCGAATGAGTCTTCTCCTTTACCTTTTCCGGAGTTTTCTCGACTCTTCGCCATGATCGCCGCACCAGGAGTGCCAGGGCGGATTGCACCTTCTTTGACAGGGGCTTTTTGTCTCACCCACTCTCTCATGATTTCCCAAATGACGTCCCAGGGTGCATCTGTACGAATGGTATTTGGCTTTGCATGACTGCGCGTTGATCGGTAGCCCAGGGAACGGAGAGCTCCACGGAACGCATCGGCTGATATAGTTGACGTGTGTAGTACTTTTGCCAAAGAACTGAGAGTGAAATAGAACGGAAACGGATCCCGGATGGCCGGATCCGATCGAGGAACAATGGCCGAATATTCACTGGACGTGGACACCTCCGTGAGCTCCTCCACGGCTGCAAGGGTGCCCGTCGGGGCAGAACTCGAAATTGTGTCCAGGTTCAGATCCTCTTCAAGAGCTGTGGTTAACATGCCCTCGATGCGCTCGACGGTATGATAAATATCTCTATCGACATCGGGGAGCATGTCAAGAATCTTCTGGATGAAATGAGGGTTATGGAGTGGTCCAGCCCACATCGGGCCGCCCACATGAGTTTTGAAGCCACAATGTTCACAGTGTGTGCCGGCAATAGGCCCTTGAGCGAACCCATAGTGATAGTAAGGATTCCCTTTCTTGTCCAATCTTTGTTTCGTCTGCGTCAGAGGCTGCGTTGTCCATGCTCCGCAACCAGAGTCACAGTTGAAAACTAACATTGTGTTACCTGAGGCAAATTTGACCTCTGCCGGCGATCGGTGAATACGAACGAAGACACGTGCATAGAAGTCGATGGACAAGGAGAGAAGCGGCTCGATTGCAAGTCCATATTTCGCAGCCGACGTCGCCAGTCCATGTAGTATAAGGCGCAGTCCACCTTCATGAGAATGCGATCCCTTGATGGTGACGCCCCCGTATAAAGCATATGCCTTTTCTGGGTAACCGTTGGATGCCCATACGCCCGCATCGGTGCAAGTGACACAGAGAAGACCACCGTCTTTGACACCTTGAACAGCAGCATCCATAAACGGAGCCGCGGTACCGTAAGGATCTAGGTCGATGACATCAAACTTGCCCGCGTGAATTCCGCTGTTTTGTGTGCTTGGTTGGTTTAACAGGCTGTACATGTACGCACGTGCATCCCCGAGATTGGGTCTTATGAGCTTTCCAAGACCGTTGTATTCGATGTTCGTCTTCATCCTCTGAATCGCAGAGCTTGATAGGTCATTTGCAACCACACAGGTAGTGAAGGGAATTTCTGAGGCATATCGTAGAGCCCGTAGACCCGTAGCGGAGAGCGCGTCCAAGATTGTGAAGGACGGAGTCTGCTGATCAGAGGTTGAAACAGAGGAACCGAGATTTCCATTCGCCGCAGAGGGTTGCTCGACATCTCCGTGAGTTTGTTCCTTGTCCTCTTCGTCTTCCCTCTTGCGCTTTTTCCCCCTGCCGGAGCCGTTGCGTTTCCTCTCGGCTTTCAGCTTCTTGAGGGCCAGCACATGTTCACCATAGGCTTTGATCGCCAACACACTGAGATCCCGGTTGAATTGCTGGATGGGATTGTAGAAGACAGATTGCGATTGGTCTTCAGGTTTGAGGTCCTTTTTCGTCCCCTTGGAAGCTGCAGCCTGGGTCGGCGGGTTCAGAATGTATGCTCGACCTTCTTTCACAGCCTGGTATTCCTGCCCATCATGCTGCACCAGTCGACTGGCGCCATCAGCTGCTGTTGGATCCTCCATGAGTGAAGATACGGAGTAATAACGGGGGGGAACTATGCCTGAGCGACTGTGGGTCACCGCATATACCGTTAAGGGATGCGAAAAGCCAAGGAACTCGGGTCTTATGTTTCCAACGATAGATCGAAATATTGTCAAGCTTTGAAACCGTTTAAGTGAATTCAGCCACATCGGCTTCGGGCTAGCAAGAGTTGAATCAGGACCATTGACAAGCTTGAGGTCCGCAAGCTGGTTGCGGGGAGTAGAAGGGGAGAAAAAAAAGGTCAAGAAATTGTATAACGCACGGACCCAACAACCCTCAGATAACCGTAACAACCAACAATGAACAACGTGAGATATCTTCTATGGATTATTTGCTTGTCTGTACGGAGGATTTGAGTCTATTATATAGTCTGTATTCGGCTATCGTGGCAGTACATCTATTGCAATGTAAATGTTGACATACTATGGATTATATTTCCTACTACTGTACACAACCTCCAAGAGCAATCGCCCCAGAGTCTGTCAATTAGTTATACACAATAAGATTAGGTCATAACCAAGCTCCAATGATGGGCACTCGGTCATACATACCATCCCAACTGCTCGCTTCCCAACCGGATCCTTGTCCTCCAAGCCCGATAATTCCAAGTGCACCTGCAAGCCAAACAGATGTTCCTATCACTGCAATGCCATTGACAATCCACCAGATCTTTCTCTGCTTCTTCATTCGTTGCTCGCTGTCTGCGTGGCCTAGGTACCCCTCGAGTGAGCCTTTCTTGTGTATTCGTTCCTTTCGGGCGGTGGTGACTCTCCACCCCATCCAATTTGCCCACCCCCCAACGATATGCCATACTCCAACAGCGACAAATATCAAATAGTAAACGTTCCAGAAAACTGGGCTTCGCACAAACCCATGCGCAACGTAGCCAAGGCCGACTCCCGAGCTTCCACCGTCGACCATCAGCGGCACGACACGGTTGACAAGAACATGAGCACCGACCAAGGGGACAAGCATGTAGCCCAAGCGCGCTTGAAGGGTCATACGGGGCCAAAAAGAGAGTGAGTACCGTTGAGACCTTGTCTCGGCGCCGTAAAGTCGTGCCCTACGGGAAGAACGGATGTTCCGTAGGATGATCCCGGAAGTAACATGGGCCAGGATGGGAACGGTAAGAATGGCGTGCTCAAGAGATGGAGACTGGTACAAAGGTCTTGTGAGGAGGAGATAGTTTTCGGCGGCAGGCACGGAGCGGGTCATCAGAGGAATGAGCGAGGTATTGGCAAAGTGTAACGTGAAGAATAAAGTCGGCGGGTATGTGGAATATCTCTGAATGGCGGACACTGCAGGTTTACTTGTTAGCTTACACTTGATCGGCAGATGAGCCGAAGCATTTTCTCTCTCAACATACACCAAGAATCCCAGTTATGTCCGCGGAGGCCCAGTTTGGGAAGAGACAATCCGCCATGTGCTGGAGTGTCTTGGGCCTTATCGAAGAAGCCGCCGTTTTCGATATCACCAAACTCTTCAGAGACCGGAGAGGGATCCAATTCCTGCATGGAAATCAATGATCGTGTGTCGACATCATCGACCTTGGGCAACGACAGATCTCGAGGCGGCATTGTATATCACGAACGAAATGTCTCTCTAGCTAAGAATGAATCAGAGAATATTGTAATGATTATTAAACGATATAAAGATCATCGCATCGTCATTATCATGAGCAAGCTTTAGCCAGCATTGGGAGTGACCGTCTTTAGGTTGTTGTATCTCCTCACAGATGTCCTGTGTGCCTGGCTTTTTCCCTGTTGTAGTCGGACTGCACTATCATTGGCTTGTCGGCTTTTCACCACTTAAGCACTTAAGCCGAATCAACCTTAGGTAACTATCGAAGCTACCTATTTACTACTGATGCCAGCCGGACGAATTGACAAAAACGATCAGTACTCAAGGTAGATACTTCAAGATCTATTCTGACATTTACAGTTGAACAGGATATCCCCAGTGCATGAATCAGTCAAGGTACCTGGTAGGTTGGAGTACGGCGGTGAGATGTCGGTACTTATTCTGTCGGCAGAATAAAGTGATGATAATAAGATGTTAAGCCATTCGACAGATATCGATGCCTTCCATTACCAATATATACCAGTTACTGAATCAACCAGTCGATCGCCAGCGATTCATCTTTTCCCGTAAATCTCGTCGAGCATTTCTTCACAATATTTTTGGTCTTTGACCTGACCTGTTGTATGAGTTCAGGCAGCCATGGCACCGGTATGCTTCCTGAAATGCGTCTGCTCCAAACGGTTATCGGGTTACGACCTTGATATCCAGTTTTGCAAACTTGCAATTCGAGGTTACTGATCTCTCACTCCTTCTATCTTATCTGTACCAGCGAGGGTTCACGAATCCTACTCCCAAGGTAAATCATGACTTTGAAATCCCAGCGCTGTTCAAATCTATTGAAAGACTGCTAAAAAATACTTTTTGCTCACAATTTCCAGACTGAATCTGCCCGCTCTGCTTTGAGCTCCTTCACATGTACTCTTTGCAATAAATCTTACTCGCGCCATCCGGAATATGAAGCTCATATCTCTTCCTACGATCACCAACATCGCAAGCGCCTACAAGATCTGAAACAATTGTCGCGGGATCCAAATGCTGCTGAAAAGGCAAGAAGAGCCGAGAAAAAGGCGGATGCAGAGGCGGGACTGAGAGTAATCGGAACGACTCCCGCATCAGGAGCCGGAGGCGCCATAGGCACAAGTGGGGGGGGAGGGTTTAAGAAAGGAGGTTTCAAGAGCTCCTTTACCACGGTCAAAGGGCCAGTATCTACTACTGTGTCTACGAGGAAAAATGTCCTAGGGGATGACGATGACGACGACGCCGACCAAGCGGTAGGAGCGGGTGAATCGAGCGAACTTGTGAGGAACCGACCCAGGCAGGATACGGACACTCAACACGAGAATGCAGAGAGCGATACTGACGAGGAGTACACAAACGACGATACGGGGGCAAGTTACTATGATCCTCGAAAACCTACCGACTGCTCGTTACGGTGCCCAGGGTTTCAACATGAGCTTCCCATAGCATGAACGATGTTGCTTTGCCACCGATTCGCCACCAAGTAGATGCAATGGGCGCTTCTCATGATTATGCTAGCATGTATTTCGGAGTTACGGGCTTCCTCTGTCTGAATGGGGCTATTTTATTCATGTACATAGTTATATTCTCGAGCCAGCATTGCTTGCCATGACGTCTTCGCTCTTCAACCTGACTTGGATGCAAATTCTGTAAGCGTAGTTGACGCTTTGTCCTCGCTATCATTCTTGGTCGCGAAGTACTTTTGTTACTGCCTGAAGTCATGTGGATGGAGAGGATTCTAGCACAAAATTATGGACAAAAACTGGGAAATTGAGTTGAAGTCGATTCTCTAGTGTAGTTGTACAGTTTCGAATAAGGTTAATTTAAATTAAGGAACAATGAAAGGCTTGCAATAGAGAAAGGGTACTAGACGCATGATTTTGATTCTCCAAATAATGGGAAGACCTCCAATTTATCGTATACAGCCAGTTCAAAGTCGTAGAAGCTTGGCAGCCTGGCCAACGATAGTATCCTCTTGAGGGAAGCTCATCTGCTCAAGACCAACAGCGTAAGGTGTAGGAACCTCGGCGCCGGTAACACGAACAGCAGGAGCAGTGAGGTAGTCAAAACCATATTCCATGGACAAGGCGAGGATTTCGGACCCGACACCGAACATGGGGAAGCCGGATTCGACGCACATGAGGCGACCGGTCTTCTTGAGCGACTGAATGATTGTCTCAACATCAAGCGGCTTAACGGACCGAAGGTTAATAACTTCAGCTTCGACTCCATACTTCTGCTTCAGCTCAGCGGCAGCGTTGAGCGACTGTCCAACGCAGCGGGACAGAGAAACGATGGTCAGATCCTTTCCAGGACGCTCGATCTTGGCTTTTCCGATAGGAAGAACGAAGTCATCCTTCTGAGCAGCCTCGCTCATGGGGAACGCTTGACCATACAAAAGCCTAGCCAGATGTCAGCCCAAGTCCGGCAATGTCAAGCGATTCTGGCAGCACATACTCATTTTCAAGGACAACGACAGGGTTGGGGTCACGGATAGCGGCCTTCATCAGACCCTTGGCGTCCTCAGCGCTCCAAGGAGCCACAACCTTCAATCCAGGAATGCTGCCGTACCAGGCCGAGTAGTCTTGGGAGTGCTGAGCGGCGACACCAGCAGCGAATCCGTTCGGTCCACGGAAAGTGATGTTGCAAGGCTGAATACCTCCAGACATGTAATGTGTCTTAGCGGCGGAGTTGATAATTTGATCAATGGCCTGCATAGCAAAGTTGAAGGTCATAAACTCGCACTGTAGATGCGAATCACAATCAGCCTTCCAGGTCTATCCACGAACGGGTAAACTTTCGACTTACGACAGGATGCAATCCAGCGAGAGCGGCGCCAACAGCCAAACCACAAAAGCCCGCCTCTGTGATGGGAGTATCAATAACCCTCTTGGGACCGAAGCGGTCCAATAGACCTCTCGTCACTTTGTATCTGTGGTGATGAGAACAAGGTCAGAAGAGAAGAATCACAGTATAGCACGTCATTGCGAGTGATATATGGGGCAAAAGCAAGTAGTTAAGAGAAGGTAATCCCATACGCTCCATTGTACTGCGCAACCTCCTCACCCAGGATAAATGTCTTTGGGTTACTCTCAAGCTCCTCGGCAAGGGCTTCGTTCAATGCGTCTCGGACAGTAACTTCCTTAGTACCGCTTTCCGTAGCATATCCCCGAGCGCGTAGGATTGAGGGCGCACAGGCGGACTTCTGGAAAGTAGAGCGGAAAGGTGTAGCGGAAAGTCGAGATGAAAGCAGACGAGCTGCTGGGCGGAAAAGTCGGGGGGCAGCCATTGCCGTCTCGAAGAGTGTAATTGCGAGAGTAAAAGGGAGAAATGACTTCAGATAGCTTCGTCTGCGGATGAGGATGATGATGTGAAGGAGACTTGCGGGAAGAAATGAGCCCCAGTACCTCCTAACTCCGTTTCGGACCTGGCCGTCGATAAGTTTTTTGGTTTTTGGTGAGAGCTTCGAGACTGTTGGGCTAGCGATGACTAAGCGCCGCCCTCACCGGCACCTTCTTCCGTATTATTGTTTATCCATGGTCAGACCATCGTACAAGTATAGATAGCTATCGAGAATAACATACTAGCACCCATTACTATCTCCTTTGGACGGGAAAAAGAGCTGCAGCTTACTGATTCCTTTCAAAGTCATTTGATGGTGTGGGACATTGCGCTGACCAGGATGAAATACTTCGGTTACTGGGCACTTCTGATTTTATCTTCACCCTGCTTAGCTATCCAGCCATCAACTCCAGATGCCATACCAGCGCCCATTCGCGATCTCCAATGGGGTCAGCTGAATTTCCTCCACACTACAGACACTCACGGCTGGCTGGCCGGTCATCTACAGGAGTATGGCTTTGCCATCTAATGTGCCATTGTTGATGCTCGCTGATGCAGATCGAAAAGGGCTTCCTATGGAGCAGACTGGGGAGATTATGTTTCTTTCACCACCCGCATGCGGGAGAAGGCACTCGCTGAGGGGAATGATCTGCTGGTAATTGACACTGGTGATAGGGTTGAAGGGAACGGGCTTTACGATGCTTCGGAACCCAAGGGCGCCTACATCTCCGACATTCTGCGTCAACAGCAAATTGATGTGATGTCCGCCGGCAATCATGAACTGTACAAGCAGAACACCTCGGAGACTGAATTCTTGGCTACTGTGCCCAATTTTTGTGGTAGCTACCTGGCGTCCAACATTGACATCGTTCATCCAACTACCGGAGAGCTCGTGCCGTTGGCTCCACGCTTTAAGAAGTTCACAACCGAGAAACAGGGCATCCGCATCGTCGCTTTTGGTTTTCTATTTGATTTCACAAAAAATTACAACAACACAATCGTCCATACGGTGGAGGATACGATCAAGACAAACTGGTTCCAAGAAGCCATTCGTGACGAAGAAGTCGATCTTTTCCTCGTGATAGGCCATGTTCCAGTTCGTTCGAAGGAGTACAACGCTGTTTTCGAAGAGATCAGAAACATTCACTGGGATGTGCCAATTCAATTTTTTGGCGGCCATTATCATATCCGCGACTATGCTCGGTACGATTCTAAAGCGTACGGGCTGGCGAGCGGCCGCTTCATGGAAACCATTGGATTTATGTCAATCGACGGTCTGGCCACCAGCAAGAATCGGCTCAAGCCTGCGCAAGCAACTCCCAGCTTCAACCGACGGTACATTGATAACAACCTCTACTCGTTTCACCATCACACTGGTCTTGACCGGGATTCTTTCCCCACAGAGCACGGTCGAAATGTGTCACATCTTATTCAGCAGTCCAGGGATGCCCTTCAACTGGATAGGGTCCACGGTTGCGCTCCTCGGGACCTCTGGATGACCCGAGTAAAGTATCCTTCTCAGGATAGTATATATACATGGCTGGAAAAGGAAGTGCTTCCCAATCAAATGAAGGATGACTCACGCGATGAAAAGCCCGCGTTGGTCATTGTCAACACTGGAGCCATACGCTTCGACATATTTAAGGGTCCGTTTACGCAAGATACGACATTCATCGTCTCGCCCTTTACGAGCGGTTTCCGCTATATCAAGGACATCCCCTACGAGAAAGCGCAAACGGTAGTAGAAATTTTGAACAAGCAACCGCAAATTTTGACTGCGCCTATGGACCACACAAATTGCACACCATGGACTCTTGCACCGCCGGAGCAATCAATGCATATGCACGACAAGATTGTGGAAAGCGACGATGTGGCTGCTCACTATCTTACTGATCAGAGTCGGCTTCCAATGAGCAGCCCATTCGCGCCTGAGGTTTTCCCTGGCTACACCACTGCAGATGATGGGGGTATAGACGGTGATGACACTGTTCATTCGCCAATATCGTTTTACCGCGTTCCCAATTGCATTCAAGCTCTCATTTCTCCAGGGACATATGCAGATCCGGAGACAGTGGATCTTGTGTATATTGATTTTATTGAGCCCTACGTGGCTCTGGCCGCCAAATTGGCGAGCCTTGATCTCGATTTTTCACGGGATAGTGACGTTTATATGCCCTTCGAGACGTTAACTGATCTTATTTTGGACTGGGTCAAGAATAACTGGAAATGCGAAGATGCATGACTCTGTTTCTAGTCTGGTTCAGATCATTGTCTGTGCCAATGGAATCAGTAAATGATCCGATTTACTATAGCCTATTATGATTGCATACATGCACTTAATATACTTTTTATACCATCATCCCAGGGATTATTCATTCCCCTCGTATTTTAACAAGCCTTTGCCTTTGCGGAATCCACTTAGAGTTTCCTGCACACCTGCAGCAAGCTCAGCGCCTTCGGTTTCCCAGGTCCATTTGATGTATTCCACCGGGATGTCTTTGAATTTGCCGGCTCGAGTCAACTCCAGCACATCATTAACTGTGTTTTTCTTGAGCTCAGGGTGTTTATCTCCCCATCTGCTCACCCAGAAACCGTCGAAAACAAGGTTCTTGAAGATCAGAAGTCCAGATGGCAAGGCGACTGGCTGTTTTGACATGGCACCATAAGTGACCAGGTGCGAACCTGGAGCAAGGGTCTTCGCCAAAGCAGTGGCACTCTTACCACCCACACAGTTGAGGGCTAGTCGGATTGGCTCCTTTCCTTGACGGGTGAATTCATTCACTATGTTCTTAAATTCTCCAGATAGCAGCTCGGATTCAGTAACCACTGCATTGGCCCCCAGGTCGTAGAGCTCCTTTTTCAAAGAATCAGTTTCTTCGGGTGTCTTTCTCTCGCGAACAACATTGATGGTTTTGATGCCCCATTCGCGTGCAAGTTGGATTGCAGCTCGTCCAACACCGCTATTTGCTCCGTTCTGGATGAGCCACTCTTCTCCAGCCCGCATCCAATCCCAGTTACAGAAATCTTTGATCATTCGGTAGGCAGTTACCGGATTGACACTGACTGTGCTGACCTGAAGCGGGCTCAGACCTTCTTTGTTTTCAATCTTGATCACCTGCGATTCATCTAATTGTGCGTGGGTGCGCCAGGTGCCTTGTCCTGTCTGCTTCATTACGACCCAGTCGCCTTTGGCAAGATTTTTGACGCTGGAGCCAGTGGCAATGACCTCGAATGCGCCCTCATTTCCCGCTACGGCAGACGGTTCCACTGTGCCAAGCGTGGTCTGGAAGGGCGGTTTGCTCGGGTATACACCTTGAATCTGATTCACATCGGCCGGGTTCAAAGGCGCTGCTAGAAGGCGGAGAGTGACTTGCGTCCCATGAGGAGGAGAGATCGAATGCTTGTGGAGCCTGGATGAGGGAGGACAAGTCAGGCTACCTATCTGTTTCCCAGCGATTGCATTCTAGGTGCTCTTACCGCAGAACATCCTTCGGTTCACCGTATCGCGAATAGACTAGAGCCTTCGATTGCGTATAGCCATATACTGAGATAAATCTCTTTTGCCCCAGACGCGAGTCAGGTAAAAGGACTTCATGCTGGCCGGATGGCGCTGGAAAGCGCAGAGGCGAAGCTCTGCCTCTGAGGCCGAGGGAAACACCGACACTGGAAGAGCTGGTAGCTGATCGCACCACAGTACGGAAAAGCATAATGACGTTTGGGGAGTGCCGAGCCCTTCTTTGACTGTTAATTGATTTCAAAGGATTCAGGTAAGGTCAAAGAGCCAGCTTCGTGTAGCAATTGTTATAATTGTTGTCGCTGGCGGCGTCGAAGAAAACCCGAATGACGTCGTTTCCTAGCCGTCGGGCCGAAGGAGGAAAGCAGCGCTTCGGCATAATAAATGATACTCATTCGTATTTGGGCAAATTATTGAACATTGGGTTGCTATATGGGAAAGAGTATGGTCAGGTTCTTTATCACTTGATATTTCTTGCTGGAGGACCTGGTGTGCCTGGTTTGCTGGCGCCCGTTGTCGAATGTGTATTTACAGATAGGCATGCGTTGGTGCAAAGCGACTCTCTAGAGAGGTAGTAGAACGATCAAATTCGAATTGACTGAACCATTTCTTAGGAGGAATAGTTCTCTTAATTCCTCGATCTTCGACAACTACGGAGGGCATTCGATGAAGTGGTACCGATCAGATACCGACCCTCGCGAGACTGCTTAAAACAACCGTCCCGACACTTTGCCGAATTGTTGTAAACTTCCTACCCACCGCATTCAAATGTACCTCGAGTTTTCCGAGCCTCTGCCGTCGGTGTCCCTGTCACCACCTACCATCACCGCTCAGGGTATCTAAATGTCCTTATTGCGGGAAGCTGAGAAATGTATCACTAACCAAAGGTCACATGCCGCCCTCAATGCCTTCATAACAACTGTGCAGAATTCAGGGCCTTGGCGAGAACAAGTGAGAGATGCAGAACTTAGGAGAGAATCGGGTAAGATCCCAGCAGCTTTTGTCCCGTTCTCTCTCTGACTCATTCGGGCACTGACGCATGCTTTTTGAAACGAAAAGGGAAATCGAAATCCAAGGTTGACGGTCGCTTGATTGCCTTCAAAGACAACATTTGCACGCGCGATTTTCCGACAACATGTGCCTCCGGGATTCTAGCCAAATTCACCAGTCCATTCAATGCCACCGTGGTGGAACAGCTGTCGGAAGCCGGCGCTATAATAGCTGGTAAGACGAACTTGGATGAATTTGGGATGGGTTCTCATTCTCTCAATTCATGGTTCGGCCCCGTCAAAAATCAGCGTCAGTACCAGGAAGGACGAATTCTCTCAGCTGGTGGAAGTTCTGGTGGAAGCGCCGTCTCTGTCGCTACAGATCAATGTTATGCGTAGGTGTTTTCGCTCCTGAATCAGTCGAACTTCCTTCCTTGGGGGGCATGTCTGGTGTGCTGAACAGGGCGTTCTAGGGCTCTTGGAACAGACACTGGTGGTTCGGTTCGACTTCCAGCTGCCTACACGGGCACAGTCGGCTTCAAGCCGTCTTATGGATTGGTCTCAAGATGGGGAGTCGTGGCATACGCTAATTCACTGGATACTGTTGGCATCCTGGCCAAAAATACCTCCAGGGCTCGCGACGTATTCCGTACGTGTCTCTGCGCTTCCCTCTCTCGATATGTCGGTTTGCATTGGAATCTGACTGCTCGGACTCAGGCATTGTGAATCGGCATGATCCACGCGATCCGACAAACTTGTCTCCACGCTCTCGGTCTCGCATAACTTCACACCTCCAGCAACCCGCTCTGTTGTCTAGAATGGCCTCGTCTCCTTTGAGGATCGGCGTTCCTATTGAGTACAACATATCGGAACTCTCTCCATCGGTGCGACGCGCCTGGGCTCTCTCGATAGCTTTTCTGAAAGAGCAGGGTCATACAATTCACGCTGTCTCACTCCCCACAACAAAACTAGCTCTATCAGCATATTACGTCCTTGCCCCAGCCGAGGCTTCCTCAAACCTCGCCAAATATGATGGCATCAGATACGGTTCCCGCAGCGACGGTCCGGATTCTGGTGGACAGCCTGACAGCTATTTATACGCCAAATCTAGAGGGGACGGATTCGGTCCCGAAGTAAAGAGGCGTATTCTACTCGGCGCATTCAGTCTGAGCGCCGATGCCATAAACAACTACTTTATTCAAGCGCAGCGCGTCCGCCGACTTGTCCAGTGCGATTTTAATACTGTTTTTAGAGCAGAGCAACCGATGGCCCCTTCCCGCCAGAGGGTAGATGCTGAGTTGAAATCAAAACAAGCAGAGGTCGACGTCCTGATCTGTCCCACTGCCCCTTCGTGTCCTCCGCGGTTAGCAGACCTGGTCGAAACAGATTCCATTTTCTCGTCCCTGAAAGCATACACGAATGATGTGTTCACAGTACCTGCCAGCCTGGCTGGTTTACCAGCTGCGTCTGTTCCAGTCAGTGTCGGCTGCCGGGATGGAGGTTCTCGCGATGCAGATCTTGCTGGAATTCAAATCATCGGACAATACGGGGACGATGAGCTTGTCCTCAAAGTGTCCGAGATACTGGAGGGCAAGAATTTTTGATGTAGCCTTGTGTTTCGCCTCAATCCCCATATCAATCTCTAGTTGCTGACTAACTTAGCTCACCCTGGACCCAATTACAGGGGAGGTTCAGTGTAGCAGGTCATGTAATATACATCATATTTGAACACATTAGAGTTTCAAGACAGAGATTGTAAACTGTATCGACTGTACCTGCGCCGGCAATCCATTGTGTTGTGGAAGTCCGTCGATCCTGAGTATCCATTCGTACACATGGCGGCCTTGATTCCTACGAGCGTCCCTCGTTCGAATGGGTATGGTTTACTAATTCAAAGATCTCCAGAGGGACTGAATCCGACATGGCGGGAGACAGATACGGCTCGGAACAAGCGAATCCCAGCCTGATCATGAAGAGAGATGGGTCTCAAGTCATAACATCTCAACGTCCTCTGTGGGGACTGCGTTCTCTAAAGGAGCTGAGGGTGTCGCAGTCTTGGGAGAACCCTCCTGACCCACGCTAAGAGCATCCTCGGTCGTTAAATGCCCTGCGCCCACGCTGGTGACGCCTGTTTCCAATCCATTGGAAATATTTTCGGTGTCTGCAAATTCCGCGCCAGGGGCTGAATCCGTTCGAGGATCAAACGCTGCCCCAACTCCGCCCTTCAGAACTTCGGAGCCCCCAACAGCACCGGCGTCAGCACTGTCAACTTCCGCATTGCCAACAACATCACCGTCGACACCGCCCCATATGAGCATTGCTTCGACCTCATCAACAATATCGGCAACGACGTCTTCGGCAATCTGCTCATTGAAGCGTTCGCCAATGCCCCGGACAGGTTCGCCATTCTCTGTGAGAGACGGTGGTCCAACCCACCAGGGTCCTTCAAAGCGACATTCCACGGCACCACCGCCATAGCAGCTGACAGCAGGGTAGTAGCCAATCATTCCGTCATCGGCGTTCTCTCGCTCGCCAATGCCCAAGTTATTGGTTCCGTTTGCAAGTCGGCTAGCCGGTGGAAGGAACGCATATAATTCTTTGAATGGAGTACCCAGCTTCTCTCCATTTTT
Organism: Aspergillus udagawae; assembly: GCF_001078395.1. Taxonomy (NCBI): domain Eukaryota; kingdom Fungi; phylum Ascomycota; class Eurotiomycetes; order Eurotiales; family Aspergillaceae; genus Aspergillus; species Aspergillus udagawae. The sequence continues at coordinate 1,415,501 of NW_025091265.1, read as the reverse complement.
GAAGATTGTGATGCTCGAACCTGGCAGCGTGCGTAGAGAAGGGTCTTCGCTGTTGAACGGCGATGGTGGACCAAATGTGGGTGTCTCTTTGAGGTTGAACGCATAATCCCGTAGATGTTTTGTGGAAAATACGTTTGACTGCTGCCAGCAGAAATCGGACTTATAGTGGAAGGGAATGCGATCCCGAATAAAATTTGTCGATGTGAGAGCCTCTGATGTCGGTGAAGTCCCATCTCCATCGACAGTAGGATCATACGTTCCCTCGACTACTTTCTTGTGGAGGGACAGTGGTGGAAGCGTGATGAGCATGCCAATAACGTCCCCTTCGCGAATTGATTCACCTTTCGGAAAAAAATACTCGCAGCGCATTCTATTGACCACTTCGCCGTTTACATCACGGATTCCGTACCCGTAGCAGTCAACACCCACGTTCGCATCAAGATCAGCCTCCCGTCGTGCAAATCCAAGACGGACATGACCCTTTGGCGTGCCTTGAGAAGGTTCGTTAGCTGAGATAGATTGCGAATCATTGGGAATCCCATTGATCACGCGCGCCTCGTAATAATATGCGCCCTCGCGCGCACAGACATTAGCACGCGCAGTATGCCATGCACTGCTGGCTGTTACTGCGCGCGCATCCTCACTGAAGAAGATTGCTGCGGGCGAATCCTCGAAACTGAACCGGGCATGATAAGGGGGAACATCGGTCTGACGGTACTTGATGTGTGGAAAGCTTGGATCGGCTATAGCATAGCTATAACGAAAGCCATTCTTATTTGTGAGTTTGTCAACAACCTCATAGAAGTCCCAGCTCTGACCGAGCACGTCTGATGTTTTGCGGTTCACAAAACTCAGCTGACGAGGCTGTGGCGGTAAAAGGTCCGAAGGCCTGGGTTCGGCGAGTAATAGGGGTCTGAGAATGCTGATATCGGAGCTCGGAAGGGCGGTGTTAGGGGCAACCGCGGCTTTCTTCTTAGGCGGGTTGGATTCCTGGTCGAGACCCTTGGCCTCTCTTTTCTTCCGGCTATCGCGTTTGTTGCGCTTCGATCTTGTGCCATCAGCTTGCACTGATGCATTGCTGGGAGGGGCAGGCGAGGATCGTGCGTTCTGGCTTGTGACTATACCACTAAAGAAAGGTGCGGTCCCTGGAGGTAAAGTCGGAGAATTGATGTTGGACGAAGGGCCAGACGACCCTACCGGCTGTATAGACGCCATGTGGGCGTCAATACTGGTTCACGAGCAGATTGTAACCTGATGATTGGCAACAACAGGCGCACTATGCGCGGCTCAAGTCAAATAACGCGACTCAATTCATTATCTGTATGTCTAACTGCGGGCTGCGCGGGACAAGCAGCTGTCGCGAGAACCTTGTTGCGTGGGAGTGAAAGGAGAAGATTTGAAATATGGCTTGAAGAGACTGCCTATATTTTGCGACGTAGAACTTAGGTAGGAACCTATAAGAGAACATCAGCGCGTTAGACCACTGATAGGCTGCAACGAAAAGGGAAATACTGAATCTTGGCTGCCCTTGCAAAGATAAATATCTCCAAAGGGTATAAGAGCAATTCGAGCCAATGAAAATCTCCGCTCACAGCTCTGCTCCCAATCCTTAATGGATTCAAGATCCTGCCTGATGTAATCTCCGATCCCGCTCGCAAGGTGTGATAGAACGAGTCTTCAACAACTTCAGGTGCGAATGACCTAAAGCAGATGATAAAAAGTAAGCCGTCTCAGTATGGCAATCTTGATAGACTAATATGGGTCCTTGTCACCAAGAAAAAATAAAAATCCATCCCTTTAATATTCAACAAGGGCGAGATTGACGAGCAGAGAGGTTTGGAGATATGACCTGAAAGCGGTCAAGATAAAAACGCCGGCAAAAAACATAGCGCCAAAGTCATCATTTCAGCCTTGCTTCTGTGGAGCGGGGCATCGGGCGGTGGCATCATTGGCCATTTAAGGTGAAGTATTTGCAGGCGGTAAGCTTCAATTCTCTGAATGTAACTGCATAAGGGGGGAAATTCTCCAACAGTCTGGCAGAAAAAAGTCCCTAAGTCACATGATCTTGAAATTTACACACATTTTCCCTTGCATGGCAATTGATATGAGAAAAAAATAAGAGTTCTAGACGTCGCTTTTCAGCTCCACTATACTTCCCTCTTTCGTTTGGGTACGAGGTAATTTAGTCTGCTCTTAATGCCCTAGGAGCAAGAACTGGCATTCATTTGGATATCGAAAAGTGAAAGCACACCATGCCCAAAGCAACATCCTCTCGAGCTGCAGCAGCAGCCCGCAGGCACAATCCCCTGGCCGAGGATATCATAACCTCGGGCCATCTACGAACCCAATCCAGCAAGAAGAGCAAGCATCAAGGGCGGCAAGATGAGGATGGTGAAGATGGCGAGCGTTTCATTGACGCTAAGATGACGAGGAAGATCTTACAGATTGGGCAAGAACTGGCGGAAGAAGATGCCGCGGAGCACGAAGCTGTAATGGGTGCAGCTAATACGGCAACTAATTCAGCATTTGATTTTGAATCGAGATTTGAAGATGATGAAGCTTTATCAGACGATGACGAGAAGTTTCGCGGAGACCAGTGGGGCGATGAAGACGAGGAGATCGAGGAAGTGGTAGGTGGTCTCAGCTCAAAGAAATATAACTTTCCTTTGTTTAACAATACCGCCTTAGGAGGTTGATCCAAATGACCTTGATATGTTTAACAAATTTATTCCTGGTGGCGACGAAGATCCTATATTCAACCCTCGAGGAACCGATACAGGTCGGAGCACCAACCTGGCCGATCTCATATTGGAAAAGATCGCAGAGCATGAAGCGAAGCAGTCCGGTAATGGTGGACCCATGATTCAAGGTGGAGGATTGCCCGAAGACGCCGTTCAGATACCCGCAAAAGCTGTTGAAGTTTACGAAAAGTGAGTACATTTGTCTCATCCGTTCGCATGGTCATTGTGCTTATGGTCTCAACCAGAGTCGGCGTGATACTGTCTCGCTACAAGTCCGGGCCTCTTCCCAAGCCATTCAAGATTCTCCCCTCCGTTCCCAATTGGCCAACTCTCCTCTCTATCACTCGCCCCGAGTCGTGGACAGCCAATGCTGTTTATGCCGGGACTAGGATTTTCATTTCATCGAAGCCAGCCGTTGCACAAGAGTTCATATCGACAGTCCTGCTTGACCGCGTTCGGGAGGAGATTCACGAAACAAAGAAGTTAAATGTTCACACCTACAACGCTCTGAAGAAAGCGCTGTACAAGCCAGCTTGCTTTTTCAAAGGTCTGCTGTTCCCGCTGGTATCAAGTGGTACTTGCACTCTACGGGAGGCACACATCGTCTCTTCTGTCATCGCACGTGTATCTATCCCAGTCTTGCACTCTGCGGCTGCTCTACTTCGCATGTGCGACCTGGCCGCGGAACAGTCCCTCAGATCTCTCGAAAGCACCGGTGCGGTGAATATGTTCATCCGTGTGTTCCTCGAGAAAAAGTACGCGCTTCCATATAAGGTGATTGACGCTCTCGTCTTCCATTTTCTGCGCTTCCGCGCTAGCGACAGTGCCGAGGACTCGATGATGACCGATGGACCGTCGGGGCCTGCTACCAAAGCGTATAAGCTTCCTGTTCTTTGGCACCAGTCATTATTGGTCTTTGCCCAACGTTACCGCAACGATATCACTGAAGACCAGCGCGAAGCTCTCCTTGACCTGTTGTTAGTTCGGGGGCACAAGGATATTGGCCCCGAGGTCAGACGGGAATTGTTGGCAGGTAGAGGGCGCGGTGTAGTTGTACCCGACCCAGAAAAGCAGGGCGCTCTTGACGCTGGCGATGACACTATGGATGTCACGTTTTAGGCAGAGGCATTGACTCTGATGAACTGTCTTGCCATGTTTTCTGTTCCTGGGTTTCTGTGACTGCGATGGGCGTTCGAGGGGTTCAGAAAAAAATGATTTTTTTGCATATATTCCCGGGGCGCTTGGAGATCTTATCATCAACGCTACTATTGCTCTTCCCTAGAGGGTAGTACCGATAAAGGGTAACAAAAAATTTCCTACTGTCAATATGAAATCCGCGTAGGGAATAGAATATGCATTCGGATAGTGGCTTCGCCATCACCTGTCCTCACACGTTGAAGAATTCACAATGGAATGCTCCATGATGCAGCCCCATTAGCACCATGCAAGTACTATCCCTCATGCTCATCTTGTCCCCTGAATATTCTCATGATTAAAATTAAACAAAAAGTGGTATTCCCTGGAATTCTCATGGCAGCAAGCGTATTAACAGTCCTTGGCGCATGAGAGTGGCCACAGGAATATTTTGCAGTAGTAATTTCAATCAGTTCTGTAACACTGCATTCATAGGCAACTTGCCATGTACTGGAATAGCTAGTAAGGCTGAGGCTGCGATACTGATTCACCAAGGTCAATAGCCTCAGACAGTGTACAAGCCGTTTGAAGATATCCTAGTATGTTGTACTTCGAGCAATGGGCTCCTGGCCTCCCTTGTCGCCCTTGCAGCATATTTCTTTAGCATAATCAAGGATCAATTCTGTTGAAGACAAAAATTATTTCAGTATCAAGGGTCGAACAGTATCCTCGAATAACGACGACCACCTTGAATAATATCCTTTGATCAAAGTCCAGATAAGAAGAGAATTCCTAATTACGGAGTACGGAGTACTCGACTTGCTTGCAATTCCAAGGCCCCTCATGAAGCAGAATAAGCCAACATTCAAGCACTTAAAACCACGGGATACATAGGTAATCGTCTGAGTGATTCTCTTTCCAAAGTTCGGAGTGTTTACGCTGCGGACACATGGATATCTGATAGTACCACGTAGTATCCAGTAACCAGGTAGATACACCTATCCGGTTCTCTACGGTTCGCCTTTTTTGGTTGTCTGTCCAGAAAGGTACGGGGGTACTATTGTTATTGAAGTCCGGAAAATTGTTCTCCGCAAATGAAGTGGCACACTTTGTGACTTAACATAGAAGTCCTGATATTAATAGCAGTGCTCCAGAGGTGATCCAGATTCTATTAATCAAGAATGGCTACCTCAATCTATCTAACGCTTCCTAATCCACAGTGGGGTCGCCACCAATCTACGATAATACCCCGTACCATTAACTACCTCACTTACCTGGGTAATTAGGCACGATATGTTCACAAGGAGTATCCACTACCAAGCGTTCAAGTGTTGGTAGCATAGTCTCATGCTGGTTGGCAATCATACAAGAAATTCCTAGTACAACATTCAATTAGTCCAAATTTATAGAATGTCTACTTGAGGGGTATGTTAAGTATGTACTCCGTATACTGCATGAATCCAGCCCACAGGACTCCTAGCTTCGTCTGGTTGGACTCGGTTGTTTCAGATATGGGGACGTTTGACTTTGAAGGGAGGCTTAGAGGGGCTGCATTGCCAGGGATAGCGAAGAGGCGGGGGCCAGATTTGGTTCACAGTTACGCCGTATATTGCCGCATTACAGTCCAATACCGTCATTATTGGCGTGCGCTACCCGCCGGTGAGCCCTTTTGAGGTGTGAGATTCGCGTAATTTTGAAACATTACCGTCGTTATGCTGACGGAGACAGCTCCGCCCCCTTGCTGACAGAATTGACCACGCTGGCCTTTTAAAGAGTCACCTTTCCCCATCACAACCTACCACTTCAACCAACTTCTGAACACTTGTCCTTTGTTGCCTCGGGTCGTTGTCCACATTACCATATTCCACCACATCGGCAGACCTCCGGCGCCTGGCTCCGGGTTTGACCGTTATGCCAACGTGGCTTTTACTTTTGTAAACCGGGCAAGTCGACGTCGTCATCAGACTCCTTCATCCCATACAAGGCGTGTTCTCTGCATCATCTTTCCTGAGATACTCGCAGAGAGCTGCAAGTACCCGTGATCTTGTCTACCGGATCTGCCCTTCACGCTTACAAAATGGAAGACACCTTCACTTCAGGTGTAGAGTCCTTGTCTGGTACACCAGCACCGGCTACCCCGCTGCTCACAGTCTCTCCTGCGGATACATCGTTGAACGCGTCAGAGACCAAAGTGCAGGAGACGAAAACCGAAGAGAAGAAGCCACCCAAGAAACGGAAGTCATGGGGACAGGAGCTACCAATTCCAAAGACCAACTTGCCTCCAAGGTATGTTCTATCGCGTCCGACGAAATCAATCAAGTCAGATGGCTTACTCTTATGAAGGAAACGGGCCAAGACAGAAGATGAAAAGGAACAGCGTCGCATCGAGCGCGTTCTCCGAAACCGTGCGGCGGCACAGACTTCTCGCGAGCGCAAGAGACTCGAAATGGAGAAGTTGGAGAACGAGAAGATTCAGATGGAACAGCAAAATCAATTTCTTCTCCAGCGTCTGTCACAGATGGAAGCTGAGAACAATCGATTGAGCCAACAGCTCGCCCAGTTGACTGCTGAGGTTCGAGGCTCTCGTACCAGCACTCCAAAGCCCGCTTCTCCTGCCACAGCATCTCCAACTCTCACACCTACCTTGTTCAAGCAAGAAGGTGATGAGCTTCCTCTCGAACGAATTCCATTTCCCACTCCCTCAATCACTGATTACTCGCCAACTCTAAAGCCTTCCAGTCTGGCTGAGTCCTCCGACGTGACACAACATCCTGCAGCGGTGTTGTGCGACCTGCAGTGTCAGTTGGCGGACTCGAAGGACCTGGAAGTGCTCTCCCCCTCTTTGACCTCGGCTCTGGCGTTGAACATGAAGCTGCAAATGACATTGCAGCTCCTCTTTCTGACGATGACTTCCGCCGCCTATTCAACAGTGATTCATCCACTGAGCCAGATTCTTCGGTCATTGAAGACGGGTTCTCCTTTGACATTCTCGACACAGGAGATCTATCAGCATTTCCATTTGATTCTATGGTTAATTTCGACTCCGAGCCTGTCGCCCTCGAAGGCATCGAGCCGGCCCACGGTCTTCCGAATGAGACTTCTTACCAGACTTCTAGCTTGCAACCCAGCCTTGGCGCGTCCACTTCGCGATGCGACGGGCAGGGCATTGCAGCTGGCTGTTAGTGAAAATGTCTCTCGGGGAACTTGGTCCGCCGGTGATGACGCGGGCCGACTGCACTGGGAGTCGTTGTTGACCTTCGCTTGGGCGATAGATCGTTTTGAGCGAACGAGAGGTCGAAGAAGAATTCTCTTAGCGAAATTTGAGCGAGGTGCGCGGCGTGATACTTTGGGCGACCGCCACAGGAGTACACGGGGTTCATGGAGTTCAAAGCGATTGAGCGAGACGTTGACGTCTCTGCTGATGGGTAAGGACCGATGAAATTTGGGCTGTAATATAGTGTATCTTTTCAATCGAGAGCAACTGGCAATGAGATGCTGGCCGTTTCGCTGTTTCTCAAAGGGATTCTGTTTTCCAAGGCGTTATGCCAATCACGCGTCATAGTAAGAAATATTAATTATTCTTCTTTAACGTGTACATGCGTTAGGAATAGTAACCACTTGATTCTCAAGAGGATCTTGTAGATGGTCAACTACTTCGGAGATGGGGATGATGTTGCCACGCCGCTTCGATAGTCGTATCAACACTATCCCCCACCTCTCCTAATTGATAACCTGAAGTCACTGCTGCATTAGTATTGCCTCCCGCCTTTCCGCCTCCAACGAAACTGTCGATTCAGCCTCAACTCGGTCACTTTCGCATTCTGCACACTTGTTAGCGATTCCACATCTTCTGATTTCAACAAGTTAGTTTGTTGTATCCCAGGCAAAATGGTTCGGAAGGATCCTATCTTCGAAGCCCGCACCAATGTCAAGGTAAGCTCCTGGGGTTTCCACCTGCGCGGAGCACTCTTATGTGCTACGCTCTCAACTGTTGGGAAATAAACAACGTATATCTGACGAATTCCCCCATTGTAGTTGCACTCGAACCGGCTTAAGAAGGAAGCTGCTCGCGCTGAAGCAACATTCAAGTCAGAAAAGGCAAAGGCGGACAAGGCTATGAAGAATCGCGAGTTCCAAATTGCCCGTATCCACGCCGCCTCTGCCGTACGAGAGAAACGAAGACAAGTAACCCTCAGAGCCGAGGCTGCACGGGCGGACGTCATAATAAATGAACTTAAAGCCGCTCAGAGTACTCGCGATACATCCCGAACCCTTGCTCTGGCGTCAAGAGGCCTGGATGCGGCGTCGAAGAGCGTCAATCTTGAAACCCTGGTATCTCATGCAAATAACTTCTTAGCGCGATCGGAAGATTTCAAAATCGCTAGCAGTGCGATAGAGGATGTTGCTCAAGGTGTCTCTATGCAAGAGTATGGTGCCGAGGGCGAGGCCGAAGTTGATCGTCTCATGGAACAGCTTGCAGACGAGGCGGGTGTGGACATGCGCATAGCCTTGGATGCTGATGCAGCTCCCAAGGAAGACGTCAAGGAGCAGAAGCAAGCCGACTCGGAGCTGGAGGACGGCTTGGGAGCGAGATTACGTGCTCTCAGAGCTGCAAGCTGAAAGAAATGCTTGTCTTCCTTTTGTTACCTTCCAGCGCACCGTTGACAGCTGGCCGATTGCTTTACATGTTACAAACGACAACCGAACGTTGCCGTCCGCTTGTAGCATCTGTCAGACTCTATTTGCCTGTTTCCTTCTGATGGATATTGACGAAGTTATGCCCCCCCCTAGTTTTGATTATCCGTCATTCTCGCTCTAAATAAGTGCTCCTGCATTTGCTGCCACAGTCTCATGTTCCAACTTCTTCTAGGGACCATCTTGTTTGGCGTAGCCTTCGGTGATACTGAATATTGGTTTCGATTTTCCCTCTAGTATTTCTTATGTCGACGCCAAACTCTAGCTTCACTTATCCTGCCTATACTTCGTTTTCCTAATGTCTCCTGGGATACAACCTGGTTGCGTAGAAAGCGTAAGACCTTAACTCTGCTTATTGATTAAGGACGTTCAAGAACGTAGGCTGACCTGAAAATAATATCAGCACACTCAAAACCCGTGCTTCTTGTTGTACAGCTAGCACTCAATCACTGTCCAGATTTAGGATTTTTCTGTGCTTAAGGCCTAAAGCGAGTAGCCCAGGACTACTGATGCGCTAGGGCACTAGATAGATTCTCTCGCATCAAAATGAAAGTAGCGCTCATTGTCTCATTCAAAAGACTTGCATTGGCACGATCCGACCTGCGTCTGCGTGTCTCTATCTAGAGAGTACTGAGCAAATATTTCGACCAAAATAAAAGGAAAAGTACTCACTCCAGTGTCGCCAAAATATCAACAAAATTACGGAGTCATGGCTGTCTCCCAGAGTCTGCATGAGCACATTATCCAGCACAAGGTACGTTCTAGGTATTTTCCGCCTTAGTACGTGGTATCGAGTATATCTGTAAGCCGTGAGGTAGGAGATTATCCATTTTCTAATTCTCCATACTTGAAGGAGCTAATAATGACAATGAATACTATTAACACAATTGGCTAAGCATACCGCTGAGACTCAAAGTCGCTTAAAAGAACCCCTGGTGACTGTCAATATTCTCCCAATGAGGAGCAAGTGAGCTGGTGTGTCTAGGCCTGTTCTAGGTCCCTTTTCTTCACAGTACAACCTTGCTAAAATTGCTAGTACCTATTTTGATCCCTAGCGCAGGATCTTATACGACGGTCACGTCTTAGACTATCCCACTAAATATATACCTGGTTAGACTGCTTGGTGGTGCCTGTCTGGTTCAGTCACTATCACAACTCGCAAGTCCTCTTCCTCATTTTCTCAGAACTTTCTCTAGTCTAGTTTCAAGAAATCTCGCTAATCCGCCACTCGCTGACTGGCCGAACGAGACAGAAAATGAGCTAACTGTAACCATGATCAGCCGGTCTTTTCATCTTGTCCCCTATGTTGAAGTCCGTCCAATTACCGCGCCGAGAAGGTATGATAGTTTGACAATGGCCACCCACAGAGGCATAGACCGAGCGGCTTATGCCACAGAGAGCTAGGAACTCCGTGAGTCCATAGACACGTACCCGTTAGCAAAATGCGAGAGCCTCAATCCGTTGAACCATTTCTTTAGGCAGTGCCCCTCTGTGGCGCAATGCGTTTACTCCTTTAAAAAAAAAATATCATGAGAAGGGTGGTTTTCCTTGATCAGATTTTCTATCCTTCTGTTCGACTCTTTTTCTGAGTCAGTTCCCTCTTTTGACAATCTGGGACCCCAATCTCCAAGTACAGCCAAGATAATGGCACCTTCACATTCGTTTCCACTTGCACTTCTGTCCCTCATTTTACATCAGACTTCTTGCGCCTTCGCTGCCCCCTGGATAGTCACCAAAGTGTATGAGCAAGATGTCGACACCTATGATTACAGCTACAGGACCACAACACGCACTCGCATTCATGAAATCACGCCGACAGCATCACCGATGCCTGCTGGCCTTTCAACAACAACTTATATAACTAGCGACAGTTATGACGATGCTGTCACAGTTGTTCAAGTGCTGTACCCATCTGGTGCAGGGATCAAGTCGACCTACAAGAACTACAATTACCTTGACTCAAATATTCTCACGCAGTACTATGTGAACATGGTATATACAGCGCCGACATCCTGCTCTTCGCAGTGGACGTTGACCACTGCAGTTCCGGTCTATGTCCCCAACGCCATTGAAGACGCTTTGCTAGCGACGTCCATGTCAACTAGCTACTCAGTGGACGACAGCAAACCCTTTCAACCAACCACATACACCAAGGCTCTTGCTTTCATTGATCCTACACAAGTGCCGGTATCGAGTCTGAGCAGGCTCAGTATCTCCAACAAGCCCTACACCATGTACCGAGAGTACGGGTGCTATGACAGCAGCTCCCATAGCGGTAGCAGCTACTCGTACTATGATGGTGGTGACGACCGCAACTGGCTCTACGATAGCTCTTATTACGGGGTTATATCTCCCCTTGGTATTCTGCTTATCTCCCTTCTGGGATGGTTCGGAGTATGGCTCATCATCGGCCTCATTGAGAATTGGTTTCAGTTTCGACGCTTGATGAGGGGTTGGCAGGCTCGCCGAGGATTCCCAATTTCTTGGTGCATGCTCGCTCCTATTGTCTCCTGTCTGCTTCTTCTGTTCTGCCGCAAAGGCTTTCAGGCTCGTACTTCCGAGGAGGCGCAGGTGCTTAAAGAGAAATGGGAGCAAACGGGATTCTGGAGGAAAGTCGGCCTGTGGCTTCGGTGGGGTTTCGGATTCAGTTATCCACCCATGCTGGGTCCTGCTCCAGTCAAGGTTGGAAGGCCGTCTAAGCGGCCTGTTGCTGCCACCGCTCCTCTGCTTAGCGTATCCCCACCACGGAGTGTCGTGTCAGATATCCATTCAGATTCGGGAAGCAATCGCGGAGACAGTGCTGCCCCTGGTCCAGCAATGGCCTATATTCCGACGTCAGGCCAGACGCTGCAAGTTCCAGCTGCAATACCGCCAAACGGACAAGTCCAACAACAGCAGGCCCCCACTCAGCCCATACTTGACAATCCTTCAACGACTAGCGGTGCTCTTCCCGCTGATCATAACATACATGCAACAGACCTGTCTAGTGAGCCCCGGGCATCATAGTCTGACATGTGTGACATGCTGTATATTTCTGGATGGGAAGTGAACGAAGAATCTTCTGCTATCTGACAACCATGTTTGGCGAGCTAGACACATGACCCCTGGATCAAGAGTCACTCTCACCGTCCCTTGCTTGGCGTTTAAAATATAAATGTCCCCTGTCAGGCTGCAACGGTCATTAGGATGCCACGTACATTGATATGTAATATATAATATAAGTGGATACTCGAGGGTGTTGAGAAATGCGTTCTTTCCTGATCAGAAAACGAGGTCAGTGGGAGGTCTTACATTAATTCACAGGATATATATAAAGAGAGATATATATAAAGAGAAAGGCTCGAAATCGTTTCCTGTACATCCCATCAAGTGTCGTTAGATGAGTCCTGGCTGTACGTAGGAACCCTTGTTAAACTTCGATTTCCTATGATAGGAGGTTTTTGCCACATCCAATCACAGGGCCGGCTGGCCTAATGGTAAGGCGCTTGACTTCGGATCAAGAGATTGCAGGTTCGATCCCTGCGTCGGTCACTTTTTTTTACTGGTCATATTTGTAACTGTGTAATCGACTGTACACGGTCAACCCCTATTGGGACTATGTTGATGCACTCTAGGGGGTTACTCATGGACTGTATTAAATGTGGCAATTGCCGTTACTCACGGATGATCATTTCTAATCTTCATAGGGGCAAAATTCTCTTGGTCGAGATATAGCCCAGCCGGGCTAGCTCAATCGGTAGAGCGTGAGACTCTTAATCTCAAGGTTGCGGGTTCGACCCCCGCGTTCGGCTTTTGTTTTTCAGGCGGCATGGCCCCTTTGCACTCTTTTTACTTGTGCTGCGTCTGACGCAGGAATAATACTTTTTTATTGCAAGTAATTTATCTTGCACTACATTGCTCGCCTCTCAGCGTGGCTTTTCTGAATTTGGGGTTGTGGGTTTGGACGCCGGAAAATCCAGGCACCGGTAGACTATATAATTCCCTTATGGAAATTATGATGACTGACCACTTTCGACAATAACACATGTGGCTGCATTCTATATCCTAGGACACACGCTGTTTGTGAAGGTGGACAAGCACTTGGAACCCCCTTGACAGACTGGCTTATCGCTTGGTAATAAGCCTATGGAATTTGGGAATCTGCCTGAAATGGTCTGCAACAAAGAATCGTGTCTCAGGAGGTAAGATGATGGACGGTACAGCTGATCCATCACAATCAAACAGAACGCCGCATGGACGACAGGCCGCATGTTTGAATTGTCGAAGAAGCAAAATACGATGCAAGCGCAGCCGCGAGGATATCTGCTGTGACAGATGCAAACAAGCAAATCTGGAATGTATCGTACCCAGCCACCATCTTGGTAGACAAAAGGGTGTTAAGAAGTCAGAGTCACCGGACCCTATCCCTACTTCTATTACAATCATAAATGCTTACATTTGCTTGTAGCAAACGCAAAGGACTGGAAAAAGCGTTACACCAAATAGAGAAGGCGATCAAACGCCCCAAGACTGATGCAGCAGGATCTGATGCTGCTGAAAAACTTATTTCAGACCTGCAAGATCTCCTTAGCAGGGCACAAGGGCATTCTGCACGGAGTGAGGTCGAGGAGATATCAGATGACCTTGACCGGTCACATAGGAGATCTCCTCCGCAAGGTGCCACTGCTGGGGACAATCTAGCCTTGGATGATGCGGAGAATCCATTGCAACTTCTCGCGAGAGCCTCTGACCTCCAATTTTCGCCCGCCGAATGCCGTGACGCACCCAGATTGTCCACTCCATCCGTATCACAATCGTCTCTCAGACCACATAGTAGCCCCAACGAGGACCTGCCAATTGCCAGATCTTTTTTCGTCCCAGTCAGGGCGAACCTAGACCTCGGCCCGGACATGGACCCTATCGAACTGGGCCTGATTACTTTGCATGAGGCAGAATTACTTTTTTCTTTGTAAGTCAACCTATTAGACCCAAACTGTAATCTTGTTGGTGAACTGACCAATTCGACAATAGCTTCTACGAGAATTTGGCCCACACGAGGTGGGGCCTGGATCCAACTGTGCATACTGTGTCATTCGTACGCTCACAGTCGGCCTTTCTTTTCACTTCAATGCTGGCTGCAGCTGCCCGGTTTCACCCTTCTGCAGCCGCCTTATCCAAAAGACTAACGAGGCACTGTACATCACTGGCTTATAAGGTCATTGCCCAGCGTTATCGATCAGTGGAAATTGTTTTGGCCTTCATGGTAAACGTTCCATGGATGGCCCCAGGGAGCAGTTCTGGCGATGATGACACATGCTCCTATATTGCAATGGCTTTGACTGTTGCGTTGGACCTTTCTCTCAACAAGATAGTGACACCCGCAACTAGTTTTGATAGTACTCTCCAGAACAGGCTTGCGAAGACTGATTGCATTGATGCAAAGAGAGCCCTGCACATGGATGGATTCGAAGCTATTGATCCGGCCTCGGAATGGGGCCGAAGGTTGTTACGTAGACGCGAGAGGACTTGGATCGCGTTATTCGTCCTCGAGCGTGGGTAGGTGCTGAAGCTCATAGTCGAAGATATGCATACGGCGAATTCGGCTAATCTGTATATTGCAGTGTCTGTTTGGCCCGCGGACGAAGCTATACAGTTCCCCCGACTGCTCTCATTGAAAATTGTGACAAATGGCATATCTCTGATATTGCCGATTCTCGAGATGGGCCGATGAACTCTATGGCAGTTCTCCGGAGGAATCTCGTAAGACAACCCCTCGAAATATCTTTGTTATGCTTGGTTGCTTGCAGACAGCTAACATCAGTACACGGCAGGATGAACTTCTGAAAACAGTAAAATCGCGTTGCGACAGTTGCCGACTTGGGGACATCGGATCGGAAGCTGCTCAGTTGTACGGTGACTCCTGTCGACTTTATGGCTCTCGAAGATGGCTCACTCGCCTCTAGGATCAAGAAACTTATTGAAGACTTCTATGATCGATGGTACGCGGCTTGGGCTCTTGAGATTGGTGGACCCTGTAAGTTTATTTATCAACCTTGTCCAGATCAGCTTCACATAGCAATTCCGTGCTAATATAACTCGGAAAGCCCGCTGCCTTCCGCCGTATGTCGAGATATTGGTAACACACACGCAACTGTCTACATATGGCGGTGTGATCAATCATCCCACAGCACCACTCGAAGTCAAGCGATTTTTTCGCGCCGCTGGCCTTTCTTCCGCATTGAATGTCATGCGGGCAGCCATTCAAGGAGAGTCGCGGCTAAAGTCCATGCCCAATAATACAGTGATCATGATCGCCTTCGCTGCATGCTCTGCCCTTAGCCTCAGTGTGACGCCCGTGGACAGCAGGTCCAGCTTGGCACCGAGCGTGCGACATTTGATTGAGGAAACGGCTGATGTCCTCGAACGGATTGGGGCCATCCCAGCTCACAGAGAAGGTGCATCTGTCTTGTATGGACGACTGCTACGAGAGCTTGTTAGACGTGCTCATATGGGCCTTGTTTCTCAAAAACATACCGAATCAGACCCGGTAGAGCCCTTACGGCCCTCCTCTACATTGAGCGATTACTGCCCCATACCTTCAGTGACACAACCACCAATGGATCCCTCTACGCTATGGCCAGAGACGCTACAGTTCTCCGCGATGTCTGATCACCAAATTATCGATGCAGTGAACAGGGCTGACTCGGCATTCGGCATGAATATTCCTGACGTCCCACTGGATGATCTGATGAACTGGGATTGGTTCGACTTCGCCAATGCAGGCGACCTGGGTTTCGACCAATAACACCAACATTGAAATCCACAGTAATACCTTAGGTACCGATTCTCCTGTGCGCTGCAATAATGTTGAGCGTGACTGTGAAGTTGTGGGTCTCGACGTCCTGTCGGTGCCCAGAAGTAGTTCCGATTGCCGAACGGTGCGTCCCTTGTCGATTTACATAAGAGACACCTTAGTGCTCTCTCGATGCAGAGAACATTTATTAGAAGATCTCAATCCACTTTCACCCAATATACATGATTCGCAGCCCTGTTTATCTATTCTGGGTGGCATACTTAGCTTAGTGTTGACGAGGAATGGCGACTTTGCGGGGTTCAGCAATCGTATCTTCAATGCGGAGAACACATACTGTTACCCGTCCATGGTTTCAGTTAGGGACATGCTATAAAGGACGTGGGGGACCTGTTCTTCGAACAACAAACATTTGTTATGTACGATATTCAACTGCTACTCTGCAACAACAGACACCTGCACCCAAGATTGAGCGTGGCGCTTCAAAATTATTCAGCGATGCAGATGAGGCTGTCGCTGACCTCAAAAGCGGATCTACAATCCTGAGCTCTGGATTTGGCCTTTGCGGTGTCGCAGGTATATATCTCCCCAGCAAGAAGATGGGTTCAACAAACATTGACATTACTCAGATACGCTTTTATCGGCGATTAATCGTAGAGGAGTGGAAAATCTGCATTCCCTCACAGCAGTTTCGAACAACGCTGGCGCTCCTGGAAGAGGAGGACTTTCTACACTTACTCAAGCTGGACAAGTAGATCGGTTGATCCTATCCTATCTGGGGAACAACAAGGCCTTGGAGAAGAAGTATTTGACGGGGAGGATTGCTATTGAGCTATGTCCCCAAGGAACATTAGCCGAGCGATTACGTGCCGGAGGAGCTGGGATTCCGGCATTCTTCACTCCTACTGGGGCGCGTAAGTTTTCCTCTGTCGAAAGTCTCCATACATTGCATCTGCAGTTCTGACTCTGCTTTATTTCGCAGACACATTACTCCAAGCGGGAGAAATACCCGTCCGGCTAGATGAGTCTGGGAAAGTATTGGAGCGTGGCACACCACGAGAGACGAGGATATTCAATGGCAAAACTTATTTGATGGAGACAGCCCTCACTGGTGACGTGGCTATCCTTCGTGCTTGGAAAGCAGACGAGGCAGGAAACTGTGTTTTCAGGTAAGTTTGTTGTCTGCTCATGCATCAGTCGACTTGCTGAACATTGGAACTTCCTCTAGGTACACAACGAAGGCATTTGGTCCGGTCATGGCGAAAGCTGCCACTCTTACTATAGTGGAGGCGGAAAACATCGTTCCGGTCGGTTCCATTGACCCTAATGACGTCGACCTGCCGGGCATCTTTGTGGATAGAGTTGTCCCTGCCACGGCAGAGAAGCACATCGAAATCAAGAAATTACGGACTCCCGAAAATGAGGATGCGGGTAAGTTCTCGTGCGATCCTGCCATGGTTCGGAGAAACCGCATTGCCCGGAGAGCTGCGAAGGAACTAAAGCAAGGATATTATGTTAATCTGGGTGTTGGTAAGTACCTTAGGCTTCTCGAGCCCGTCAAGCGCTGACACTTGTCCAGGAATTCCCACACTGGCTCCGTCATTCTTACCAGAAGGTGTGAAAGTTTGGGTGCAGTCAGAAAATGGTATTCTCGGCATGGTGAGGTAGCCTTCAGACTTGGCCAAACAACATCAACTAATGGTTATGACTAGGGACCGTATCCCACTGAAGACGAAGTTGACCCGTAAGTCCTGTCCATTGGACATGTGTGTGCGTGAATTAACCAGCTTGCAGGGACATCATCAACGCCGGGAAAGAGACCGTCACCCTCATGCCAGGCGCAGCTACGTTCGATAGCACAGAATCGTTCGGCATGATTCGGGGCGGACATGTTGACGTATCTATCCTCGGGGTGAGTGAGGAAGAGTATGCTGGTGAAGGGATAGAGTACGTGGGCTAATGATAAGCAGGCCCTGCAAGTGAGCGCCAACGGCGATCTAGCGAACTACATGATTCCCGGAAAGGTCTTCAAGGGAATGGGAGGAGCCATGGACTTGATCTCCAATCCAGACCAAACCAAGATCGTTGTCGCTACTAGCCATACTGCCAAGGACGGATCACCCAAGGTCGTCGCCGAATGTAGCCTACCTTTGACAGGCGCAAACTGCGTCAGTACGATCATCACGGAACTGGTAAGTCTATTGACCAAAATGCGACCTCAGTCTTTATAGGCCGACTGACCGCGGCTGTTTAGTGTGTTTTCCAGGTTAATCGAAGTAAAGGGGAGCTTCTGCTGACGGAGCTCGCCCCAGGGGTAGAAGTTGAGGAAGTCCGAAACAAAACAGGGGCGAACTTTGCTGTAGCAGAGCAATTGGAGATCATGGAATGAGATCGCTCAATCCCGACATTGGGAAATCGCACATGATCGATGCTGGCTGCCATGTGGATAATGCTTCGTGTAAACATCATGTATAGAATATTATTATGAACCATTTTTCTAGAATCTTGAACAAGGAAGCGGGTGTAGCCACCATTTCATCCTCCTGTAAGACTTGACAGGCGACGTGATTTGCATGGGATACACAAGGCCGATTCCGAGAAATTGAGCAGCGGCCTTTGTATATTATATATAGCCAATGCGAGCGAAGATGTCTCTATATACATATATACACTAAGGGTCATCCAAGTCTAACCACGACAACATCATTGACACAGAGCATCTAATCACAGCTTAGAGGTCCTGGGCGGCGCAAAATTTGACCCCGCGCCCTCGCTGATCGATTGGACGATATCATCCACGCTGGCCAATATCCAGGTATTACCCTCATCACTTGCCAGCCACCGGGCACCTTGCTCAGTTTCGACATCGTGAGCCCATGATCCATCTTCGATTGCCTTTCGCAGACCAAACACATGCGATGTCACTTGCGGTCCCACACCAGACTGCGCACGCAAGCATGAAATCGCGATAATAGACGTCACGATGCGGCCAGCATTCGCGCCGGTAGTCCGTCCAGCGGGATCCGACAATAGGGCACCGTAATGGCTATTCAGAATGTGAACGGGCAGATCAGGATGCGAACCCGCCAATTTGCTGATAAGCTTGGTTTCAAAGGGCCGGTAGATGGAGTCCCACAAGGCTCGGCCGCGCCTACCAATCTCATTGATATTCCCGGGGTCTGGGGCTCGAGTCGGAGTACGTGATAGTTTCTTGCTGACGGGTTCGGGCAAGCTCGCTTTGAAAGCATTGAGGCAGTTGATCGTCCGCGGGATGCCGTTGAAACTGATGCATTTCAGCCCCACCTCCCGCATCAGCTCTGCTGTGGCTACGCTTTCCTCCTCTGTTTGAGCCGATGCGACTAATTGAAACAAGATCGCGAGGGAATCGGGAGAATTCATGGTCATCGTGGCGGCTGCCTGTTGGCCGAAGATATAAGGATCAGTCAAAGCTTCAGGACAATTCGCTGGGTGTTTTCATACGGGCGAGTGAGGAAGGGTTAACGAACCGACAAAGCCAGCCATGACGATGAGGAAACATTGTTTGCTAGAGCACTCTGCTGAATCTTTTGGTACACGGAGCGTATATTGCGAGGGGCAGGGACAGTATTTGGCCGCGCACCCGGGGCGTTGATCAAAGCCTTGAGGCTGTTGGATAGTTTTGACATATCCTTTCAATCTCTTCAATCCGCACCAATGAAGTAGAGTATTTTGCACAAATGAAGATAGTGAGAGATTTCGGTCTTATGAGCAAAAAAAATGCTCCGAGACATGCCATGATCTTAACATCGGCCATTTACCCGACCAAGATGTTGATGATCGATGCCTCGGCGCCAAAACTGGACTCCGGGCGGTGTCGGTTGAGTCCGGCAACGCCAGCGGAATAATACGTAATTACAAGCGGTAATTACCAGACTAGAATCACATGATTACTACAGAGCGAATCAGTATTCCCGAGACCCCAACGCCAAGCTTTCCAGCCCAAAACTAAGCAACACGGGATTGTCTTGGGCTGGGGTAGAAAATGCGGGGATACAAGCAGATAGCACAAATTCAGTTTGTATCCTCCCATCGGTTGCAGAAATGATGGCCGAAATTGGAGGACTCGTCACGTCTTCCTGCCAATCTTCTTTCGGATACTTAACTCGACCCCCTGCTACGATATACTGTTCTGAAGATCTTGATTGCTTTCATTCTCATGTTCTCTCTACAGTTTGTCCGTACACATAGTCATGGATACGATGAAGCCTAGCCATGAGACTGTGGAAGATGTTAAACCCAAGTCATTAGATAACATGGCTTTCGATGATGCCTACCAACAAAAGCTGACTCGAAGTATTCTTTTCAAGCTGGACACGAGGTATGTCCGCATCCAACGTCTATGGTCATTAGATAGCTAAAATATCCCCGGATAGAATCCTTCCCGTTCTAGCTCTTCTTTTTCTATGTTCTTTTCTTGACAGGTAAGGAAACAGAATATCTTTTCAATTAGTACCAGATTGAATATTGATCCAAAGGCTTCTTTCAGGACCAACGTGGGAAACGCCAAGATTCTTGGTCTCCAAAATGATCTAAACATCACTGGCCATCAGTATGACATAGGCCTTACGGTCTTCTATCTCACATATATCTGCAGGTGAGCGTCGATGACTGAAGATTTCTGATCGTGTTGCTTAGCGTGTGTCGGTAGCGAGCTTCCGAGCAATCTGATAATCAAGAAGGCGTCACCGAAGATCTGGTTACCTACTCTCACAATGGTCTGGGGAATTATCACCATGTGCCTGGGCTTCGTGCGTAATTTTGCGGGCTTTGTC
Organism: Aspergillus udagawae; assembly: GCF_001078395.1. Classification (NCBI taxonomy): domain Eukaryota; kingdom Fungi; phylum Ascomycota; class Eurotiomycetes; order Eurotiales; family Aspergillaceae; genus Aspergillus; species Aspergillus udagawae. The sequence continues at coordinate 1,395,330 of NW_025091265.1, read as the reverse complement.
GCCGTTCGCGCCATACTCGGAGTAGCGGAGGGAGGACTGTTACCTGGCATGGTATGTGGAGCTTGTCCCAGATCCTTCTCTCATACCGGCTGGTAGTGTTCCAGTGAGCGAGACTAAGACCCCGTCAGGTACTCTACCTGTCTTTCTTCTATAAACGTTCTGACTTAGCCCTTCGCATCGGCCTATTCTACACGGCGGCATCATTATCGGGGGCTTTTGGAGGTAAAAACTAACCCCCTTCTGGGTAATTCAAGAGTGGTGATTGCTGACGCGAAGTACCTAATTTTTGATAATAGGGCTCTTGGCTCGAGGATTGGCAGCGATTGGACCGAGAGGTGGTCTTGAAGGATGGCGTTGGATTATGATCATTGAAGGTCTATTGGTAAGTTAACGCGAACATAATATCCGTGCTATTTCTGATCCCTTTCAGACTTTCGCATGCGGCGCTCTCAGTTACCTCTGTCTTCCCAACAATATAGAGACGGCAACTTTCCTGACAGCCGAGGAACGAAAGTTCGCCTGTGAGAGAATGCAACTGGATAGTCCATCTGTACCAGAAGGGTATGTCGACGCTCTTGTCGATTTCTTAACCAAGAAGCGCCTGTCCTACTGATATCGACTCTAAGTTCAATTTGTGCTGACATCGCTCAACAGAACTCTTGAGGCTGAACAGGAGGCTTTCAGGTGGTCCGAGGTTGTCCGAGGTGTACTGGACTTGAGAATGTGGCTCTCAGCAACAGCGTACTTTGCTATCTTGTCTGGGTTATACTCTTTTGGACTTTTTGTCAGTCGACTCCGGACTGCCACCAAACAGTTATCTTTGCTCATGACAGAAATCTAGCTACCTACCATCATTAAGGAAAGCGGCTTTGCGGCCGATGCGAACAAGGTGCAGCTTTGGACTGTTATTCCGTACGCTGTCGCGGCTGTAATCACAGGTGGGCTCTTTGATCATCAACCAATGCAAGTTTACTCAGTTGCTGATCGCATGCCGTTTTCTGGTCCAGTCGTTGTGGCTCTCATCTCAGACCGGCTGCAGCTTCGCGGTGTTATCATGCTGTTTACCCTGCCGATTGCGATTGCAGGTTACGGAGCAATTGCCAACATCGAGTCTGCCAAAGTCAAGTATGGGATGACCTTCCTCATGGCCACGGGCATGTACAGCAGCGTCCCATGTATCCTGGTTTGGAATTCCAACAACTCCGCTGGGCATTACAAAAGGGCCACTACGTCGGCAATGCAGTTGGCAATTGCAAACTGTGGAGGGTTTGTCGCCAGTAAGTCTTCTGTTCCTCTTTCCCTGTGCCTGCTTGCTAAAGTTAAGTTCCTGGACTGACATGTGCGTTTTTTCTATCAGCATTCAACTATCCTGACAAGGACAAGCCAGGTTACCATCGAGGTCACACAGTAGTTCTCGGCCTGCTCATATTCGCATGGGTCATGTAAGTGTAACGGCCGTGCCTATATCGATATCATAGCAGTCCAACTGATCTTGTATTTAGGATCCTATTGAATGTCTTATACTGCGCTAAAATCAACAGAGACAAGGCGCACGGCAAATATGCACAGTATACAGGATGTAACGATGATAGGGATCCACAATTCAAGATGGTTTTGTGAAGGAAGTCTATGCCTGCATACTGTATTTAATGATGATAAGATTTTCAATAATCACAGCTCATCCTGGGAAGATAGCCTCTTCACACATGAAATATGAAGATGTGATGTGACAAAGAGAACTTTGGCAGGATGTTGTTGTCAACAACTATGATCCCAGGAGTTTCCAGTTTCCCGAGAGTTTTCATCTGTACAACCAAAACGAAAATGCACCGCGGTAGGACGATCTGAGATACCACATGAAACTGCCTGGCTACGTGTTGTAATTCGCAAAGAACAGTCGGAGACAGTCAGAGTTGGGCTTCATGTTCGCAATCAGACATCTAAGCGCTCTCTCCGGGCTGATTCGAAGCCATCCTTTGCGCGCGCTCTCTTCCCGCAAAGCTTATCAGCATCCCGATATCATAGATTGCTTTCAGGATACCAGCAAGCGTGAAGGAAGCACCGAACAGATTATGATCGGCCAAAACACCGGTGATGAGCGGCCCTAAGCTCTGACTGCAAGTCTTGACGACGTTGATGGCGCCCATGATAGCAGTGCGCTTCTCGGGCGGAAGAGCAGCGGCCAAGAAGGCACTGCGTGGCGCAACATCCATGCTCTGCGAACAGGCACGGAGGACCGAGAAGGTCAAGGCTGCCGGCAGGGCGGAGGGTACTGGGATGAGCGCCAGACAGATGGCAGATGGCAGATGGGTGAAGACCATGGTCTGTGATATAGTCAGAAACCTGAGAGTCAATGGAAGAATGCAACTGAAGGCGAAGAGCGAACCTTGATATTGCCGATCCGTTTGGCTATGGAGGATGCAACCAGCATCGAGGCGGCGGAGATTAAGCTTGTGGTAAAGAAGATCGAGCCTAGTTCACCCTCGGGCAGAGAGAACTTGCGCTTGAAGAAGTATGTCATCCAGGATCTGTGAAGCACGGTCAGTCCGATGCTTTTGGTCGTCTGATGGTGTAACTAATACGTACAATGAGGCCAACCCTGAAGCGAACGAGTCCAGACCAAACAAGACGAAGAGTGTGATGACTAAGGAAACGAGATCGCTACTGCCGAGGAAAGAGAGGAGTGATTTCTTCTGATTGTTCTCGGTATTGGCTCTTTCGCCCAGGAGAGGCTGGGTTTCCGGGCCATCGGCTGCTCGTTGTTGCTGTTGAGAGGCAGTAGCACCATTCTTGTCCTTCTTGGCGGCTTCAACCTCGTGGCTGAGGCAGATGGAAAGAAGAAATTTGACTGCACCGATTCCGGCATATGCGAAAAAGACAATCTGGCAAGCATGGAGATATTGCCACCCTTTGGTAGTTTGCAGGAGGTTGATGATCCACCCGCACACCATCATTCCAAGGGCGGTGCCAGCGGTGCCGATCAGAGAGTACCAGACGAAGATATCGCTCAGATGTTCTTGGGCAGTAAGATGAGCCAGAGTAGATTCCTCAACAGCTCGAAAAGGACCAATTTCATTCCCACTGCGACATCCAGAATCGTGAACAAGATGAACAGGACATTGTTAAAGAGCCAGGTCAGCACTCACCTGGGACTGATGACGCCGAGCACTGCAGCGGCTAAGAGAATCCAGTAATTGCGAAATAGACCGAAGACGATACCACTACAGGCCATGAGTGCAGACCCCAAAGCCAGGACTGCTCTGCGGCCCATTGCATCTGCGAAGAGAGTAAGGAAAAAGCTGATTGCGACATCGCCGACAAGAGTCAAGGTCATAAATAATCCAATGCGGTCATCTGAGATACCCAAGGTAGACAGATATGAAGCTAATATCAGAGTTGAACCTCCATAGGCGAAGAGTCGGATGAAGCGCTGGGCACAGAGAAGCTTGACGTCCAGTGAGGAATGCCATAGTGTCAGAAGGCCCAGTTCGCCGAGGACTTTTCTGTGCAGACCGTCAAATCTGCCCTGAACAGAGTCTGTGGATGCCATGTGAGCGGATCGGTCATTCAACTGGTCAGAGGTGGAAAAATTGTATACCTTTCTTTTCTCTCCATCGCCAAGACGGTCGTTTCCATGCCCGCCCGACAAAGGACGAGAAAACAGGCAACCATCACCGATCGCCCGCTTCCATTTCTGGTTAAATCGGCCGAGATGGCTTGATCCCTTCTGGGAAATTCCAAACAGCAACCAACGCCTCAGTAGGATATCGCTATATCTCATACTTATCCGCATGTAGGTCTGAATGTCTGGAACTATCCATCTTACTCATGTGTACTAAGCATCCGGAAGATCTCAACAATGGAAGGACTCTACGTCACTAAGGAATGACAGTCCGCCATTGAACCAACATGACGATGACCATGGCACCCTAACAAGGCAAAGAATATAAATTGGCGCAGTATAGGGGCCGATCACAATGTCTCGAATTCAAGCGGAAGCCAGCATCGATATAGCCATACAGTGATATACCAACCATGAGAGATCGCCTGATGATATCGGCCATGGCCACTATGGCTTTCACATCGGCTCAAGCATGCGACATCGTCCCTGCGGTCGCGCATACATTCTATGGATTCCCTGACAACAACCCTGCAGGCCCTGCAATCGCCTACGATTGTGGTCGTGGCCTCATAGCCAGCGGGATCGGCACTTTTGACGATCCTCTGACCTTCGCCTCGGTCCCTGGCGAGTTCACACAGTGCGAAGTCATCTTCGCCCCGTATCTACACAAGTACATTCAGCTCGAGGATCTTTGCTCTCAATGCGCAGATGAATGGACCAGCTCTGGAATCCATCACATCGATATCTGGACGGGAAGTAACACCACCGACGGAGGCCAGGACCAGATCAACTGCGAAATGAGGCTGACCCCAACGGGCGGCTTGTCGATCGTGCGTAATCCCAGTGCGGATTTGGCTGTTGATGGTATGTTGCCACTTACATTCGCCATCTTTAGTTGTGGCTGGTAACAATGACGACTTTTAGCCACTCCGCTCTTTGTCCCTGGCGGCAACCCATCCTGCAATATTGACCATGTTTTCCCTGATGAGAGTGCTGCGAACTTTTGTTAGCTGGCTTTTAGGAAGGTTCACATTTGGTTTATTGCCTGCACGATGCGTGGCAAGGCTTGCTGTTGACGGGTTATAAGGCGATTGTAAAATGTCATGTTGGTGTTATGTTCTAGAACCTCAATAAGATTATCGTTCTGCAGATGCTGCCTAAACAGATTCCGCGCAATGATTCTTCTTAGTCGTACATGGAAGGTGATCCCTACAGACAAAGCTCCGAGTGGAAATGGTATTTTGATAAAATGAAACGCTAGTCTATACTACAGAAGCTTGTAATCGAGGAACAAAGCCCGACAAAGGCAGTAATTGTCCAAATATTATAGTAGAAACGTCGTCATCACAGTGAAGGCGATGGAGCCGCTTTGTCTGATCTCGGCGGCCATTTGACACGCCTTTCAGCGCGAACGTATAGGTTGATCGGTCGGATCAGCTGGAACATGGGATCGTACTCAATATGCCCATCATTCTCCCTGGTAAACTTGTATCGGTACACTAGCTTAGGCAGGAAGACTTTGACTTCTTGCAAAGCAAAGTTGAACCCGATACACATGCGAGGTCCGGTGGCGAAGGGAATATAGGCCGCCTTGTGTCTGTTCTTGACTTCCTCTGTGTCCCAGCGATCAGGATCGAACCGCGCAGGATTGCTCCACACTTCTGGATTGTTGTGAAGGTGGTGCAAAGCGCCAATGACGACCGAGTCCTGTGGAAGCTTGTAGCCACCTGGAAGAATGAGATCTATTTTGGCGGTTCGTGCAGGTTGATATGAAGGATTATGCCGACGCTGGGTCTCCTTGATAAACTTGTCCATGAAGGTCAGGCGATCCGTCAAGTCCGCAGTAAGTTTCGTGTCGGCATCAATGTCATTGTCGATTAGTTCTTGCAGCAACCTCTCCTGCACCTCGGGGTAGGTGACAAGACCGTAGATAAGCCATGATAATAATGAGCTAGTGGTTGTAAAGCCGGCTCCTGTTGCGACCACCAAAGCCTGCATTAGACTGGTCTTGGGCAGCTTTTCGCCCTTGTTGTCGGTGGCTCGAATAGCGTAGTCTAGAGAAATCAGCCAACGTATTCATCCAAGTTGTAAGAAGCTATCACGTACCAACCATGTTGGATGCTTTCAAGGCCGCATCCTGTAGAGGAAGATCTTCAATGCCCCCGCGAGCCGCGTTTTGGATGGACTCATTGACCATATCAATGATGCGCCCTCTGGCATTTCTCAACCGTTGCGGGTCACCGAACGGTAACTTGGCATACCAATCACCCCAAGCAGTCACTTTCTTATTCAGTTCCAATGACTCCGCTATACGATAGACAAGTTCATGGGGAGGTGCATCGATAGACGAGAAGTGTTTGAAGTCAATTCCAAGGACCAACTTGCCAACCGCCTGCGATCCAAGCTTGAGCATGTACTGATAGACGTTCCATGCTTCCTCTTTCTCATCTAGGGCATCAAAGACGTTGAACGCGTCTTCAATCGTTTCCTGCATCATGGGGGCATAATGACGCACGGCCTTCGGGCCAAGTGCTGGTGGCAGGAATTTATGTGCAGTTCTCCACTCCGGAGTATCAGTGTCGCCCAAAAAGACACCAGCTTCCTGATTCTTGATCGGATGCAGAGGGTGCGCTGCATTGATCTTCTTCGTGAAGAAGTCTGTCTCGGAGAAAATAATTGACGAGAGCTGTGGATCATTGGTATGGTATACGGTGCGACCCATGTTGGTTGTCTTGAAGATCGGCCCGTACTGTTCGAAAAGGCGCTGGTGATTTCCCAGATGGTCGGGATAGACTTCAAAGAAGTTCCCGATGAAGGGAAGGCCCTTGGGGCCTGGTATCTCGCGCACCGGCTTCCCATCGATTGTGATGCTGATGGTATCTTCACTTGCGGTGATTTCCGGCACATCATGCAGTATAGAATTCTGCGATAGGAATCCAATACCTGCGAGTGTCAGCTTATCTATATTGTGCTCCGGCTGGGTTAGATAGACCTTACCATTGGGCTCAACGATGGCGAAGTGCGCCGCAATCAGATGCCTTAGGTCTTCATATGTCGTCGTTGACTCAAAGTGGATCTGTTTCGCAGTCGCGATGGGCTCACCCAGAAGGTGAAAGAGCTTTGTTGTCGTCGACATCCTGTCGCAAACTGGCGTGCAGACTCCACAGCAAAATGATTTGGAGGTATGGGACTCTGTCGGTCAGGAACCGAAAACTTTGACGGACGGCCATCCTCAGTCATTTATAGGGGGGTTATATGACTTTGCAAGTCTATGCAAAATGGCTCCAGATAAGATGCAGCTCGGATAAAAGCCGAACTACAGCAAGAGGAAACAGAGCATCACGGCATAGTGTATCCACCTCATGGATAAGGGACGGGTACTATGGATTCAACGGAATCGGCGAGTCCGTCTTGACTAGTTCGACGCGCTGAATTCGTCAGCGACTATATCCCAGGAGAGGTTACTATTTCAAAGGTGCCTCGGCTGTTTGAGGCTTTGTGTTGGATTCTAAGATTAAATCCAACTCTAATTGAGTGATCGACATTGAAGTCCCACCACTAACCAGAGATTTCTGCTTATGCAGACGAGGCATGTACAAGTACAACAGCACTCCGTACAATGGTGACAGACGTCTAACGGGCAATTGGAATCATGACAACGGACCAGTCTGCTTCACCTTGACTGGGTTGAGTGGCATCAGGGTGCTGATGTTGTCCGTTTGCTATTTGGAAAATTGCAAGCGACGCACAGCCCGTTCATTCAGTGAGAAGTTGTACCGGTGTACAATTCGGTAACCCGACCGAAGAACAACAAAGACTTCTTTTGCACCTGGATAAGGCGTGCCGAGCCAGAAACAGTCCAGCACTATTCTCAGGATAAACCGTCCATGTTCGGGCCGATCTCAGACAAAAAACAAAAGCGAGACCAAAAGTTTACTTGTGCCGAGGCAAAGATGCCGATTCGAGAAGACTAGTGCGGTGCGCTAGAATTGCAGGGGAAGTTGCACCGGTGGAGGTAAACCGGGAGTGGATACAAGAGATGATTATTAGGGTTTCATTTCCTACTGAATAATTAGTAGAAGGATCATTAGTACGGAGTGCTCGGTGTGCACTAGAATAGAGCACGGATACAGAGTGGTTGAGCAGGAATAATGATGAATTTTATCCGTCTTTTCACTGGCCGATGCTTTCGCTCAATGGTTGCTAACGTTGACATGGTTTATAAAATCCGCGGACTGCCTGCTGTCCCGAACCGATACGACTTCTGTTCATTTGAAGCTTTCCCTTTGATTCTTGATACCGTTAGCAATGCCTGTTCCAGCGATGGCAGATGTCAGCGACGCCCAGAAAAGCCCTGCTCATAATTTACCCGAGTACACATTGAAGGAAGTTGCACTACATAACCGCAAGGACGACAATTGGATTGTGATTCACGGACAAGGTAAGTCGCACGACCCTCAGGATAGTATAGAACTCGAATAAGAAGCTTTCATTTGCTGAGACTTGCCAGTGTACGATGTGACAAAATACCAACAAGATCATCCCGGCGGCGCAGATGTTCTGGTTGAAGTTGCCGGCTCAGATGCGACAGAAGCATTTGAAGACGTCGGTCATTCAGAGGATTCGCGCGAGATTCTGCAAGAATTCCTGATCGGAACCCTTCAGGGCGGGAAAGAATATGTCCCTCCGAAGAAAGTTCGCGTCATCGCTCAGAGCTCCGTTGAGACTCCTTCTTCATCAGCAACCCGATACGTAGGAGCGGTCACCAGTCTCCTGGGGGCAGTTGCCTCCTTGATGTATGTCTACCGCCGCGGTTCTCTGCACGGACTTGATACCACAGGGTCACTTCACAGATATCTCTCTCAACATTTAAGCGGGCTAAGGCTGCCGCAGGGAGGCTTTGCCAATGGATTCATCGCAGCTACTCTGATATGTGCGGCAGCAGGGGGTGTTATCGCACGTCAAGGCGCTAAACTCACCAAGATCGAGTCGGGATTCCTGCAGTATCCGCCGCATATCAAGGCACGTAAGGTGCCCAGGGCTGACCCGCACTTGCTTAAAGGGTTCCTTGACTCGAAGGAGTTTCAGCGCCTGCCTCTGATCCACAAAGATCAGTTATCCTCAAACGTATACCGCTTCGTGTTTGGGCTACCTGATAGCAACGGAGTGATTGGTCTTCCCATCGGTCAGCACGTCGCCATTCGCGCTGTTATCGATGGTGCCACCGTGAGCCGGTCGTATACACCCGTCTCGAACAACCTAGACCGAGGACGACTGGAATTAGTCGTGAAATGCTATCCGGACGGCATGCTCAGTGGAAAGTACCTAGCGAACCTGCAAGTGGGTGACGATGTCGAATTCAGAGGCCCCAAAGGAGCGATGCGCTACAAACCAGGGTTCTGCAAGAAGCTAGGAATGGTCGCCGGGGGAACGGGAATCACACCAATGTTCCAGCTGATCCGTGCTATCTGCGAGGACGAACGTGACACGACCGAGATCAGCCTTATCTACGCCAATAGAACGGAGGGGGACATCTTACTGCGGGATGAACTCGAGCAGTTTGCACGCAACTACCCCAAGAATTTCAGGCTGTGGTACATGCTTGACACTGCCCCGGAGAACTGGGCGTATGGAAGCGGATTTGTCAACCAGGAGGTCCTCACTGAGCGGCTATTCGCGCCTTTGCCTGACACTAAGGTTCTCCTCTGTGGGCCTCCGGGAATGGTGAGCGCTACCAAGAAGACGCTAACTGCAATGGGATTCCAGAAGCCAGGACCAGTTTCTAAGATGACCGACCAGATTTTCTGCTTCTGATCTAATAATCCCGTTGGCAAGGGGAGGCGTATAGTATCCTCAGTGGAATGACATTGCAGTTGTTCATCTGGCGATGCGCTGAAGTAGTCTAGTCGCTTTTCCTTCCTGTATAACAACAAATTGATACAGTACGTCTTTGGTAGACTCATCGGCCTTGCTTTGCGCGTGTTGATTGACCTGATTACTGCGTTGTGCCAGACTAGAGGATGCGGTTCACATGTTCAGAACCTCATCTCGGTTGGAGCCGGTGCAAGCACGTCAATGCCCGGGGAAGGCCGCTGAAAGAACGTAATGATTACTGAAAGTAGGAGATTCTCTTCGCAAGGACATAACAGATGGGTATCACGTGCTACTGCTAGCTGTATGTATCTATTCAAAGCAAAAACGCAGAACCAGCAAGTACGAGTAAAGCCGCAACAGCATGATTGACTGCCGTCCCAACAGGCAAGTTTCGGTCGCCCCGGCTACTTTTGACCAGCGTTCCACCCGCAGCACCGGGGCTATACCTTGAGGTGCGGCGGTCAGGTTGGACCGGCCTCGCAGTTGCATTGAATGGAATCGGCTTGGGTGGAAGATCGTACTGATTGGCAGGAAGGATCCTCACCTCCCCGGTTACATCAACATAGAGATACGCCGCCTGAAAGAAAGGACGACCGAGGATAATCTCCTCAGTATTCTGCTCAAAGCTGCACCGGCTGCTGCTGTCGGTCAGGTTCCCGGGAATCCCAATCAAAATCGAACTAGAGACACTTGCAACTCGGTTCGGGAACATGTTGATTTCCAGCGTGATGTTGCGGCCGCACCAATCTTGTGGCAGGATCAGCGAGTCGCTGGTCAGATCCAACCGGGCAGGGTACACGATGCTGGGTTCAGACTCGTCCGAGATCGAGAAGGGACCAGACCGTTTCACCTTGGCGTTGATGCTCGTATTGGTGCCACTCGAACCGGGATTATACTTCCAGACGCGTAAAATGACAGCGGAGAGGGTCTGCTTGCTGGTCTGCAGAAAGGTACCGTTGTTGTTCATGGTCTCTGCGATGGAGATCCAGGATGTCGCGTCGTCGGTGAGACGATTGGCGTCGTAGATCCCGCCTACTGCGAGTGAACCATTCCATTCGTCTTTATGGCCTAGGTTTAAGCCAAAAGGGACTGTCCTTATGGGAGTATTCTTATCGATCCCGCTTGCGGTGACTGTCAGGTGAGAGTCGTTCCCTAGGTTTAGAATGTGACGGTCGTTCTGTGTTACGGAGAGATTGACATGGTTGCCGTTGAGGTCTCCTACGAACTGGGCGTCCATCAAAGCGTACTGTGTTCCGTTCAGCAGCTGGCTACCATATTCCCCACCAACATTGTCGTTGTCGCGTTGCCCAACAGATATGGTATACGCATTCACCGTGCCATTCCCACTCGTAACATTGGCACCCCAAGGTGTTGTAACATCGTCGGACAGACCGACCAACGGGACCACCCAACGATCGGGGCTCGTGATCGGGACAGGCGTAGAGGTGGATGGGGGATAATAGATTTCAGTGGCTGGAACGATCACCGTTGTGGTTGCTGTTGGTTCATCATGCGCTGTACTTCGAGCTAGACTCGCGAGGATTTGCAAGTGACAGAGCAAAGCAGATTTGATGGTGAAAGGATGCTGCCTCTTCCAAAAGCTTCGCGTCATATTGTCATTTGAACAAGTCGCAATCTTTTAGACCTCGTCAGCATCACCAAGACAGCCAAATAACATTGAGGACAAATAAAAAGAAATAAAATCACAAACCCAAATGTCTCGATACGCTCATTGTTATAATCGAAGACTGTAAGGACAAACACAGCCTCGAGGCAGAACTAAGGCGGCACTGATCTGTCATTAAATGAGCTGAAACCAACATTACTCCATGACCGAATCCCCTATTATGGATCTTGCGACAGAAGAATCTGCATTGTCGGCCTCCGCTTGGCTGATGATCAGCGTTATAGTGGATAGACGGCCCCAGTTCTAGTTCATTGGCATGAAGAGGTTTGTCAATCATTTGCCAATGAGTTTTGCTCCTAATAATAATAGCCTTGTATAACATGAACCTACTTTATCTTTAATCTCTAAGGGGTTCTCTTAATGGCTATTACGCATGCACACAGCCCTGACCGTGAGAGAGGCTTAGATGGGGCTATTAAGCAGACCACATCAATAAGGCTACAAACACATCGACTATCTCTGTTTCATGTTAACTATTACTGTAGCAGGAAATTCACCAGAAGAATATGATGATCATCTAAGGTACTCTGTAGTGCACTAAAATGCATTCAGTTTTCTGAGACTGATTTTGTACTGGATTTTGTAGTCTGCGATGTAGGCGAAGATAAAGACCTCCGCTAACCTGTCAGGCCAGGATTTCTGTATATACCTCATGAACACGAGGATGTTATCTCCATTTACTTTTCATCCATGACTTGCATTCATATTGGTTTAATTGATTTATGATACGCTAGGTCCGTAGAGTTGAGGGAGAACTTGAAGCGATAGCCTCTATACGATTATCACATGGATACTATTTCTTTAGGAGGGATATAGGCAAGGTAGGATAAATTCAGCTGTATATCTCTACGCCTGCTATTTCGGATGTGCCAAATTTGGACCCTTGTTAAATTCCAAGAGTAACATTGGAGGACCATCACGAACATCTGGCTGTGATGAGCAGGTAAGAGTGTGCATGCTCTTGTCTTCTAAGCACTTGACTTCATTCTCATATTCAGTCTATGTAGGGTCAGAGCAATAAAGATTAGTGAGGATGAGGATGGGCCCTGCAGGGCTGAATGAATTTCATCGCAAGATCGCGAGGCCTAGGGAGGCGTATGAAAGTGAAACGAATCGACCAGACAACCGAGACCATTATCAATCTTTCGAACAAGGTGTAACAGTAGGATTATAATGTTGTATAGACTTAAAAGTCGTCGACACTTGCTTCAGACCCCGGTCGAAAAGAAATTAGACCAGGGTGCCAAGTACCTCCCCCTCACAAATTCCGCAATGTGATTGCACAGTCACGGGAGCCTAGGAATTTGAAGGGATTAGCTTGCCGCTTCGCGTTATCAATAATGATTAGTAGCTCTGCAGAACTTGGAATTGCCGAGTCGTTGCTGTACCTTGTGGGGACTCATCCCAGGTCATGTGGGGATAGTCACAGATAAATGCCAGATCTATGCCAGGAACAGATAGCACATTCCTCTCTTGTCTTAGGCCGCCGTTCATGTAGATTGATCAAAGTCATCGAATCCAATCCGACACGCGTGATGATCTCTTCAGGATGGTCCTTATCTCCGGGCGAGCATCAAGCAGGGCCAGTCACCCCTCATCTTAGGCTGTCACTGTAACCCATGCTGCTGGAGGTTCTCACCTCATAGCGAAATTTTGATGCGCTACACGAACTGAGGACGTGACTGAGCAAATTGCGATCGTCCTTCGGATGAGAGGATGAAGCGACAAACATAGCATACTGAAACTGGCTCACTGGAGAATCGAAGGCCTATGTAACCCAGCCATGGTCAAGTGGAGCTTTTTTGTTACAACTTCCATGCAATGCGTCTGGATTCCTTCTGCTACCGAACGTCGCAAGCATTGCTGTGTCGACACTCTCAATGGGACTGAGACGCGCAACCGTTGAGATGTAACCTGGAGGGCGCTTCCATCTTCAGCATTCCCGACGAATTACCCTCATGAACTTGGCGAGGACGAAAGGTATAAGAACAGGGCGATTGACGGCAAGGTTATGCATCAATCCACCAAGTCTCTCACAAGCATCCAATCGAAAACAAACGGAAATATCACCTGGCAACGATGATGTTCAGCAAAGTTGTGCTGGGTTTGCTCGCTGTCAGCCTGGCAGCCGCTCATATGGAAATGAGTTGGCCGTATCCCCTTCGCAGTCGCTTCGACCCACAGGTGCCTGAGGAGGATATCGACTACTCGATGACCAGTCCTCTGGACAGCGATGGTATCTCACCCCCTTAAGCATAATCAGGCTGAATCCGTGCATGTCTAACAAATGGCAGGCTCTAATTTTCCATGCAAAGGATACCAGACCAATACTCCCTGGCGCGCAACCGCTCAATATACCGCTGGTCAGACCTACAACTTGACCCTTACCGGCTCCGCAACCCATGGCGGTGGCTCTTGCCAGCTCTCTCTGAGCTACGACAATGGACGGACCTTCAAAGTCATTCAATCCATGGAAGGTGGATGCCCACTCGTGTCGAGGTATAACTTCAAGATACCTGGTGATGTCGCTAACGGCCAAGCCCTGTTTGCCTGGACTTGGTACAATTTGATCGGCAACCGGGAGTTGTACATGAATTGCGCAGATGTGGTTATCAGTGGAGGTACTGGCAGCCCTTCCTCTTTTGGGAGTGCTTATCCTGATCTCTTCGTCGCGAATGTTGGTAATGGTTGTGCCACTGTCGAAGGAAGGGAGACGGTCTTTGCCAATCCAGGTAAACAAGTCATTTATGGTGGTAAAGTCACACCGTCAAGCCCTGTATTTCCTGTTTGCCATTGAAGATGAAAGTATCGCCGGTTCAGGGTCGAGACCAAAGGAACATGTCATTGTACATAGTTGAGTTTTGCTGAATGCGAGGAATCTGTACTCATCTGCATACACTTTGACCAGCTGCATAATAAATTTCCTGTTGTGGGTGTGATTTCAGTCATATCACTTCGCTGCTGGCACCAGTTATGGGGTCAGAAACATCACTTCTATTGTTAGTCTCCACTGACCCCCCTCTTGACGACATTGGATTGATGACGGCACAGATCTGCGATTAGAAGCTGAAGGCTCTTTTTCTCAACAGAAGATTAAAAGCAGAAATCTGATTTGGCAATCCAGAAATCGGTCCCTCGGCAAGACAAGTTCCAATGACGTCAATTCCGCCACAATTGCTTTAATACTGCCCTGAACCTTTCCTGTTTCGGCTCAACAATGTGGTCAAACAACCGAATCTAACCTGATAAAGAATGATGCGTGGAACACGTGCGCGGGTCTCGATAAGCGATTTCAAACATAGGGCCAATCAGCAAGGAATAGAAAAACTCCGCCTGCAAATTGTCTCCACCAGGCACCATCTGGCGGAGTATGAGAATCGACTCTTTGACTTTTGAGAGGTTGAGCAGCATGATCCAGACCCAGTCTATTGAATTTCCACTCTTTCAGTAATCTGCAAGCCAACCGCTAAAATGTTTGAGAGCTGGCAACGTCATTTTCTTTTGCGTGATCGATATCCTGTTATCCCGTTCTAGGAACTGTACGTCGCCACTTCGAAAACATATTTGACCAAGATGATGTCCCCAGATATCTGTGACCAATTCGTTGTGACTTCAATCCACCAATCCCAAGACTCTGTTCCCAGTTGCATACTAGACTAAACAAGAAACATGCCGAACACAACAAGAAAAATTGTCTGTTTTTCAGGTACGCAAGCTCCAGCAATTTGAGCACAAGCTTTGGTCCCTGTCGATCTTATACCTGTGATTTTCTACTATGACAACGGTAGCAGTAGCGCTGATTGGTTGCTAATTCTATGCTATTCCCAGACTTTGATGGTACCATATTTATGCAAGACACTGGCCACATTCTCTTCGATAATCTGGGATGCGGTACGAAGCGCCGGCAAATACTGGATGAACAAATCAAAACCGGCGAGCGGTCATTCCGTGATGTGTCCGAGGAGATGTGGGGATCTCTGCGAGTTCCCTTTGAAGATGGGTTCGTGGTTATGGAGAAGGAACTCGAAATCGACCCTGGATTTCAGGAATTTCACAAATTCTGCATTGCGAACGGCATCGATTTCAATGTGATCAGTGCAGGACTAAGACCCATCTTGCGCAGAGTGCTGGACACCTTTTTGGGAGAACAGGCTGTAGGTCATACCTACTATCCGTGATTGAATGAAGTCGCTGATCGATCGGTAAAGTCGTCAATCCAGATCGTTGCAAATGACGCCGATATCAGATCGGACGGCTCGGAATGGAAACCGATCTGGCGACATGACACCGAGCTTGGTCATGACAAGGCCCTTTCGGTCCAGGAAGGTCGCGCTGAGGCCGCCAAGTATTGCATTGATGGCCAAATTCCACTGATCGTTTTCATTGGCGATGGTGTGTCTGATCTTGCTGCTGCCCGTGAAGCCGATGTTCTCTTCGCGCGCAAGGGCCTTCGCCTCGAGGAATATTGCAAGGAAAACAACATTTCGTACATTCCTTTTGAGACTTTTGCGGACATCAAGCGGGAGATGGAGTCGATCATGAAAGAAGACCAGGAAAAGACCAAAGGCGAGGGAACTCCAGCTCGGTTCAACCCACGTGCCAACATGTGGAGAAGGGTTTCCAGCAAGCAATCCGTACGTCTAAAGTCTCCAACACTTTCTACTTGCTGCCGTCAACTGACTGTCTCGAGCAGGTTCCTCAATTCATCGCCGCCACTCCTTCGAAGGAAGAGAAGATGTTCCTCTGGCCAGAAAATTTTACGGAGTACCGCCCCAGGGACATACCGGAGAACGTTCGCGCTTAGGCTATCAAGGGATCTCAATGGAGAAAGACATTGCATGATGCAGGCGTCATGGTAGCAACTTGAGAGAAAAGATCAGAATTATAGATTGGATATCCGCATGGTGATTTGTATCTAGATTAAAATCTTGATATGTAGATATGCTTTTGTATATACCAAGAGAAAACCAGTCAGATGCAATTTTCATTGCCACATTGCTTGTTCAGTAATATATCCTGACTACAACATATTATCCAGGTTCAGCAGCTCGCGCATGGCCGTTTGTATCTGAGGTCTGGATTGGAAGCGGCAAAAAAAGACTTTATTTTGGTGCAGTCTCAGAATGTCGAAAAAACTTCTCAACGTAGGTTCGGAGCACGGCCGGCTGTGCCGGTTCAAAAGCCATGGAACCCGCAACGGGGTTCATTGTTTTCGTTTATTGGGCACAATTGAGCAAAGTAGGCACATGGCTAGAACTTGGAATCTTGGGCTGGTTCAACCATTGAAGTTGTCCGTTTGGCCACTGGTATAGAAGTTTATTGCTCACCGCGTTGAGCATACACTGATCATCTAGCTTGAAGCAACACTCACTATGCAATGATCCCGGTTCTCAAAGAATAAGCACACACAGAGAGAGAGAGTGATGTATGAAAACCGAATATTCACTGCTTCGCAGGCGTGAATTCCAACATCAATTTCCGGCCCTTGGGTAATGAAATGAAAGCATAATCCTGTTCAATGCCTTCATCATCGACGATAGACGTGGTATAGTTGGTGTAAACTGCAGCCATGACAAGTTTGATCTCTTCAACCGCCAGCAGATTCAGTCAGCTCGCATTCACGACTATGCTTCTGCGAGGAAAGGAAGAGAGCGGAAGGGTGCCGTACCTTGCAAAGCAAAATTACTACCCAGACACATCCTCCCACCACTTCCAAAGGGCCAAAAGAGTCTCCGCATATCGTGAATTTTGCCAGGTCCTGGTTCTAGCCAGCGCTCTGGTAACCACTCCAAAGGCTGAGGGTAGACCTCGCTGATTCGATGCAGAGTATATGCGGACGAGCTAACTTTGACTCCACCGGGGATGCGATCGTAACCTTCAATTGCTATACCTTCTGGTGAGAAGGGGGTGACTCTCGGTAACGGAGCAGGCGCCGGCGAGTGCACTCGGAGTGTTTCTCTGACAATGGCATCCAGCAAAGTGAGAGAGTCTATAGCGGTTGGGGATGGTAGAACTGGGAGGCCCTCATTACTCAACTCCACAAATGGATATCTCAAAGATGGCGTTAATGTGAGCAGTTCTTGACGAAGTTCAGCTTGCAGCCGAGGCCGCTTCGAGAGCTCCCACATCATATACACAAAGGTGATTCCTGAGGTCTCGTGCCCAGCAACGAGATGGTCGAGAAGCTCTGATGCAAGTGCCAGATCTAGCGGCCGTTGATCTGGATGCTTCTCCAGACTTTGACGGAGCTGACTATACACGACCGCGTTTGTGGCAACCGACACGTTGTCAGGATACTCATTGCATTGCGTTCTGTGACAGAGAGACAGACACCAGCTTTCGATGAAGCCCATATACCGCTCTTTCAAGCTCAAGTACTTAAATCTTTCGTACTCCACCAGCCACTTTTCCCATCCTGGGAGGTCGACAAGAAAAGTCGTGCTATTGGCCGTGCCAAACAAAAAGGCAGACGTAAAATCCATCCCCACAGCCTGGAACAGCGGTAAGACGTTGATCGCCTCTCCTTTCTCTGCAACTTTTTGCAAAATAGGGAGAAGCCTCTGTGAAAGAATAATAGACGAAATATTGCGCAGATCCATCGACTTCTGCAGATATGACTTAGAGTAGATCTTGCTCAGCATACGCTTCTGTCGCGCATGAGAATCATTGGGTAACATGCCCACAAGGTTATCCGTAAGAAAATTGACAAACGCATCGCGGTAGAAGGAATGTTTCTCGAATGCACCAGTATAGATAGCTTGAAGCCCCCGGAGTGAATTGACGCTCAACTCATTGGGTCCCAGGCGCACGACAGGCCCATACTTGCGATGAAGGTCGTAGATGGTCAGTACCTCCTGCCCAGACCGACGCTTCCTTTCAATCCAATAGTCCGAGATAGGTGCTGTGAAATGTGCATTGGGGATCTTTGAAAGGGGTGACAGGAAATATGGCGCAATTAGGAATTTATAGAGAAACAGCACCAATAAAGTGCTGGCAGCGACGATGGTGAGAAGGAACATCTTCGATGTCGTGCATAGAGAAAGGTACCTATGCGGTGGATTTCAATTTAGCAAGGGAGCAACTGCATATTTAAGAATGGCCTGTCCCCTCCATTGTGTAACCCTCGATATGCCGATCATCGGTGAGACTGGGAAGCAAGGGACTCTTAGCGTGGTACCACTGCATACTATGTAGACGCTGTCGACACGAGGCTCGATCGCCAAACTCACGTGTGAATGGGGTCGTTTTGCAAGTGCATTTCACCAGCTGCTTCAATCATCTCTGACCTTCTTATTTGAGGCCTGGTAAGTCGAAATGCATGAGGTAGACTAACCATGCAAAGCGGGTAGGAATAAGGAGAAACAAACAAATGAGATTGTTGACTAGTCTCAGAATGCAGAAGCGAATCACACGCTAAAGACGTCGGACTGGAATCAGGAGTCTTGGACTATTAGTGGTAGCGAATGCCATCTGATTCTACATAAGTATCTAAGTATCCTAGGACATTCTTAACCGTTGACCCCGCGAGCTTAATTGCTACTAACAGTGTGTTATGTTATTTTCAAGTGTCATATTAAGCTGTGCATTATGATAGTATCGTATTACTTAATGCAAGTGAAGAAATCCTCTTGCCTGTAGACACCTTGCTCCAGATACTCGTCAGAGAGTTAACACAGGAAAAGAAGAAATGCAGTCTGTCCCACTTCGGAACAACGCCCAACGTGATAATTCTAAAGCATCTTGGCAATGATATCATGCAAGCAAGCACCTTTATTCCCTCGAGACATGAAGCGAAACTAGATTGACCAGATCCCTATCAATTCCGGCTGCGAAGGCCCCTTAAACTCCCCCTTGTAATCCAGCCTCAGTAATATGCGTGCTGCGCGGATCCGGGATATGGACTGTATGTTTGCTGACGTCTACTCGGCGATGAGGCCGCGCTTCTCCTTACGTCCCATGAAACTGAAATACCAGGTGGGCTCGCCGTGCGAGATGCGGCAGTTGCTGTCATAGGATTCCTTCCATTCGTTATGAAACCAATAGTCTTGGTCTGTATTTCCCTTCACCCGAAGATCCTTTGTACGATCCATGCAGTCGAGGCATAGACCATCAAAATAGCTGGAAACCCGCCTGACCGCCTGGCGAACGATGGTGTGCCCGTCAAGCCAGCACACAGAACACGGTCTTTGACGTGAATGATCAAGCGAAGTATCATTTAAAGAGGGACCTTGAGAGCGAGTGTTTGTCCCATCATATTGTCGCAATCGGTCAAGCATTTCCGCAGCACTTGCTTTAGTGCTGTCCAGGTCCAGCGGCGAGACGTGAATGCGTCGAAGTGTCTTAAGAAAATCAAACACGGTTTGTTCTTTGCAGGCGCATGTTGCGCTGTCGATAATCTCGTTGACACGCTTGAACAAAGCCTGGTGTAGAATCGTGCGCAGGCGACCTTTCGCGGCATTCAATTGTTCTGCGAGGATACTTTGATTAGCAGGATGACTTTGAGCTTGATCTGACTGGACTGTGCAGGATGAACCACATGGCAAAGACTGCTAGAGACTTACGGATAATTCGAGGGCGCAGGTGCATCTGCGGATGATGCGCGGGGTTGGATTCCATGATATGCCGCGGCTCGTTATAAGTCAAGAATCTAGTCAACTCCTGGAAACCCCCAGCGTAATTGAGGGCGTAGCAAGGAAAGAGCAATTGTGGCGCAAATTCCTCGAACTTCTTCTTCCCACTCTCAGTCCTCATCTCCTTATACCAAGCGACGAACCAGCTTTGTAGTTCTCGGAGATCGAAGCCGTACTTGTCCCCAGCCATGATAGCGTGCCAAACTTCTTCAACAGAGAGAGATTGCTTGGGCAAAGCGTCGGTTGTGGAGTGCAACACACGGAGCCAGAGCTCCATACTTCGAACAGTGTCTCCATTCAGGATGACACTGTCCTCTTTGGGCCCGTGTGTCCAGCGACCGTCAAACATAATTTTGAAATACTGACTGCGTCTCACGAGAATGCCCCTCTGGACCTTGAGGGACGCCGTTCGCACAAGGCCTTTGGCCCCTGCATCGTCACCGGAGCGTTCGTCTTGCCTGATCGCTGGGTCGAACTCGTTAATGCGGATAGTGAAGTCACCTGCGTCTGAAACTTCAATGTCTTCATGTGGCACCTGCGCGGTACTGAGCGGGACAGCCATCATATCTGATTGCAATTGTAAGCCTTTGATGCTCTTTCTAATGTCACGCTATCACTCATTGTTGCTGAGGGGACATTTATGAGCCACTGATCTCGGGCTTCTCTATCGAACTCACCAAAGCAAACAGCAACCTGAAGTCAACTGACAGGTGACGTCTATCAAATTTAGTGGATAGATGGTGTTATGGAGGTGGGTTGACAGTTGAAATTGAGTGAAGAGAAGATGTTGTCGCAGAACAAAAGCTTGAAATCGAATGAGCTAAGAAGTTGTCGAAGATCAAGAGCTTCAATCGAGTGAAGAGAACATGTTGGCAAAGATCAGAGCTTGAAATCAAGTGAAGAGAAGGTATCAAAAGCAAACAAATAGGAGCGCTTGCGAAGTGTTAGTCCATTATATCTAGTAGAGCAGACAAATATCTGTGGGGTCTGCATCAGTGTGCTTTGTGTGCCATCCCAGCTTGGAAACTAGCAGTAAACATAAGGTCCAAATGCATTGAGAGGCATGGTGGACAGATTCTTGGTTCAGAACCTGCAAATCAGTGATCACTGACAGAAATCTGGGGCCAGAAAGAGATACCACGCCTGACTGGAACCCAGTTTCTCGATCTCTAGATAACCCCCCATCATACACATGGTCTTTTTGTCAAGAGCTTATATATCTAATTGTATGCTGGACGAAAAGGCCTTGGGTTTTAACCTGACGCCCCGGCAGAACCATTTGCATATCAGGAGGAGCTGTGCTCCAAGAATCCTAGGCTTCCTTTTCCCAAGTAGGAGCCAGAAGTCTCCTGCAAGAGCTCTCTTATTGACATATTAAAGGAAGTGGACGATCACGACAGTTGGCACTACAGTGGTTGACAGGAAACTCAAAATAAATGAATCAAGATACCGAGTTATGTGAGGATCGAACTGGGCCTATTTTGGAATCACGTGCGACTTCATTAGTAAGGTACACCACAATTCTATTCTCTCTTCTAATTCTCGCCCGAGTCATGGAAGAGTGGACCGCACCAACCTCCACAGGGCCGATGGGTCAATTCCGCTAATTCCGGTCCAATAATTTGCACTGGAAAAAGAGTGATGATGCAAGAAATCTGGCCAGACTAGGCATTTCTCAATTCAATTATTTCTGACTGTGATGCTGTGTCCATCTTGAAGTTCAATGCACCTACCCATACTGATTCAACTATCGTCGTCGCAATACTCAACGGGACGACGACCATATGGAATAGTATCAAAGACAATGTCGATCTGATTTGAATTATCGCCTAAGTACTGTCTAATATGTAGCCGCCATGGTTGACTGAATCGCAATCCCAATCGCTCTGGAAACCGCTGGTTAAAATATCGTGGCCAAACATGTTCTGCTCAAGTATCTTGCAACTATGGATCCAACAGACACGAACAGTAGTTCGCAAGAGCCAGTCGGTCAGCTCCCAAGTCCCTCGAGCTCCAGCGGGCAACAACTCTCTGTCATAGGACGCAGCAGGCCTGTAACGATTTCGCCTGCGCCTAAGCATCCCATTCCGCGCTTGGGCTCTACCCCAATCAGCCGCCAGCGCACACCGCGCGCCTGTGAACTATGTCGTGAGCGCAAAACCAAGTGTGACGGCTCAAAGCCGATTTGCAAACAGTGTCGGGTACTGAAAATTGCCTGTACTTATTCTGGTTCCAAACGCGAAAGACAGCAGCTTGCGGTTGAATGTGCCCGAGGGAAGATCAAAATTTACGAATCAGTCCTGCGACGCATCTACGAGGAATGCCGGAATGAAGGTCGCACCTCCATCGAGGAGATATTCCATGTTAGTCTCTACTTGCCCATATCGCGTACTTTCCCATTGTCCCGTGTCTAGCCGTGCTAAACTCCTGGCAGAAACATTTCCTAGCTTCACCAGAAATATTCTCTTCGTTCCTGAGCGCGCAGTCGCTGTTTGAGCAACAGCCTTCTCCGCCAAACCCCGGACTGTCTTTGCATCGCATGCATATGGCATGGGCGAGGAAGAATGGCAATAGAACGCCGCACTTATGCCAAGAACCACAAATCCGGATCAAGGGCATTCGAGCCTGGACTTCTCTTGTGGACGATGAGGTCGCAAGTCATCTTCTTTCGCTGTATTTCGCGTGGGAAAATCCGACATGGCAACTTGTTGATCGGGATTTGTTTCTCAGGGACCTAGCGAGTGGCTCCAAGAGATTCTGCTCTCCGCTGTTGGTCCATGCCCTTCTCTTTTTTGGCTGCGTAATGTCAATCGCTCCATCGTCGTATCCGTTGGCTGACTCTGATGCAGAGCTACTCCTACAGTTTGGACCGGATAACCGATCGACAAGAGGAAAAGTCACTTGGCAAAAAGCTGCACGCTGAGATCCAGCACCTCTGGCAAATCGAGAAGGGCCAGCTGAACCTTCCAGTTGCGCAATCCAGTATCTTGATTGGCCTCCTTTGTTGTACTCTGGGCATCGATAGACTGGGAACGAAATATATTCTTCACGGCGCAGAAGTATGCCACAAACTAGACCTACACTGCAAGTCACCGGCGTATCTCTACAGCAATGTGGACCGGGATGAGCTGGGCCCAATATCCAGATGCCATAAACTGGTCGCTTGGGCCGTATTCGACGTGCAAGCGTGAGACATTCCCGACCTCGTTCAATGCCTCTCTAGCTCTGACTAATATGCCTGTAGGCTAGCTGCACAGGTTTATAGGAAGATGCCAGTGTGGGAGCAGCCGCCAGCTGTACACTTCTCCCTAGACAAGGCGGCAGTACTGGATGAAGGCGCCGAGTGGAGCCCCTACCCCTTTAGATTTCCCGTTCAACAGCCTTTTTACTACACTGCCGCCTGCTACCGTAGCGCCCTCGTGATGATTGTCCATGAGATTGCTATAGCGGGCATTAAATTCTCAAAAACCGGCATTTCAAGCGACGATTGGCAGTACGCCCGTCAGCTACATCAAAAGTTATGCGATTGGATGAGCAGCCTGCCGTCATGTGTGATGCCCCAATGCAACACAACCCCACATATCCTGTGTTTGCAGTGAGTTCCTCAGCGACATTTCTAATCTCTAAGAAGTGGTACTAATAGCCGCTACTAGCCTGTACTTTCAAGCCACCCTTGTATTTCTAGGCGATATGTTTATTCTATATTCGAAGACGACACGCAATGACGAATCAAATCTGGCATGGTTCGATCCCTGGACTGTGAAGTCTCGAGCCTTGGACGCTGTGGGGTCTCTCATCCTGCGGTACAAACAACATCACGGGTGGAAGTCAATTCCTATTGTGTTCCTTCACTATTTCTGCCTGGCCGGGGTCCATGCAATCTCGCAGCTAGAATCTCAGGAGCCGAAATGGAGTCTTATCTTGGAGAGCTGTGTGGTGGGTCTCTGGCATATGAGTCTTGGTTGGGGCAGGCTGTGCACAGCGTTTCTCCGGACGATTGAGCTTGTACTCAAGGCGAGCAAACTCGATGAGTCGCTCATACCCACGAAGGTGACCGTGATTTTTAGACAACTAGATACCACTCTTTGGTCTGCCACAGATATTTCCTCTCTGTCTGCAGACTATGTCGTGCAAAATGTTCCAGTTCGGACTAGCGAGTCCACCGCAGGATCCGAATTCAAGGCCGAAGGACTAGAAAACCTGATCCGCAGCATGGATCATCTTTCTATGGACTGATCGAGGTCGACGTCATGATCTGGGCCTCGCGTTCCATTGCTTCGCGCTTATTTCAGTAAAATGGTCGAGTTGGTCTTTGCCGTTATCGCTTGCTTCGTTGAGGTTCGTGTCCAGAGCTGCAGGTGTGTCACATAACATCAACTGCCTGACCTTTCAGAGGGCCCATTTGTGAATGGACTATACAGCATCGAAAATGGCCTATTGGAAGGAAATAGTTAGAATTATGCATCCTCATCAATTGTCCACGACCAATGACTATTTGGCAGGCCAGAGGGAGTCAATCTCCACGGCAGTTCTAACATCAAATATTTACGCAATCTGGGTATCATTGATCATGATCTGGCATCGTAGCAGGTTCATCACCGGGGGTGATCGGATCCGGCGAAGCGAACGCCTGGTGGATCTTCACCCTTGCAGGCAAAGCCCAACCGTCCCCCTCCTTATCGTTTACACTCAAGCTTTCTTCATTAACCGCTGCGGATGAACATTCGGCCTGGTCTTTATGGATGGCATTTTCGTCCGACACCTGTGCGTCGGTCTCAACGTGTCTATCGTTCTGTCGCCCATGAAGAAGTTTCTCTTTTGATTCATCCAGCGTCTCATGCAGGGCTCGCAATTTGTGCTTCGTCCGAACGTATCCCTCCATGCCTGCAAGGATGGCGTACGATTTTGTGATAGAAACATGGGACATATCCACACCTTGATCCTGCAAGGCGTGAACGAAGGCGCGAAAATTTGCCGACGGCGGACGGTAATGGCCACTGAAACGTAAGTATTTATTTCTGTCTCATCTGTCGAGAGCGAAGAGAAGAACATTAATTTACCTCAAAGGTGTTAGACTACGTAGCTGACCGTTCCAGATTTTGATCAAACCTGCCGCGGCCACGCGCGCACCCCGTAGAAATGAGGAATGTTGGAAGGCTCCCTTTTCCTTGATACCGATGTACAGACGAAATGAAGTGTCTGCGACCTGCGCCACCGTCAGTCACGGATCGCTCTGGGCCCTGATGATAGAAAAAAATCGTCTCACAAATAACCACATGTCCTTTCTCTTTGCGGGCTTGCGAGCAAAATGGTCGCGCACCACCGATGGTGTGATATGGGCTAATTTCTGGATCCCTTTTGCTTCCTCATAACCTTGGTTGATTTGTCCGCTGGGACTATCATCCGCTGAGTCTTCATCAGTCGACGACTGACTTGATATGGAAGACGAGCTTGACGCATACGCAACCGGATATCCAGCCTCAGAATGACCTCTAAATCGTGGCGCATCCTCATCAATCGACACGATACCCTGAAGACTATCCTTGAAGCGTGTACTATCAGTGCACACAAGCTCGTTGTTCTTTGCCCAGCGGAAGAGACCTGCCTGGTCTACAGTGACCAGATAATTCAGCCGCTCGTCTCTGCTGAGATAGCGCACTTGCTGATGTTCCAGCTTCGCACGGGGACATTCAGGCAAATCTAAATCTTTCCCCTCGCCGTGATCAAGCCAGTAGAAGAAATTTTGCGTCGAGGGACAGTTTTTCCAATAATTGTGATACTTGCGCAGGTTGCTGCCATGACGATGCTTGAGATCAACCATTTCGAGAAAGTACCGTTGGTCCATCATCTTGGCCATCTTCTCAGATGGTACTCCGTGATGGAGTATTGGGAATGAGTGGAGAAATCGCGATCTGGAAGTGGAAGCAGCATTCGCTGGCGCATTTTCGGAGGATCGTCCTGTAGCCGGTGGACTAGCTGTGTGCAATTTTGAAGAATCGGTCTCGTTTCTGAACTTGCCGTCATCACTGCCGACTTGCATAGCGACGCTGACGACTCTTTCCCATTTTTGGTGCACTTGTTTGGAGGCGTCTGCGCCTGCGCTCTCTGGCGAAACAGAGGGACGATAGAGCTGGCGCCATCTTGCTTCCTTTAAGGCCTGACAGAAGAAGTAAGGAGTCTCGTCAGAATATGATCGTCAAGGGGGCATTACCTCAGACCATCGCGCAGATGCATTCAGCCCCAACCCATGTAGTTCACGTCGTGTTTGATATCCCCGATAAGTCCTCTACATCGTCGGGTTAAACATGTACAACACTTGAAAAAAAGAGCTAGAACAATGCTGTTTATAGCAAATAAATAGAAGATGTACTCCGTACCTGAATAAGACGAGCTGCTTTCTCCCGATCGGCTACTGTGACGTCATTGTTCCTGGCGACTTCCGTGCAATCGGTCGCGGTGGGGGGAGGAAGACCATCACCAGACGCAGCAGCTGGCTCTGCAGAGGGCACCGCAGCGGTGTCTGCTATATTTTCGGCCATGTGAGGGAATCGAGATCATCAAAGTCGAGTTATTTGGGAAAAGAACGGGGAGAAAATATGGAGCAGATCAAGAAGATCTCCAAGGAACTCTGTCACAGCCCGACGAGGAGTTACTGGTGCCAAGAACGGAGATCCATCACGAGCGCAGGCATTCAGGCTCTCCAGGCAGCCATTCATAGCACGCTCCACCACAATTAGCTCTCGCTTAATGGCGGTGCATACAGCCTTACATGGTTCTCCAGTGTCAAGAATTCAAGGACGGTCAACTCTCCCTTCATTTTCTTTTCATGGTTTGGAGTTCTAGTGCGTTCTGGGAGAGCGTGGTCGAAGGTGGTTATACAGCATCATTCTCGCACTCGTACTTGCACTCACATGGGAACCTGTTCCTTGCACTGGTGACTGCTGACAATGGACTGAGTTTGGTGTCAATCGCATTCACCAAAACAAAGAAAAGTGTGGCTCTGAGAGACTTCAAATGAGACTGAGTTCAAGAGCCTGATGATGGGAGTGTACTCAGCCAAATGCGAGAGTCTGATTGCCTGTTCTCATACAGCTTCTGCGTATTTGCCCACCTGCTGTGACGATACACCGACGCTGTCTATAACAGGCCGACCCTCCATCTTTAGAGCGCTTATGTTTTCCATGGCTTCAGTTCCATATTACTTGAGGGACGAGACCAAAACAGACCTACCTTCATTTTTCAGCATTTGAAAGTCGTTATTTCGGTCTGCCTTGATGTACTCTGAGCAAGGCAATACCCAGAAGTAAGAAGAAGTGATAGGAAGTGATAGCGCAGAGACCTCTCCCATGTGGATGTCGGCTTACCTGGAATTAACAACGCTTCATGTCAGGCACATCACATCAGTCCCTATGAGTCTGCCCTTTCCCAGTACGGAACGGAGAAAAGTGCCGAAAACCCTCGAAAATGCTTGATTGTGCCTCTTGGACTCTGTCTCGTTACTTTACGGCACAGACACTACAGCTATGAATCCGACCTCGGGTGTATACTTCCCTCCGTGACTATCAAGGCATTTCCAGCCCCGTGCATCCGGCAAGTCCTTGCGTTCTGCGTGCAGCATCACATGGGTCGTGGCATGGCTCTTCGTAGGACTGACATAATAGGCCCCGGCAACATGATGGCATGGATGAGTGGCACTAACATGCTACTTTAGCATTGCCTGCAGATTGTCTGAAGAGAGTTTCGGATTATATCCACACCCCGTAAATTAATTCAGTATCGTGCTCAACGGGAAGTATCGACGTTCTCCCGCGAGTTAGTCTTCTTCGCAGGCTGAACCTCGAGGGGCTTGTGCCTGGTCCGATGACTCTTCCCAGCGTTCAAAATATTATCCACCAGTTGTCACGGCGTAGAAGGGCATCGCCACTTGTGGAATACGACAACCGAAGTGAGACTATCCTATCACAGAGATATGCCAGCCCGAGACGTTTCGATGACGAATTTAATTTAATACATATATTGCGCAATAGCGTCTGATCCCCTCAAAATCCTTGCTCATATGACCACGGCATCCGGACAGTGGGATGAAACAGGGGGAGTTTCTTCAGGCTTTCCGGCAAGGGATACCGAATACCCGGGCATGCAATTTGCGGGGTGATCTCAGAATTGGTCGAGCCTTTCCTTTCTTGATTCGGACATAGCAGGGTATTCTGTAAGGTGTGAAGAGTAAATGCACGAACAGCCGACAGTTGCAAGGATTTCTCCGTGGGGAAATCAGACTAGTCATGCATCATCCTCTATATGCACCTATCTTCGGCACATCAACATCCCTGCCGTTGTCCATGACCTTCGACACTGATGTGGAGTCTTCCCGTCTATCCTGTCACTCTATCGTTCTTATGGCGCAGTCTAGCCTGGGGCCATCCGAGTTTCTGGCGATATATTTGAATTGATATATGTTGCATTATTGACGGGAATTTTCACTTGCAGCAATTAGGCCTCGTTTGCGTGATACATCACTGGTACGCAATTTATCCCGCTCAACGAGGCGCCTGGACGGCCTATTCTACTGGGTAGCTGGACGGCATGGACTTGACTGTCTTCTGGCACCCAGTATGTCACGGTCCGGCCCCGGAACGGACTACAATATCCAGTCTCAATTGTTGTAATGCTGGCTAAAATGAATTATTATGATATAAAGCCACTAATCTCATGGCTCACTCCAATGTTCTCTTCCTTCAACTGGAAGCAATCTACTTCACTTTTTGTCTATCACTTCTTCTGAGTGTACAAGCACCTACCCCCGGTCAGCATGAGACACGTTCAATCCACTCAGCTGCTTGCAGCACTTCTCTTTACCACTCAAGCCGCAGCTCACGGCCATGTTACAAACATTGTGATCAACGGTGTTTCCTACCGCGGATGGAATATTGATTCTGATCCCTACAATCCTAATCCGCCGGTGGTGGTAGGATGGCAGACCCCCAACACGGCAAATGGCTTCGTCTCCCCAGATGCGTATGGAACGAGCGATATCATCTGTCACCTCAACGCCACCAACGCGCGCGGGCATGCTGTGGTCGCTGCCGGCGACAAAATATCTATTCAATGGACGACTTGGCCAGATTCTCACCATGGGCCGGTATGTCCTCTTCATCCTGGCCGGGCTCCGCTCGACAACGGACTCGTGATGCGAGCTAGGCCAAGATATCTGTCGAACAATTGGTTATGATATTAACTCATTACAGGTGATTGACTACCTGGCTAGATGCGGTTCGAGCTGCGAGACGGTAGACAAGACGACTCTGGAGTTCTTCAAGATTGATAGTGTTGGACTGGTGGATGACTCAAACCCACCGGGGGTCTGGGGCGACGATCAGATGATCGCCCATAACAACACGTGGCTTGTGGAGATTCCCCCGACGATTGCACCGGGCTATTATGTCCTTCGACATGAGCTGATCGCTTTGCATGGAGCTGGAAGTCAAAACGGAGCCCAGAACTACCCCCAATGTTTTAACCTGCAGATTACAGGATCAGGGACGGCGCAACCATCCGGTGTGAAGGGTACAAAGCTCTACTCATCCACGGATCCGGGTGTTCTGGTCAATATCTATAGCTCGCTTTCGACGTATATAGTTCCGGGCCCGACTCTCATTCCCGGTGCTGTATCCGTCGTGCAGTCCAGTTCTACCATCACTGCTTCGGGAACGCCTGTGACCGGCTCTGGAAGTGCCCCAACTACCACTGGGCCGACAACCACAAAGGCAACTACAACACTGTCCACGACAACCAAGGCTACGACGACCAAAACAACGACTACGGCGGGCGGTTCGACTTCTGTTCAATCGGTCTACGGCCAGTGCGGTGGCAGTGGATGGTCTGGACCCACAGCCTGCTCTACCGGAGCCACATGCAGTTCCTATAACAGCTACTACTCCCAGTGCATTCCAACCGGCTCCTAGGTGCGCCCAAGTGCTTTGGGAAATTCTGAGGCCTGCAACACCGTTGTGTACATGAATCTAGGTAGTTTGAACAGCCGATAACAGATCAACTGAGTATGGAACTTGTTTCGCTCTTGATTTGAATCCTCGTCCACCCATTCTGGAGTGGATCTCCAGTAGCTCCTGTTTTTGGCAGACCGAGTTGAGCTTGCCAGACGGTCTTGTATGATTGTCTACACCTTCTAGAGCTTCGTGTCTGCCCATACCAAGAAGTATGCGTATCTCATGACACCACGAACGCATCCGCTCAAGAAATGTCCTTCCATTCGAACTTCTCCAGCCCATTCTGGGCTATGCAGTGTGCACATGGGCTTGGGGTGGTAGTCCCAGGGAGAAGTACGTCTTTCCACCGAGGAAGTATAGGTTAATGAGAAATTGTTGGATGCGGGTTTGGTTATCCGGTACAAAGGAGAATGTTTGTACAACACCCTTGTGTCAGCTGTTTCGTCCTTCCTGACACTTGGATACGTTGGCTGCAAATAGAGAATTGAGTCTGACGACCTATTCGGCTCTCGTATATGCCATTGGATGAGTTATATAATGAGGAGGGCATATGAGCTGACTCGATTCGTTTAGAGAATTGGTGCTCGAAAGCGGCTAGGTCTTTACACCAAGATACTCTTGATATCCTGGAATACGACACGCTGCTGCTCCTCAGCGGCAACAGCTTTAGCCCAGCAATCAGTCTCCTTGTTCAATTCTCGCGGAATGCGCCCGAAGCTAATCTTATGCCGTTGTCAGCCCATCTTTCACACTCTCCGAGCAGGCACGGCCATATGTCTCTGTTCTTAACGGGTTCTCCAGTGCTTGTCTTCCACCCTCTGCGAATCCATCCGTGGATCTAGTTGGTCGCACATTCAACAACGTACTCTGTATCCGTCGCAAAGACCAAGCTCCGACACCCTTCTCTATCCCAACTGCGGAATTTGGACGCTCCAATGACGACCCGAAGCTCAGCACCGTTGCTGGAATCCTTATGGGACTGACCTGTCGGCCCTTTATCCTCAAATTGGAATGATACATGGCCAAACCTGTTAGCTGTAGAGGGCTTGAATATAAAGGCACAGCTTCCTCTCGGTTAGCCAGCGCCATTGTTAAAGCAGGCTTCGTCAGGGAAAATTAGGAATTTAGACGGTTGGTTGGGATTGATATATCCCTTTTCCCCTGGAAAGTTTCCCCTTGGGTGATTAATCTCACCGACTCGAAGGGCAAATATGGAAAATACCTCATGCTGACACAATTGATGGTTGGTTCTACGCGTTCTTAATCTTTGCTATAGCAACAGCCCCTCACTAATTTATGGGAACAGCCACAGTCTATGAGATTTGTGGGAGTTTCTTTGATCCCGTCTATGCGCTACTAGCTCCCATTTCCTGACGGTATTTGACAGTGCATTCGAAGCCTGGATTGGATGATGATGATGGCTTTCTCAGAGTAATATGAAAGCGATAATTGGAAACGAGTTATCCAAGTTTCTGTTGTAGCCAGCTATCAACGGAACTGTGGATAACATAGCTCATCTATTGAACGTGGCCATTGCTCTCTTCATACAGCAATCCCCTTCCAGATTTTCGTCCAAGAAGCCCCCGATCCACGTACGTTTCCTTCAACCACTCGATAGGCTTTGAATCGAGCCCTCTCTCCTCCACATAATGCTTCTCAATGTTGTACACCGTGTCCAGACCCACCCGGTCCATCATTTCACACGGCCCAACGTCAGCATGAAACCAACCTTTGAACAGTTGATCAATATCTCCTGCCGTTCCCACACCTTCAGCCATGACCAAGAGAGATTCTCGTTTGATTGCAGCCCAAATCCGATTGAAGATCAGCCCCGTGGATTCCACCTTGGCATGGATGGGGACAAATCCCGCGGCGGAGGCATGCTCCATTAGAAACGCAATGATGGATGGATCCGTGTATCCGCAGGTCATGATCTCAAGATAGTTCTGGTCCGGAGGCATGTAGTAGTGTCCGTTACACACGCGGTATTTCCGCGTGACGTGCTGAATCATCTCACTGGACTTATACGAGGAGGAGTTGGTGGCCAGAATACAGTCGTGTGGTGTGAGTTGGTCCAGTTGGCCGAATAGTTCAATTTTCAAAGGAAGGATCTCTGGGATTGCTTCGATAACCATCCATGCGTTCTGCACTGCATTCTCCAGAGAGGAACAGAGTAGTACGCTGCCTTGCTTCGTGCCGAGTTTGGTAGACTGTTCGGGCATTGCGTCGTTGATGTACTTAAATGCCGCGCTGGCGACTTCAGGGGCTTTTTCATACAGATGAACAGTATGCCCTGCTGCTGCCCACATCATGCATAATCGACGCCCCAGAACCCCGCCGCCTATGACGGCGACAGGGCGGGTGGCTGTATCGGGCTCGATCCATGAGGCTGAGATCATCGTGATACAGTTGTGGTAGCCTGGCAGGGTTTTATTCTAGGGATTGAAATTAAGGATAGAATGCTCTAGGGACTAAGAAATAGGACATTCGAGAATTGCTATAAATACAGGATCAGGCATGCAAAAGATTACGGCCCCATTGGCATTTGGATCATCGCAGTGATTTAGTTCCGACACATATACGATAGTACGTAGTACCGCAGCGCCCATAACCCCCACGTCCCACATGGCTTACCCCAAATTCACGTGATAATTCACACTATTTACTTGATTGGCTCGTACCTTGTTCTCGGGCATCTTTTAGCGTTGGGGTGGTGGGGTAACAGCATCAGGGCCTCGATCCTCTCCCACATATTGGGGCGAACTTGTCCTACAGCATCCAATTCTACCCTTTTCATCGACCCCATTCATCATGAATGATGGCAACTCCGTCTGGGGCTTACTTGCCCACCCAACCGCCACCTATCCTTGAGCCAATCCCCCATTACCCCAGCAATGTCGTCCCAGAAGAGCGGGTCACATTGCGCATGGCCATCATCCTATCCAATGGTTTGTAGTTTTCAGATTCCCTAAAGTCCGCCGTATTTGGACTAATTCTGTGGCACAGGTGTTCGGGTAGACCACCAATTCACATTCCCCGCCATGAACATCGCCAATTGTATCATCCACGGCGAAGGGGAAATGTACTCGGTAGAAATCACCCACCGCTGCACCTGCCGACGTCTATTGCATGAGGAGCTTGTCCGGATGCTCCCCGGGTTCCTACGCGAAAATGACGTGTATTGGTTCCGCACCAGGAACCCAGAGACAAACATCCAGCATACGTGCTTATTCGACGGAGCGGAACTCGAAATGCAGCTCGTGACCTCGCATGTCCCCGAATGTGGCTTTTGCTTTGCGCGTCGAGCGTTTATTGCCGAGCGGGATGCCTTTGACCGGCAACAGAGCCAGATGCCTCGGGGCTCGGCATCGTCGACTTCCCCGCGCGCCCAGAGTCTGAGCTCTGGGTGGACGTTCCGCGAACCGTCGGATACGGAGCGATTACGGGTGAATCGTCATGGGTGGGAGATTATGTTTGTTCTTCACCCTGATGCGCGCGAGGGGGTGGTAAGTATCTCGAGGTTGAGGATGGAGCTGTGTCGGTTGTTGTCCATTGCTGACCCGAGGCGGGTCATCTTGACGAGCGGTCCATTCACCTGGGGAGGAGATTTCCAGGAAGATGGTAAGGATTACTACAGTACGTATTTTGTAAATGATTTGATCGTCGAGTCGCGGAGTATGAAGACGCCGAGGGGAAGCGCTCTCATGTACGTACTCGAGGCAGATCTAATAGGACAGCCATTATAGCAATCATTTTAACCTGTCACGAATCGTTGCAACCTTGTAAAAGAAAGAAACAATTCGTGAATGTGAACTGTAAAGCCTTAAAGCCTCCCCACGTATTGAGGTTACATCTATTTACCATGCACAGACCGGGTGGACCAGTCAACCCCGCAGTGTCGACCCCACAAGATTTGTCCAGAGTTTACCTCTCGTACGTTCGTTCTTGGCGAAAAGGATGAAAGGAACTGGGGGTTAAAGAGATCAAAAATCGTAGTTCACCCCATGAGTGCTTCTAGACTCTGGACTTGGACTTTCCCCAACTGACACCCCACCGGCAATGTCGACTGTTCCCGAGAACCCTACCCGTCCCCACCGTTGTGTTTACTGCGGCCTCTGCTTCAAGCGATCAGAACACCTGAAACGCCATGTGAGGAGGCGTACGTCTTGGCTTCTTTTGGACCCTGTCAAACACTTGATGAATTTCTTGCTGACAGTTAATGTAGACACCAAGGAACGACCTTTCCGTTGTCGAATATGTGGGGAGAGCTTTTCCCGGAAGGAATTGCACGACCGGCACCAACGCACCCGCCATGGCGCGACTTCAAGCATTCCATTACCAGAGATAGTAGAACCCGAGCCATCTGCACCTGCTCATCCAGATTCTTACTCGCCAGGGCAGGTTGATCCTGTTCAAGATGACCCGTCGAGTCGACCACCATTCGCCTCCTTCGTCGAGGACCCGGCGGAGCCGTCATTGAATGCTCCTTTAGTGCCAGAGACACAGCGACATGAAAGCCTTTATTTGACCGGAACTCCGGGTAGTCCTGCATTCCAGGAAAATGCGTACTCTGTGATCTCCGATCGGCGTCGAGACTCTCGATTCCAGACGCCCCTAGGAAGCGAGACTCCTCCCTGGTTGAAATTACCAAGCGGGCTGGAGTTCGCGTCGCTTCTCTCAGCATTGAATAGATCTCCATTATCTACAAGTCTTCCGACACCACTCCGGCTGTGCACACCGCAGAGTGAAGCGATCTTTGAACATGACCGAAACGAGACGGCCCGCTTGGGGATCGAAAAAGCGCTTGAGGGGTTGAGGGTGCGTTCTGCGGATACGAATAGCTATCGGATTATGCTGATTTAGTCAGAGTATCAATATCGCAGGTGGCGGGGAATATTCCCATCGCTTCAAGATCCCTGAGATGGATTCTCTCTACCGCTACTGGCACATGTTCTTCGAGATACCTCATAAGAACCTTCCATTTGCTCATCCGAAGTCGGAAATCTATCAAATACCGGGTACAAATATCCTTCCCGTTCGGGTATATTCTACTGACACAGAGTAGCTATCGCTATTGGTGTTCTCGCCGACGGTGCCATGTACTGTGACGAACCCGAGGTCGGCCAAATGCTGTTTGAGGCCTCCCGTCGTCTTGTCGCTCATCACGTAGGTCCAATGTGTTCTCCACAGTGCACAGACTTATCAATTATAGTTGAACACGCTTTATGACCGCGAAAACAATACCATACCTATCTGGATCTTCACCACGCTCTTGCTGAACTGTGTCTTTGGTCTACCCGGCGGCAAGTCTAGTGAGAGCGACATTACCCTTGGCAGCCTTGACAGCTTGATAAACCTCGCGCGAGTTATCGAATCGGGCCCGGCAATGGATCTTGTCGATCAGGCATCCACAATGGAGGAGAAATGGAATAGTTACATAGAGGGAGAATCTCACCGCAGGTAAGCTATGCGCACCACTGGCGCCGGCGTTGCTGACCTTAAGATCAATTCTTTGCTTCATTGTTGTGAGTGGTTTGTGGTCGGTGGCATACGAGCCGATCGTCAATGTCCTGGACTTTCCGTTCAGTCTGATCGAATTCCCCTGGTCGGAGACCTTGTGGAATGCTCGTTCAGCCGTCCAATGGCATGCACTATATCAGAACCCTCGAAGTCGATCGCCGGGCAGCTGGTCAGAAAATGTGGAGGCGCTGCTGTTCGGCAAACCCCAGCCATTAAACGGTCTGGCCTCTCTTTGTCTTGTAGTCGGGCTCCTACTCTACATAGATGGGCTCCGACGGGAAGCAGTTCTCGACGCGGTCGAGATAAACTCATACCTGCAGCATGCTTTAGATCAATGGTTTCAAATCCATGACCGGACGAGCCTGGAGAACCTGGCCCTCAATCATCTCTGCTATCCGGCTGCTTATTATCTGCGCATCTCACTTGTGTTGGACATCCGGCAGACAATGGACCTCATGCGCAGTAAGCAGTTTGCAGCCATGCGAAAAGTACTCCGTGAGGGTGATCTAGTGCAAGCGGCTGCCTTTGCGCGAGCCGCGATGATTCCGTGGGTTATCAGCCGCCGGAATCAGACGTCCATGGCCGCTATCCCATGCGGTAAGTCATTTCCTTTGTATAGTAGAAATATATTGACTTTCCAGGCGTGGTTATCGCCGAGTGGGCTATTGACGTGATGGACAACCAGTCCGAGGATTCGCCTCAACGGGAAGTGCTCCGGGGGTTTGAGAACTCGATTCGCGAATATTGGCCTGTAGCACCCTTTGTAACTGCTGTGGATGTCTGGAGGGCAGTTCGGAGAATTATTTCCAATGGACCAGGTATGTCGCCAGTCCTCCCGGTTCGCATTACTAACAGCTACAGTTACAACGGCTTTAACAAGGAGTATGGACGAATACGAGATGTCTCTGGCATTAGCTTAATCAAGGGGAGAGGATTTAATTTTGAACCAATAGAAAGTGTAAACTTGCATAATCAAATCACCTTGCATCATGCCATGCTCGGCAAATCAATACGAGTCTCTGGCAGCTGCTGATAAATCGCATCTGTCAAGAATACCGGTATTAAACTTCACTACTGACGCCAGCCACGCCACAGCCAAGACCTGGCAGGCTGGGCCACTGGAATGGCAGATGGGAAGCGGAATAGCCCCGTCAAGAGCCACCTGGTAATCCAGCCCACGGCGGGAATACCCCACAGTCTGGGGTAAAAGTTGGGGTAAGCGATCAACACGGGGAAACAGGAATCCATCGATATAAGTAGATCTCGACACCCTACATCTCATCTTCTTCCTTCATCATGGTTGTTGCATCTCATGTACTAGCCACCATGTACGCAACCGACACCGATATCGAGAAACCCACCACAATGGGCGTCGAGCACGTGGCCGAAACACCCGTGTCCTCTGTCAACGAAAAACACTTGCAGGATGCGGAGCAAATCCCTCACTTCACGCCTGAGCAGGAGAAACGGGTCCTCCGCAAGATGGATCTGCGGTTGATTCCCATGCTGTCTGTTTTGTATCTATTGGCCTTTCTGGACCGCGGCAATATTGGGAATGCGAAGATCGAAGGATTGGTTGAGGATCTGGGCCTAACGTCGCAGGAATATAGCTGGTGTTGTATGTTTCACTTGGCTTAAGAGTTGCGCAATTTCGCTGACGGTATCCAGTAACGGTGTTCTTTTTCACGTACTGCGCGTTTGAGATGCCGAGTAATCTACTGCTCAAAAAGTTGCGGCCGTCGAGATGGTTGCCGTTTTTGATGATTGCTTGGGGGATTGTCATGGTATGTTTGCCGCGATTGGGTAAAAGCACCTGGCTGATGAGATAGACATTGATGGGCGTTGTTCACAACTATGCTGGGCTTTTGTCCGCGCGTATCTTCCTCGGCGTTGCTGGTGAGTTCACAGCAAAATTGATATGCAATTATCATACTGACGTGCGCAGAGGCTGGTCTATACCCTGGCACCGCCTACTACATCACCATGTGGTATCCCCGCGAAAAAGCCCAGTTCCGACAGGCTCTTTTCTTCAGCTCGGCCAGTATCGCCGGTGCTTTCTCCGGGCTTCTCGCTTACGCGATTAGTGTATGTCTCTTTGCCCTTTGCAATGGCAAAAGCTGATGGGAGAATAGAAAATGGACGGTGTGGGCGGGTATGCCGGCTGGCGGTGGATTTTCATCCTAGAAGGACTTCTCACCGTTGCGGTCGCCCTTGTCGCCCCCTTTGCGATTCACGACTTCCCAGAGACAGCCACCTTTTTGACCGAGGAAGAGCGCCGATGGGTGATTCACAAACTGCGGTCTCAATCCGGACGCGACACCACGCAAGACGGGGCGGTCCATGAGGAATCGCGCTTCCGCGTACGCTACGTGATTGATGCGTTGACGGATTGGCAGATCTATGTCGCTTTGTTTAGTATGTTTTGCACCTCTGCGTTGCGACGACTCGGAAGACTAACTGATCAGTGTACTGGGGGATAACCACCCCTCTCTACGGTATCTCGTACTTCTTGCCATCCATCATCAAGGATCTGGGGTACAAGTCTTCAACCGCGCAGTTGCTCACGGTGCCGATCTACATCGCCGCGGCCATTGTGGCTGTCGTTGCAGCCTGGCTATCGGATCGTCGCAAGCAGCGGTCTCCGTTCATTCTCTTCTTCATGTCGCTAATTGCCATCGGCTTCATCATTGTCATTGCTTCCACCGGTCGGGGAGTACCAGGGGTCGTCTACTTTGGTGTTTTCGTCGCTGTCATCGGTATGTTTTTTCTTCCCAGACAAAACAGCAATCAGTCTGACAAGGCTAGGTATCTATCCTGCTTTCCCAGGAAACGTCACCTGGCTCAGCGTCAACCTGGCGGGCGACTACAAGCGTGCGGCCGGAATGGCCATCCATATCGGACTGGGTAATATGGCCGGTGGTATGTCTCTTGTCGATGCTTCAGATAGAAAATTGCTAATTTTGCAGCCATGGCATCCAACTTTTACCGTGCGCGGGACGCACCTAGGTATATTCTGGGCCACGCATTGGAGCTGGGTTTCGCGGTCGTCGGAATCATTGCAGTGGTGATTCTGCGGCTGTCGTATCAGCGCATCAACAAGAAACGTGATCAGATGGATATTTCGGGCTATGATAATGCTCAGTTGGCCCGGATGGGCGATCGGTCGCCCCTATTCAGGTATATGCTGTGATGGGCTGTTTTCATCTGACGAGGTTATTGGTACAGTCGTCTATGTGATAATGGGCAATGAAAACTTTACAAGCAACGTAACCAAACAGACTACCTCAAAAGGAGTTCGTATTTAAGCGAGATGAATTCTGGTTGCTGAGCGATGATTGGTTGGATGAGAGCCCCTACGGACCCTGCGCTAAGCTATTCTCCTCGAAGCTTTCTACTAAAACGGAGTGGTTTCAGGCACCAGAGGGACTAGTTGTCTTGGGATATACTTAGCTGCGCTCTAAAAGCCACAGCTGAGTCCAGACTCCTTTCTGTTCTTGGCAGTGCAGATTCAGATTGCACAGGAACTGAGTGCGTGTGGGTGGCAGAGTTTTTATTGTAATTCTGTCTGTGCTTGGATTTGGCACAGTCAGTGACTAAGAGCCCATATCCTCCCCTTTGTAGAATATTTTACGTAGATGTATACAGTGTATCCACGTGAATCAGGTGTGCGCTATACAAAGATAAGCTAGTCTCCTGAATCAAGGGCTCTGGAACTGGAAGCTACTGTAAGCTAACATAGTACTCGAGACTAAGTCATAAAAAATAGTAACAACCAGAGCTGATTCGCCGTGTCTCACATGGGCTAAGGCGTTCTTCCCTTTCTTAAATGAGGCTCTCATTCCCACATTCAACTGCTTAATTCTGTCTACTTAGTACCCCTCAAACGCTGCACATCATCATGGCGGGCACCGTCTCCTTCCGCGGAAGAGACTGGATTCACTTCGGCCTGCGCATCCTCTTCTGCGCATCTGCAATCGCTCTTCTAGCCGTCACAGCTCGCCTAGCAATAGGATGGGGAGGAGACAATGAGGAACCCCCGATTGTTCTTCCCTTCGTTCTAGCCACAGTGAGCCGCACGCCTTTTTAGGAGCGACAAACACAGCTAATGACTGCAGGCGTCCCTGGCGATCGTCACAGACATTCTCGCTCTGTTCTTTCTTTTCCGGTGTATCAGCTTCATCACGACGACGGCCATCCTCGACATCCTCGTCATGATCTTCTGCGCTGCTGGGGTTGTCTCCCTTTCACAGGGGGACTTTGCTTTCTACTGGCGGCTTTACTATCATGATTACCCGCCAGTGTCGGAGCAGGCGGAGATTATCGTCTTTGCGTTGAATATTCTTGTTGCGTAAGTGTTCCTGTCACCGAGTATGAATTTGAGACTGACGAGGTGGTGGCAGATGGGAGAGAATTCTCTCGATCATTTTGTGCGCTGTCTCCCGTAGGGGGCGATTGGTGAATGAGGATGCTAAGGAAGTGCCGGTGCAGGCGCAGAGTTGCTACCAATAGTGTTCTTCTAGATGACCCTTAATACTACATGCTACATTTAATGATAATACTAGCAACTTCTGAAGAGTTCGTCTCAATTCATTAAAGTTGATTTACACCGATGTCCCCTCGGCCATGACCTGTGGCACCGCCAACCGCCGTCCCTGCTCATCACAGACCTTGACAACCCTCGGCGTAATCGCCATCCCCTGTCTTCCGGGGCGATCCCAGACAAATTCATAGGCACAGGGCTGCGCGAACAGCCACCGACCCAATTCCGCCGCGGCGGAGGCTACGGACCTCAAATGCTGGAGGCGCTCTGCCCTGGTATGCGCGGGACTGGCATAGCCGGCGAAAGTGTCGACAAATCTCTCTGCAAGCCTGTCGATAGCATGGTCATCCACGTCACGAGCGGCCTGCTGATGCTGGTGGAGGTACGCTGTCAGCGTACGCCAGTTAAATAGCAGTTGGTCTGTCTCTGTGGCGTGTCAGTTTCTCGACAATCTTGCATTGCGCAAGACGGACGCGTACCTGGTGTTTGATTCAGAACTTGCGGACATGACGCGTAACATGCAGGCAGGAGCCCCCCCTTCCCAGGCCCGGCGGTGATCTGCTGCAGTAGTTCCCGAACAAGGACATGAGTGAGGACCGCGCGAAGTCTGCCTGGTTTAGCCAGCAAGGTTGCGATGGGTGACGGCAGGTACGGGGACTCGTAGCTTGTAAGCGACGTAGCGGAGACATGCGGAGTGGATGACGCTCCGGAAGCGTAGTAGTTATCGACGTGGAGACTGGCATGGTCGAAGAGCGTGAGGATCCGCGCGCGTACTGTCTCATCATCGGCAGGCTCAGGAGTATAATGGGAGGATGCGGCTGCTCCTAGAGGCAGCAGTGGTGGATGCTGCGGTGCTTTCTCTTCGATATACTGCTCTGAACGCCCCGCGCCTGCGCCTTTTCTACGCCGACGGAAGAAGAGAAATGCAGCCAGGATTGTGAGTGCGGCGGTGCCGATGATGCTGCCGACGATCGCGCCAGCTAGAGCGCCTGTGCTCACATTGTTTGGCGATGGAGTAGGTAAACTAGTGTGCGTACTATGGGTACTCGCTGTGCTTGACGCAGTGGGGCTGGCGACTGTGCTGCTCGAGGTGAGGGAGATGCTGGAGGGTGTGACAGAGGTGGTCTGCGATGGAGTCAAGTGAGAACTTGGTGTAGATGTAGTGGTTGACACTGTTACGGAGATTGATGGGGATGTCGCAGCGGGGCTTGTCAAGGTCGGTGCTGTCGGTTCCTGACCAGATAGGGGAGAGGACGACGCCGGGCTCAACGGAGGCCCCGTTGGCGTCGTTGTCTCAGTGCTCGAGGACGGCGTCGTACTAGTGGACATTCTGTGAAGAGCTTCAGACGGATGTACGCGCGCTTTGGGATGGAGCGAGGGATTCGCGTACTCTTATGAATTCGGACTGTAACCCTGCGAGGCTGGGAGGATGCACGTCCTCGAATCTGGCTTAGTGAACCAACCCAATTCATCAAAGAGAAACCTGTCTGGATTCAACAAGGTTGTGATTTACAGTAGTTTTACTACTTCGGGGCTGGTAAACGACCCTGGCTCAGCGCTGACTCGCTAGAGCATCAACCCTGGTCAGGAGATGCTGCACCGTAGCTGCGCCGCAATTTCACTTACCCAGGGATTGCCAACGCCATGACCTTCCAGCCAAGGGTATTTTCTCCCATATCTCCAGGGGCGTAGGGTCGCAAAAAAGCTCGAGCGTGGCCAACGTTTGTCTTCTGGTTGACGATGGACGAGAAGGAAGTTGTGGCAATCCATAAACCCTGGGACGATGACTGGAGACCGGATATCGTAGTTGGGGTTGATTTTGGAATGACCTGCACAGGTATAATGTCTTCAATAAGTCTGAGATGTGTCATCGCTTATGAGGTAGCAGGAGTCGCCTATTCAATCGGCCCAGAATGGCTTCCGCCGAGGACCATCCAGCGATGGCCGGGAAAGCTCATCAGCGAGTTGGCCAACAAAGTGCCCACTGCGATTGAATATGAACCTGCTTCGCACAGCGTCAAGTCATGGGGGTTTCTCTGTAATACCGAGGATCCCGCCTCGGACATCAAGGAGTATTTCAAGCTGCACCTGGCTCCCGGCAGTCACCCAGACGGAAAGATCACACGGACAGAGGCACAGCGATGGCTTCAGGACTATATCCGCTGCATCTGCCAGCATGTTACTGCGCATTTCAGAGACACTCTTCCCTCCTTTGCGTCCTGCAAGGTCGAATGGGTATTCAGCGTTCCCACAACGTGGAAAGATGTTCGTATGGTTGAAGAAACGCGGCACCTACTGCAGCGAGCGGTCAACACTGGCAGTCCATGGATGTTGCCAGAATATAATCGCGCCGTCATTGGGCTCACTGAGGCAGAGGCTGCAGCTGTATATGCTTGCAAGGAACACTATCAGGTGAGACTATCTACGGAACCTGCGATCAATCTTGTATTAAGTGCTGCAGGTGAATGACATCGTCCTCGTTTGTGATGCAGGAGGAGGAACTACAGTAGGTAGAGCTCAATCTGTATGCATTAGTCGTCCGCCGCTGCTAACTGTGGAGGACGTAAACATTCTCCAACTCAAGTCCGGGCGAGGCGAGCCAACGAGGCTCGACCAGTTCGGCAGCGTTGAGGGTATGTTTCTCAGAAGCCTTTGACGTCTACAGCTGAACGTTGTCAGGACGACCCATTGGCTCTGTTTTTGTCGACCGCGGGATGCATAGCCTTATTTGCGAGCGACTATCCAAGGTTCACGACAGACTGGACATGTCTCCATCACACACGGCATGGAGGATGATTCTCGGTCGATTCCAAAGACTGAAATGCGCGTTCGGTACATCTGCAGCAGCAAATACCCCCAGTCTCAAATTAGATATTCCCGGCCTCAAGCCGGGTCCTGACCTCCCCGAGGCAGACATTTACGACGGCCAGATGAGCATTTCTTGGTATGTATCGGGTGCGTTCACAGATAATGTAGAAGTGGATAGCTAATCTGCCAGGGACGATTTGCAACATTGCTTTGACACCAAAATAGCCGAGATGTTTGACTTGCTCGATGGCCAAATCCGACACATGCATGATCGATTCGCAACTGAACGAATTGTAGGCCAGCCACCCTGGCTAGTCTCAGGGTTTGAACTGACGCATCTAGTCATACCTCATTCTGTCGGGTGGTTTTGGCAGCTCACCATACGTTCGAAAACGACTGATGGAAAGGTACAGCATTGAGATTGGAAATGGACACGGCAATACCACAGCCATGCGAATCTTAATGGCCGAGGAACCGTGAGTCTTGTGTCACCAACTCACCTACAGCGCTGATAACGCAAAGACAGCTTGCCGTTGTCCACGGTCTGGTCCTGGATCGCATCCAACTGCTCAAGCGAGGTGTCGTCACATTTGGATCCCGTTGCTCTCCGGTCAGCTACGGGATTATCTGCGACCAGCTTTACGTCCCAGAGAAGCACGCGGGGGAGCTTATTCGGCAAGATCCCCACGACCAGCTCAGTTATGCAATTGACCAGGTAGACTGGCTGGTTGTCCAGGTACGCAGACAATACAGTCCCCAGAACACCAACATAGGTATTAACAGCAGTAGGGCTCACCCGTTCCTGCCACCGGGTTTTCAAAGGAGTTCCAGCTGAAGCTGGAGCCCGGCCGGGAAGCCGAGACTTTCCAAGTCCACATTGTCATGTCAATGTATCCGCCCACGCTGCTCCCAAAGAGTATGTCTCACAAGGGGGTCGAGCGAGTATGCACGCTGCACATTTCGACCGAGGGAGTTGACAAGAAGCTCAAGAACCGCCACTGGTATAGCCGAAAGCCAGTCTTCTGGAAGGGTACGTTTAGCGTCAGAGTCGTGGTCGGACCGGCAGACCTGACTTTCCAATTGTGGTCCAAGGATCAGAGGATCAGGAGCAGCAGCCATCCGCCGATTGCAGTGAAATGGATGTCTGCCGGGTTTTAACTGTAGTTGATTATAAGTATGGACAAGAAGGGACGGTATGGCCTTGGACATGTGGTGTTTCTCTTTGGAAATGGATGATACTACTCGCATTTATGTACACTTGTCTGGAAGCTACCTGATTCGCTTCCACAGCCATATAACTCAAGTTGATACCACTGTAAGAAGCAAATCAAAATTGTATCTGATTCTCCCATACCAGCTTCCTCTCGTTTGCTTTGACAACAACCTTCACACCTTGTGCATGCAAATCATTTCCAGTTATCACAAAGGTCCCTGGCTCCTGATTCTCCTAGCAATAAAGAAGGTCACGAAACCTCGAACTTAAATGCAAGCAACGCAGAACTTCCCCAATGACTCATGTGGCGGTCCGGAGCCGGGGTGTCGGTGCAAGTTATGATCCCTTCAACATGAGGTTGTCAAGTCTCGTAGACTTGGACTGCAGATAATCTACCACGGCTACCAGGACCGTGTTAACGGGTATATTGTAGGATAAAGCAATAGGAGATCGCCTTATTTAGCTCCTCCGGCCGCTCCTGAACGACCCAGTGTCCAACCTATACTGAGGATCTGTGGATGAGAAACGAAACA
The DNA here is from genome assembly GCF_001078395.1 of Aspergillus udagawae. Classification (NCBI taxonomy): domain Eukaryota; kingdom Fungi; phylum Ascomycota; class Eurotiomycetes; order Eurotiales; family Aspergillaceae; genus Aspergillus; species Aspergillus udagawae. The sequence continues at coordinate 1,350,899 of NW_025091265.1, read as the reverse complement.
TGTTCAGCTTCCAGAGTACATGATTTAGCCATTTATAGGTGTACTAGTGTCCTTATCATATTCAGATCGCATAACACTAGCACATACGACCACAGGGTGTGGAAAACAGGGCTTCCCGCCCGCTCAGCCGTACTTAAGCTATATATTGAATGCGGTTAATTCTTAAAAAGCCTTCCTCCCCTGAAAAAGCAACCTTACAATTTTAGTGTGGGTGCTGGTGATGTAGGTAAGGGCTTTATTACTCCTCATCACCACTCTGGAAAATGGCTCGCGAGTAGTAATGAGGGGTGATAATAAGGGTTTATAAGTGGTGAAGGGCATCTTTACCAAGCAAAACATACTCTAGGCTACTGATCCAGCTGCTATTAAATAGGCTAAGAGCCCTGTTATTTAAGATAAAGTTTTTTAGTTCCTATCTTATTTAATCTCTACTAAATTATTTTGGCTGTGTACAGCGGCTTTATGGTCCGCCGTAGCCCTTGACACCAAGACCTTTGTTACGTCCCGCGGTTGTCAATAGCACATTTGTTGCTCCGGATAATTCAATTCCATGAAACTGCTCCACCTGTACGAAGGTAGTGTTTTGAGCAGCTACTATCCACAAGACCAAAAAAGGGTTCAATGACGATTTCACTTGGAATTGTCAGCCTAGAACATGCTCATATACTACTAACGCCCTAGGCCGCAGTCCCCATGACAACACCCCAAATTCTCACCCGCTTTAGCCCATTCTAGATATATTTTAGCTGCTTCTTCGGTCAATCAAGGCCATTTCTTTGCTCATTAGTGGCTATAGCCTGATTTCTAGATGCACCAGAGGATATGCTATTTAACACATTCACCCCTGTCTTTTCACGGATATCTTTATAAGATATAAATAGATTAGTATAAGTCATGCGTAGAATTATGTATCTCTGCTAGATAGCCTAGTAGGTCAGCCAGAGTAAGCAAGGCTTGCACCTTGCTCACAGAGGGGGTTTCTTCTTGAGGGTATACTGGACTGTGAATCGCGGAATTTCAAGGGTTTGACTGATAGGATAATATCCATGGCCCTTAGTTAACATCCAAACGTTTAATGATTCCGCGGCTAATATGGGCTTAGCTGATCTCCACACCCCTTTTAGGGTTAATTTCTTTGGGGCGTGCGTTGCATGATTCCATGGTAGAAAAAGCTGTAAATTACCCATAATGGTACATTTGAAGTATTCTAAAAATAGGTAGTAGACATTCTTCTGATAACAACAATTTCGAATCGTCCCAATCAAGATCACGACCTGGCTACGAACTTGACGTTATCAGGGGACTCGATTATAATTGCTATTATACGCCTGTTACTAGTATATGTAGCTAACTCTCTGAACGTCGAGCTGATCTATCTAAAACGCTAGACTGCTTTAGCCAACTCTGCATGGGTGTTGCAGGACAGCTGATCTCCATCCGCCCCTGCATGAATTGTGAAATTATTGTCGAATTCAACTTCACTTTGTGCATCTCCCTTCGTCCTTTCTTATCCTGTCCAATATTTTACCCCGCCTCCTCCTCGCTATCCCCATTTCGCAGTGACCTTGCGACCGGCTGACGACTCCGTCCCCTTCTCTTTCAAACCAAACCCTCCCCCTTTCCTGCACGCGCCATGGCGAGTGCGCGAAACGGCGTCAGCAAGGATGAATTTCTTCCCGTCTACGAGCGTCGGTCGCAACGAGATGGCGACATCTCTGGATCCGTGAAGAGCTTTGCGTCGACTATTGGAAATAGTGCCAGCGCTGCTGTGCTCGCCTACTGCCTGTCCTCCATCAGCATGACTTTGGTGAATAAGTACGTCGTTTCTGGTGCTAGCTGGAATTTGAGCTTTCTCTATCTCGCCATGCAGGTGTGTCTTTTTTTTTTTTTTTTTTTTTTTCTTAATATTTATTCGGCATCACTCGAACAAATTGAACCCTAACTTCACACAAGTCTTTCATTGGCACCGTGGCGATATTGGCCTGCAAAAAGACAGGACTCATCCAGAATCTCGCCCTATTTGACTTGAAGAAGGCCCAAACGTGTAGGAGGCTTCCGCTTAGGCCCCGTCGCATGCAAACAAACACTAAACTCAATCGCAGGGCTGCCGATTTCCCTGCTGCTGGTCGGAATGATCTATACGGGTAACAAAGCGCTGCAATTCCTCTCCGTTCCCGTTTATACCATCTTCAAGAATTTGACAATCATCGTCATTGCATACGGTGAAGTTCTCATGGTCGGTGGCGGCGTGAAGCCTCTCGCCCTGCTGTCTTTTGGCTTGATGGTGCTCAGCTCCGTTGTGGCAGCCTGGGCCGACATCCAGAACGCGACAACCGCTACCGTAGGGGCTAGCTCTGATTCAACAGCCGCGGCTCTGTCGGCTCTCAATGCTGGTTACGCTTGGATGGGGACGAACGTAATCTTCTCTGCCTCGTACGCACTGGGCATGCGCAGGGTAATCAAGAAGACGAATTTTGACAACTGGGACGGTGTGTGTATTGGACTAGTAGGCGAAGCACCTTTACTGACGGCGCGCTGATTTAGTCATGTTCTACAATAATCTGCTCAGCATCCCCATTCTGCTGCTTGCTTCCGTGCTCGCCGAAGACTGGTCTTCCGAAAACCTACAGAGGAACTTCCCTGCCGAGTTACGACAAAGCTTATTTATTGGAATCCTCTACTCTGGCGTGGCCGCCGTCTTCATCTCGTACTGCACCGCCTGGTGCGTTCGAGCCACGTCGTCTACCACCTACGCCATGGTGGGCGCCCTGAACAAGCTTCCTCTGGCTGTTGCAGGCATTGTCTTCTTCGCGGCTCCCGTCACATTCGGGAGCGTATCTGCTATTGTGCTTGGGTTTATCAGCGGCCTCGTCTACGCGAGGGCGAAGAGCACTGGTGCATAGAGGCCAACCCGTGCCTATGAGCTCTGACTGCAAACCAGTTAGCGAGGCACGACCCCGACCAATGTACGATTTACTGTAATTTTTACCAAATACTGTACATAGCCATCCCTACTGAAGGGATATCCAAGTAACCATAGTATGAATGATCCTGATGAGCGGACTACATGTGCGAGTGAGTGTTCTCATATATTCTGGAGCACAATTGATTTGGTTGTGCCCACTGGTAATGGTTCTGGTAGCAGCGGATTTTCGGTACATATAGCAACATAGGTACAGGATAACGAGGTCGGCATCAGGCCAAGACTTGGTCATTACTTCTGAAGTGAAAGTATTTTGCTCTCTCGTCGCTGTCTGGTCTGGGGATATCAGGGGATCAGGGAATCTCATGCTGGGGTTGCTGCTGTCGTTCCTACGGAGTTACGCCTCGGGACTACTCGTAGTACTGGGTAGTTTAGCCGTAAGCCCCTGCAGGGGTTGAGACTAGGGCTGTGCAGCAGCTAATAAGTACTGTAGCTGCTTGATCCTGAATCCTCCGGCGCCGTGCCGCGACGATGTAACCCCTGCTGAACATATTATTACACTACTATCGCAACTAAGCTAGGATGGTAGTCTGGATTCCCAAGGTGGCTGCTAACAGCCTGGCGTTATTGCGGCTCCACTGTGTTTTTGTATTTCAATTAGTCGTTAGATTGAAGGGTATTAAGTACACAGACTTGTCGATCGCGACCCAACATCAATTGATTGTTGCGATCTCTGGACTACCTCCACATGCTCATCATGTCGTTCAACACAGACAAGCAGCAACCGTCCTCCAAACTACCTAACATCCCGCTCTATGCCCTGCCAAATCCTGTTGATCTAAGCCCCGAAGATGACTGGACGCGTATCAAAGATCGCAAGATGAAGAAGAGGATTCAAAACAGGGTTGCCCAGAGAACCTCTCGTAACTCAAAACTTCCCAACCAGCCAGGAAGATGCGTACCTAACTAGTCGTCCACAGGCCAGCGCATGAAGTCTCGCATCGTCGAGCTCCAGGCCAGAGTAGAACAGAATGAGGGCAACCTTCCTCAAACAGTCCATGTCCACCCAAATCAGTGATCTGAAGGATAAGATCAATGCTGCGGATCCCGAAAACTTCCAAGCGGTCACTCCATGGTTTACCACCTGGCAGGACGATTTCAACGTCCGGGTTGACTCGATGATTCAAGGCATTGAGGATCCCAACCGTGAAATCGAATTGTAAGTAAACCTTGGAAGAGCACAAGGTATGAGACTTGTCATACGTGACAATCTGTTCTCATGTTTCATCTACGTTCATACTGACCAATAACAGACGATGTCGACATCTTCAGCGAAGCAGCGAGCATTGAAGCCAATGAAGATATATGCAAGATTAACCCAAATATGGGCTCTAGCAGTTATCCCATTACCTGGAAGCGTGCAATTCCACCATCATGCGCACCTGACTGGCAAGGAAACCCGGGCGAGCCTTCCAATGCAGCTAAAGTACCGGAATGGGTCGGCTGCGACACCCGATTTGGTTTTGAGTACGCTAGCAGCGCCGACATTCTCGGTGCGATGAAGCAGGGAATAAAATACTTCCTCTCCAATGCGAGGGGCGTCCCGCGCCCTGGTCAACCGATCTGGCAGACTGCCGCAAAGGCCGCATATCCCCACATCTACAGCAATAGCGACAACATTGCCTTCTCTGATGAATGCATGAATGCCGGGGATGACTATACCGGATTTATTGAGTTCCCTATCATGCCAGATGGGAGCGTATTGGAGGCAGGAAGAAATTCTCGCATTGACGTTGGTGTGCAGCGTGTTGTGTTCAAAGCCAAGGATCACAGAGACCCCGCTGCTGACGACTGGAATTATCTCTTCTGTGGTGTGATGACCCATTTCACAAATGTCCTCGAAACGCACATCATCGATGATGTGCCAAGGAATGTCTTGCCTTTCAAACTTTGTGAGGCCGCTTGCGCATCTGACGTGGTTGGGCAATGCAACTGGACGTGGGCTTGAGGGAAGAATTGTCAACAGAGGTGCGGTTTGGGACAAAAAGGCGCTCTCATTATCAGACACTAACTCGATTACGTGGTGACTGATTTTCCATGAATTTTCGACTCATCATTTATGCCCATCGTATTGATCACGTAGAATTCACATGGAGGGGCCGATGAGCAGAACAGAGCGGACAACGAAACAAGTCAAAGGTTGGCATCTTTGTGCTAAGCCTGATCCCCCGAGTTTATCCCTCGATTCTGTTGCTCGATTCCTTGCATAAGTTGGACAACCTTTCGGGCGTCTGCTCGTGTCCTTTCCATCAGCTCATCTTGCTCGCTTATCCATCGCAACCGCTTTTTCCAAAATTCCCATCTCTCCATTGACAACGATGAGTCTCCGTGCCATAGGTTGGCATCAATCAATTTTATTTTTTCGGGGAGAGACAGGTCTTTGTTTCCGATAAAACCAAATATAATGTGCCCGGCAATGTCAAAAAAAGGAACCATACCGTGCACATCAGTCTAAAATTTGCAGGTCAATCACCACAAATGCCATCATGGCTTTCATTCTCACTCACATTCAGCATTTGCATATAATCAGTAGGGCGACCAGTGTCCCGATAGCGGTGGCCTTGCCACTGCGGCGGAGGTTGTTGGGCATGGGTCCATGGATCGTGCTCGAGGGCGAATACGATCAGTCGCAATGCCACGAGTAACTCCATGTGATTGTTGGGAGATTTGGGAGGATAGGCCGCAAGATAGTGCGCATAGAAAGCGTTAGCGCTGTGGAAGTCATTCCACCCGTAATAGGGATATGGGCCGTATCTCATCTCCCAACAGCCTTGGATGAAAACGATTAGTATAGGGCCCACGCTTCGTGCCATGAGATCAGCTGCCTAGGAGGAAATCTATGAAGGGCAGGAGGATGTGCAGGTGGATATCTCCGAAATTTCAAGCCGTTATGCCACGGGAGCAAAGAGGCCGACTGCACAGTGTTGGTCTGTTAGGGGCGGGGAAAAAAAAAAAAAAAAAAAGGGCCACTCACGGGGATATGTCTCCGACCAAATGTAATCGAATGCCTCCAAGGACCTTCAGGTTTCTAGTCGGTCCTCGAAACAGCCGGTGCGGATCTGTCCTCAGTTCGTTCCAGCTGAGGCAGGGCGCGGATCGCCTCAATTAACTTGAGAATGGCAGGCTGGTAGCGCGGCATGCCGATAGCAGCATCCCATAATAACCAGGAGACGCGTTCGCCTTTATCCACGACGTTGCTCTGGCGCTTCTCGACCACGCGGCGCTCGTCGACGAGCGACATTAGTTGGCGAGCAGCATCCTCTGCTGCAATGGCGTTGGCTGTGCCGAAGGACTCGGCAAATTCTCGCAGGGTTTGAATTTCGTCCAGAGTCGGAGGGTCTTCCTCGTCCGGGTCCGGATGGGAGAAGGGAGAAGCGTTCCCACTCAGTGTAGTCGTCTCTCATGGATGGCAACGTTGGACGCCAGTTTTGAACGGGTGTTGCAGATGAAGAAGCCAGGGACTGTATCCTTCCGCCTTTTTAAATGGTTCACGCTAGTGACCAATTCTGGAAGTGGATCCAAGTTCACTGGGCGCCTGGCTAGCGTGTTTTGATAGAAATCTTACACCTGATATGATTACGCTTCTAACCAAGAATTTCTCGGGAATCTTTCGGCACTACAGAGGCATGTCGTGTTGTGGTGTGCGGGCAGTGGGCTAAAGAAGGTCACGAAACCTCGAGCTAAAATGCAAGCAACGCTGAACTTTCCCCAATGACTCATGGGCGGTCCGGAGCCGGGGTGTCGGTGCACGTTAAGATCCCTTCAGCATAAGGCTGTCAAGTCTCGTAGACTTGGACTGCAGATAATCTACCACTGCTACCAGGACTGTGTTAGGCGGGTATATTGTAGGAGAACGCAATAGGAAATCGCCTTATTTAGCTCCTCGGGCCGCTCCTGAACGATCCAGTGCCCAATCTATACTGAGGATCCGTGGATGACACACGAAACAAGACATGTTCAGCTTCCAGAGTACATGATTTAGCCAATTATAGGTGCACTAGGTGCCTTATCATATTCAGCTCTCACAATCTCATCACATACGACCATAGGGTGTGGAAAGCAGGGCTTCCCGTCCGCTCAGCCGTACTTAAGCCACACGCCGGCCGGTTAGTAGTTGGGTGGGTGACCACCAGCGAATCCCGGCTGTTGTATGTTTTTTGTCTTTTTGTTATATTTTTTGACGTTTTGATGGCCCTGACGGAAGTGATGAAGACGGTCCATTGTAGAGGAATTGCAGTCTAGTCCCCTATAAGAGTTGCGTGGCCAGAAACAAGGCCCAGCACGTGACGCGTTAACCCTAACGCATCTAGCAGAAAGACTTGGAGACAATATACATTGGCGTAGCCAGATGAAGGGGGTTGTAGATGGGCAGTAGTTGCTTTGGGTGTCTATACTTGCTGTATCCTGTGAGTGAAAGAAGAGGGAACACAATATCAGCTTCCGGAGTGTATGATTTAGCCACGCTTGGCATCACTGATATGCCTTTGATTCTATTCAGTTATACTGGTTCTAGCACATACGACCACAGGGTGTGGAAAGCAGGGCTTCCCGTCCGCTCAGCCGTACTTAAGCCACACGCGCTATGCCCATGCTAACAATAAAATTGGCTTGGTTCGATGGAGAAACGGGTGATCGCATGGGCTTAAACTCAAACACCCAACTCAATGCTATTTACATCCCTCATTCAATCTGATTCTAATATCAACTATGTAATCTTTCTTCCTAGGTATTTCACGCACCCAAAAATAGCTCAATCTGCTTCGCGTAGATCTCCGGAACCTGGTAGAGATGGCCGTGGCCTGCGTCCGGGTAGAGATGCAGCTGCGCGTTACGTAGCTGCTGCAGTAAGATGTAGCTGTTGGAAGTCGGGGTCATGATGTCGGCTTTTCCATTGGTGACCAACACGAGCGTGTCGACTTGCTTGAGCTTTTCGAAAAGCTCAGTGTCCGCGGCAAACTTTCCAATCGCGGCCTGCTGCGTTGCGGCACCAGCTTGGTCAAGGAACCCGCGCCATTGTTCACCCTCGACCTGACGCTCCTTTGTTCTCTCGAACCACGCATGGCCGAGCGCATGGCTCGTGGAAGACGGGTAGAAGAAGAGTTTCATCATATCTTCTTCGGAGGGCACGGCTACACCAGCAATTTCCATGATCTCAGGATCTCCAAAGACCACCCCTTCCGTGTAACTCGACTGAGTTCCCGCGAGAATCAGCTTATTTACCAGGCGCGGATGGCTAACAACGATGTATTGGGCAATCATGCCACCCAACGAGAAGCCGAGGATGTCGACTTTCGAGACGCCAATGCTGGTGAGAAAATCCACGACCGTTGAGCCCATCGCTTCGAGGGTGTCTTGGACAGCGCCTTCACTGTGGCCAACACCAGCATTGTCGAACAGGATCACCTCACGATTTTCGGCAATGCTATTGATGAGCAATGGATCGATCAGGTCCATGGAACCGCGGAAATGAGTGAGGAAAATTAGGGGAACACCACCCTGTCTTCCGAAGCGTCGGTAGCCAAGTTTCACCCCCTTGACGGAGGCAAAGAGCGTCGGAGTAGCTTGAAAAGACATTGGAAGGGTTTGGTATGCTCTTTTCTTTTCTCTCTTTAAGAGATGGAGCTCGTGTACGAGTAGAGGATCAAATGACAGGAAGACCGGTGATCTAGATTGAGCGACTCGGAAAGGGTTTATATATGAGGACTTGTACGCAGCATGCTTTCAAGCATTGCGCCGTGAGCAGCGCATCATTCGAGTCTAGTCTCTCGGCGCCATATCCATTAACTCCGTACATTTTCCTAGAAAAATATAAAGCCTGGTCATCAATTGAGGCAGAAACACTTTTGGTTAAATCCGTACCCAAGCTTCGGGGCGTTGAATAATCATGAATTAGTAATGAAGACATCCGGCGTCATGATGTGGGCCGTGGAAAGAGTTTTGTCGTACACTCCGGGCCCACTCTATGCAAGTTGGGTACAGACTTGGAGCCTTTTTTTTAAGTCTAAATGAACGTACACGGAGAAGAGAACTAAAGTTCCTGTCTCAGAAGAGCAGTCCCCCCACCCTACGCATCCGGTGGCCATTGAAGGTGGCAATGCACTGCGCTCAGTATTCAGTAGTGAATAAAAATCTCAGGCCATACAAAGGCTCAAGTCTCATTTGAGATTTCTTGAGGGTTTGTCTTTGCTTAGAGACCTGTTTAGGGGTCAAGGCCATCGGCCTCTTTTACCTATACTGGCATCTCCCTTCCGCTCTGTTCTCCACCACTTGTACAATAACTTCGTGTTCCACATAGTTTTTAAACTAAACCCAATGGACAGAAAATGACTTCCAGGCGTAATTGTATATTATACGGGTAGAGACTTAATAGCGACACAGCGACCACCAAGTGCAAAGCTAGGTGAAAAGAGCCAAAGCGAATCAGGAGCAGCGTATTATTGAGTACAATCTGAGTGAAAAATACCAAAGTTGTCCAAGGAGAAGACAAAACAATGGCAATCACGACCATGGAATTACAGGAACAAGCAGAAGATACAGACGGCGACGGTGGTGGCCACTCATCTCAGTAAAGGCCCTTATAAGGTCACTTGCCAGCGTGCTGATTTTGCCACGACAAATAGTGATCTTTCAGCAGCTGCTCCGCTAGACGGTATGAGAGACCCAGCTCCCTGATACTCTTGCTATTGTCGACCTTGTAGGAGATGCCGATGTTTCGTGACACCCATTTCATGGGCAGGCCGATGAAGGGTGCTGCGGCGAAGATGAGAAGTTTCGGAAGACTGCGCGTGGGCAACGATTCGGGCTTGCGATGGATATCCCTCACGTAATTTGCCATATCCAGCAAACAAATGCTGCGGTCGCTCGCGATGATGTACCTCCCCTTGGCAGAGGGACTTTTTCCTGCTCTGACGTGCGCCTCGGCCACATCCCGCACATCTGCCATAGGGTAGTGTAGCTCCGGAACGCCCGAGCGATTCTCGCCCTTGTACATAGCGTCCAGCATGAACAGGCTACCGGATGCAGATTCGGAGGTGAGTGACGGGCCGAGGACGAGGCCCGGGTTTATAGCCACAAGGTCCCAGCGTTCCTGAGCGTCACATATTTTCCAGGCCTCACGCTCGGCGACGAGCTTAGAGTAGCTATAAGGACTGTAGGTGGCAGTGCTCGTCGTATTCCAATAGTCTTCCGACAATGTCTTGTCCTTCATCTTGAGGATATCCCAACTATCACCGTACATGGCGGCGACTAGTTCAGGCGTTATGGATTAGACATACGCGTAGAGAAACGGATCGGAAGTTCCACTTACTGGATGAGGTTAAAACAACGCGTTTAACGCTCTCGGTCTTGTTCACAGACTGTAGCACGTTATTCGTGCCTCGAAGAGCAGGCTCGACGCATTCTTTCATGCCGTCTTTGATCTGTTGTGGGACTAGGAACGGCGAGGCGACGTGGTAGACCACCTCACAGTCCTCCATCGCTAGCTGAAACGAGCCATCCTTCATCAAATCAGCCTCAAAGAGATTCAGTCTGCCTGGATACATCTCTTGCATATCTAGCAGGGGCTTGCACTTCGAAGGGTTCTTCAGGCTGCGGACAGTGGTGTTGACGAGGTCACCCCTTTCGAGCAGACGCTTTACCACGTGAAGGGCAATGAAGCCGGAGCCTCCTGTAACAAGCGATTTTTGCATTGCCGCCGTCTTCAATTTGTGCACTCTCACTTCACAAAGTACCAAATCTTGGCTGCAGATGGGTGTCCAGATATCGTTTGCTCACTTTGATGGTTCCTCTCCTCACTTTGATGGTTCCTCTTCTCATCATGACGAAGAGTCCTTTTATCGTCGCCAGGAGAAAAAGATCGCCGGAGATAAACGAATGTAAGCAGATATATAACATTTGTAGTTCAGAAGAGGTCTTCAGATTAGCGGCGTCAGCAGGACTTGAAGACTGAAAGACGGATCAACCAGGAGGGGGCGCTACATGGCGATCTGGATGGTAAAGGCCGGAGATAAATTGCGATTGGAGTAGAACACGAGAACTCCAAATCAGTTTGAGAGGTACGATACGGCAACACCCTACGAATCAATGAGCCTGTACAGCTTCCTATCGCCGTTCCCAGCCCTGTCACCTAGGTTGGAGGGAGGAGTCGCAGGAGATGCTTGGTAATCCACTAAGCTTAACGTAATCCACAAGCGAGCGAGACACCCAACCGAGCGAGACACTCAACCCCTGGAAATCTTACAACCACCACCGAATCATCATCAAATCCAGCCTTTTATCCAATATGGCATCAAAACCAGCAGACTCAAGCATTAAATTAGAAGATCGCACATCTCTTGCAGTCAATGCATATAAAAATGGTCATTTTAAAAGTGTACGAGCGGCAGCAGCAGCATATGACGTCCCACATTCCACTCTAGCCCATCGCATTAATGGTCGAAAGGCACGAAGCAATATACCAGTGAACTGTCAGAAGCTTACCAATCTTGAAGAGGCCTCATTAAAGAAGTGGATTCTGGATATGGATGATCGCGGCCTACCCCCAACTCAAGATATTGTACGCAAGATGGCAGATTTACTACTATCTGAGCGGAAATCAGGTCCATCTACCAGCATTAGAAAGAACTGGGTCAGCAACTTCATCAAACAGCATGATGATCTTACATCAAAATATACCCGCAAATATGATTATCAGCGTGCAAAATGTGAGGATCCTGAGATTATCAACCAGTGGTTTAATCTTGTTCAGAACACCATAGTAAAATATGGTATTCTTGAACAGGATATCTACAACTTTGATGAGACTAGCTTTCAAATGGGTGTAGCTCATACAGCAAAGGTCATTACTGCATCCCGCCATCGAACAAGCCGCGTATGAGCTGTACAGCCAGGGAATCGTGAATGGGTTACTGTCATTGAATGTATCAATGCTTCTGGGTGGCCTCTGCCCCCTATGATTATCTTCTCTGGCAAGGTCCATCAGTCTCAATGGTATCAAGATATAAACCCTGACTGGCTGATTGGTGTGAGCAATAATGGATGGACTAATAACAGGCTTGGCTTATCATGGTTGGAAAAAGTCTTTGAGAAGCATACTGCATTGCGCACACTTGGAAAATATCGGCTTCTGATTCTTGATGGCCATGCAAGCCATGAATCTGCAGAGTTTGACCTATTCTGCAAGAATCATCAAATCATCCCTTTATATATGCCTTCCCATTCGTCTGATAAACTACAGCCACTTGATGTTGGCTGCTTTGCACCCCTAAAGGAGGCATATGGTGCAGAGGTGATGCGCAGTATTCAAAATAGCATTCATCATATCAACAAAGAGAACTTTCTGGATCTCTATAAGAAAGCACGGAAAGCATTATCACCTTCTAATATCAGCAGTGGATTTAGGGCTTCTGGACTAGTTCCATTGAATCGTCGACAGGTGTTAGATAGGCTTACTATTAAGTATATCACACCACCCTCTACTGCTCATGGGCCTTTAGATGGAGACAGGGAATGGACAGCAAAGACTCCTTACACTACTGCTGAGGTACAAAAGCAGATGCAGCTTATCAAGCAACTTATCAGTCGCAATTCTGAAAGCCCACCGAATGAAGCAGTTCGTCAGCTAGCAAAAGCAGCCGAATCCACCATGCATGAAGTCATTCTATTACGACATCAGATGACTGAGCTCCGCGCAGCAAATGAAAAGCAAAAACGGAAGCGTACAGCTCTAAGATCTTTTATTGCTACTGGGGGTGTTCTGATAGGATCTAAAGGTCAGCAACTTGCTCAAGAAGCCATGCAGGCAATGGACTTGGTGGAATCAGTTCCTAGAAAGCGTGCGCCACCACAATGCAGTAATTGCCATCAAATTGGTCATATTAGAACCAGCTGCCCTAGTAGATCTAGATAATTCGAAAATTTATATTGATCTGATTGTGTGGTAGTAAGATATCTACAAGGTATTCAGCATCGCCCAGAATTAGGTTTTGCTGTCTCGCTCGGTTGGGTGTCTCGCTCGCTTGTGGATTACGTTAACTTAACGTAATCGGTAAACGAGCGGGCCATGTAGGCCAGCGGGCCACCTCTATATGCCATAGAAAATGGCACGTCTTTGGACTTCAATATCTCAACCAAAGCACCTATTAAGAGCCTAATGGTAAGGCATGTAGATTATTATGCTATTTAATATTTATAGAGGCTTTCATTATGTCTTAACAAATACTAATATCTTGAGTAATATAAATTACAGCTGTTATTTTCATACTTTAAGTAATTTAAGAATATACAGTAGAATTCAATTTTTAAAATTTTTGAAAAAATAATTTCTGAACTATTTATACTTAGTTATACTATATATCTAAATTACACTTTATAATATTCATCTTTGGGTGAGATATAGAAGTCTTCAAAAGGGCCCTTTTCTATGGAATACAGAGGTGGCCCGCTGGCCTGCATGGCCCGCTCGCTTACCAATTACGTTAGTTATCGAAACTGAGGCCACTATGTGTGATTAGTGATCAAAGTGCTACACCGCGGTAGGGGAGTGAGACGGACCCACACCACATTAAATGCGACAAATTACAGCTTGATATCTTGACAGCAATATCTCTGTATAACAATTTATACGACCTTGATAGCAAGCTTAGCCTACTTCTACGGTATAGCAAAATGATTTTCAGTAATGATAGTAACATTGACACGAAATTTCGTGTCTCAGCCGTCAAAATTACATTGTTGAATTATCAATCAAGGTGGGGAGCGATTTAAGCTTTAACCTTCAAGTCTCGTCTTTCGACTGGTAACTCCGTTACTGTCATCTTTCAAATCAACCGTCACAGTGGCCTCAAAATGCTCCATTCATGCGTGACATGCAGGCCTCACTTTCAGAAAATCACTTACTTTTCAAAAGAGGTCGACCAGCTACCAGCTCAATCAGTACTTAGTATCCTTCAGTTTTCCTTTCACCCGGGAGTCAATGTCTTAGAGCTATCACAGCCTGCCTCTCTACTATGGTCAAGGTCTTTAGAGTTCGTGTCGACAATTCCTGGTTTTCAAGGCCTGTCTTGGGCACCGGTAAACGATGCCTCGCCATATCAGCAGATCATCGTGCTTATCCAGTGGATTAGCCCATATTCCTGGAAGCTATTCCAACGGTCTCTGGGATTCAGTATGATGCTAGGGTACATATCAATGATATCCAATCGTTGTATACAGCTTGATCTCCCTGTGAATGTCTCTAGTTTTGCATGTCACCTTGAGCTGGTCTCATTTCGGTTTTCAACAATGCAAGCTTCTACCCAGCTAGACAAGAAAGCAGAGTTCAAATCCAAATGGGAGACGTCCTTATCGCCATTGCTTGATCTCGCTACTGCTGAGACTGGATTAATAACTGCCTGTGGGGAATGGCTGCAAAATGACCACGATTCCGAAGATCAATTTTTTATTGGGTTACTCTTCTGGCGATCATCACATATGCAAGCTTCTCCCCAGCTGCTTCAAAAGGTCAACATCTCTGACCGTCTAGAAAAGCTAGTGGAGGATTCAACAGAGGTCATATCAGCTCTCACGGGTCAGCTGAACCATATATCATCTGATTTCGTTCAGTCACAACTACATGATCCTTTTCCGGATCCCTTGCAGTTTCCAACGAATCACCAACTATTCAAAGTACCCGTGGAGCCTAGATACAACGCGATTGAATCAACGGATTCAAACGGCAAGGATAAATACCATCTTGAAAGCATGGTACAAGCGCAAATAACCCCTGCTCAGCGTCTTGCCGTCGCGCCTGCAGGTGTTTGGTACCGAATGGGGATCATTTCCCAACATAATTTGCCTCCCCAGCCTTTTTCCGCACATAAAGCCAACATCGAGATGATCTCTTTCATTGCCGAGGCTGGAAATGAACGGGTATCAACCTCATTTTCAAATCTTCGGAAGAGGCTTTGGCAACTAGGTGATTGTCCCCAGCTTGTGTGGGGAAAGAATCAGAGCAGCAAAGATGGAGAAGATGATATTTTGCTTTTTATTAGTATGTGTCTCTTTATTAAAGGGGCTAAAGTTCTAGCGATACTAATTCTCCTGATACCGCAGATCTCGAAAAATCGAAGCACTCTGAAGAGAAGACCGAAGCGCAAATTGCATTGTATCTCCGGGAATTCCTGAATGATAATAGCAGTTGCATACGGAACTTATCCTATAGAAGGATTGTCGGACCATCGCGATTGGATCATCTTCCTAATATAGAGATAACCATATTTGATGTTCCGGCTAACGACCGGCGCTCTTTCGAATACGCTTATTCTAATTACACGCAGTACGTATACCTTGAAACACGACATTTGTCTTATTTCCGCACACCTGCCCCTAGAAGCCAAGTACTGATTTGCTAACCTTCACCAAATAGAACCACACATCAACAAAGTAGTCTCCCAGTTTTGTTCAGCCCTTGGTGCGCTATCAGACCATTGAGCCGTGGATGGGTTTCTGGAAAGCAAACTGAAACGGTGTCATTTATTGGGACGTTTTGTTGTCTTAAGGAAGGAGCCCGGGAAGAATGGTATGGTGATTTTGCTAAGCGAGCTCAAACTGAGTACGATCTCCTGGGTCATATTGTGGATTGGTTGCGGATTCTATCCACGAGCATCAGTGTGCAATATGTGGTCTTCGAAAGGGAAGATCCTTGGATGACCGCGGACAAGTCGGAAAAGTATAGATTGGAGAAAGAAGCTTCTCGGATAGCTGCAGAGAAGTTAGAAGATGAGAGGCAGGCACAAGCAGTTGTCCCACCGTCCATCTTTGACCTACCTTGGGCAAGTAACTCAGAAAAGTCTTGACCTACTTAGGCAGTTGATTTCAACGATTCATGCGAAATGAAAACAACTATCTGATTTTGGTGCATCCTACTCAGGTGTCAAGTCTAGCGAAGAAAGGAAAAGAAAGAAGCTGACGGTGGAAATGGAGCTCTCAACAGGCATGGCTGGCTTTGGGCACACTTTCGCAAGCTTTCCAATCTGGCATTGTTCGCCTCCATTCGCACATAGCAGGCAAACACGCGCAAGCTTACTGGTTGTTCTATCGGTACTGTCCCAATCGTGACAGCTATTATCCCCAGGTATCAATTCTGAGTAGGCATCTCTTTTCTCACATTTACCTTCTTATTCCGCTAACGCCCTCTGTGGGACGAAGAGATTTCCGGACTACTTCCTACTTCGGACAGGGAACTTCCCACTTCACTAAGCGAACTTCTCCCTTTTACAAGAGAACTCATATAGATTTTGATCAAGCGACACTTGGAACTTTCCTTTCTATTGAATAGATTCTTCGGCTTTGTCGCAAGCTATATTAGACTCACGATACAAGCCTCGACATAAAGGGGGCGGTTAGCTACTAAGTCTACTTAGGAGGTATCATTTACACAACAGTCCGATTTCCTTTTCCTATTCCTGGAGTGGTACTATCCAAAATTATATTCATACAAAAGGGGGTGTAAGAGATATCTGGTTTCCCAAGTATTTAGATACAATATTTTCAATCTTAACTGCTATCTTCTTACTATTGTATAGCAGTTATGTATGATATGTGGAAGATTTCTACTACGCGAGATCACGTGATCGGATCACAGACACACCGGCCAAGACACCCCTTGATTCGAGCACGTTGAGGTCGTAGCCACTTTCGGATTCAGCCGTATCTCCATGCTCATGGTGTTCATTCGCCGTCCGAGCGGTTTGATCATCAGATCCGCGAGCATCTTATCAGAAAGATGCTGCAGTTATATCTGCTTCTTGACGATCGTGTCTCTGATCCAGTGACAGTTGATGTCAGTATTCTTAGAACGAGCATGGAATTGAGCATTGTGGGCCAGACCCATGGCGCGCTGGCTGTGGAGTGTTGAGCAGCATGGGGCGCACGCCTTTGAAGTTGATATCTTTGAGGAGATGCATTACCTAACTAGCTCTTTCGCGGCTGCCATGATAGCGATATATTCAGCTTCACAAGTTGATAGGGATACGATGGACTGCAGCCAGGTCAGTCATGATTAGAGATGAGCCGTCATGTCTCTGGCTCTCGCGGTTTGGCCATGATGGCGCGTTTAGACTGTATCAAAAGCAGTTGCCTGGCGATGGATGCTGTATGTTATTTAATATACAGTCTATCTCCATGTTTTGATCAAGCTTTCTAATTGGCTGCAATATCTTTACTAACTGGTCGTGTTTCCTATTAGGGCCTTCTGACTTATAGAGAGATTATAGGCTCTAAATCAAGTCAGGTAGGGCTAGGCCAGGTTTATTCGAGCATTTTCCAAAAGGAGGAAAGACTGGCTATGCGCTGACGGCGGAACGCTCAGTGTTTTATAATTCACTTATTTCTCCAACCAAGACAGGTGATTTAGCGCTTGGTGGATCCTACAAGTGCGTCCATCATGATGCGAAGCCCACAGGGTGATGTATGCTCCAGGCTGGTGATGTATGCTCCAGACATCACCACCTCCCTAAACTGCACCCTCACTAATCACCACCTTATTCAAGCGGCATCACCTCCCATCACCCATGAGGGCACCCACCCGGGTATTGAACGCGTTCAAGCCACACGCCGGCCGGTTAGTAGTTGGGTGGGTGACCACCAGCGAATCCCGGCTGTTGTATGTTTTTTGTCTTTTATTATATTTTTTGACGTTTTTGATGTCCTTGACGGAAGTGATGAAGACGGCGCATTGTAGAGGAAGTGCAGTCTAGCCCCTAGGCCAGAAACAAGGACCAGCACGTGACGACTTAACCCTAACGCATCAAGCATCAAGGCTCGAGACAATAAACATTGGCGTAGCCAGATGAAGGGGGTTGTAGATGGGCAGTAGTTGCTTTGGGTGTTTATACTTGCTTAACGTTTCTCCTTACAACTGTCAAATGCTGCGAATAGAGGACTCAGATTCAGGACATAATTCCGTAATCAGATAGGATTAGGAGTGATCCTTGACCTACTCTAGTCTAGTGGCATATTCCCGTAGAACTATCTTAGTTAAAGTAGCTACTACGCCATAGGCAATGTGGCATCTTACTACTTCGCTACTGCTTGACTAATTAATTAACTTATAGGGGCGAGTCCTAGACGGACTATCAATGCCCTCTAATAATGGATATCCGACAATTTAATGCTCTTCTAACGTGAGTATCTGCTATCCTACTTTTGCTTTCTGTTTGCTATTTTTTTACATTGTACATTTATGCGTACCAATGCTAAAGAAAAGACTAATCTAATAAATATGGCCTGTAATCCCAAGCTACTGCATTTTTGTTTAGGATATTTGAGATAGGGGTAGTTACAGACTACTGATTACTAAAGTTAAGCTCGTGCTAACTAGATAATACCAGGGCCGGTTTTACAACGGACTTAATGTACTCCGTACCTTGCGCGTCACGTAGCGCCTGTTTGGCATTGATCACATCCATAGTTACTTATGGATGCAGGGGTCAACAAGAACATAAACACCCTTCTACGGAGCAGGACAACAAACCTAATGTCTCGCAATAGACAAGTGCTCGCATTGATGTACAGTCCCCCTGAATCATCTTGATATCAAACCTGCAGTCCGATTGCCGCCCTTGTTTATGAGGATTCTCCTCGCGAGACGAATCGCCTCTCGAGTCCATACATTGAAAACCCCGCCAATCGGAGTCGAACGAAACAGGTACCAAGTATTTCGACACAAAAGACGAGAAAATCAGACCAGAAAGCAAGATGGGATTGAGCAGTGAACAACTGGTCGAAGAGGCACGCTGGAGGGACGCAAGATTCCCCCCACGTCCATGGCGGTGGATAGACGGACCAGGGTGTCAGATACCCTCGCGGCCAACTAACCGAGTAGACATGGATGGGATGGCCAAGTGGTGGAAGCTTGTGGACGCCGTCTGGGACTACGATGTATGGGGATACCCGCCCGCATTGCACGCGCTTATCAGATGCGATTGTCTTCAAGCTTCTCCTCAAGAAAATTGCCAAGGTTCGCTCTGAGAACTGGCCATTTGACTTCAACAGCAGAGGCCAAATGAGGTTCGAGCGCGAACCGCAGGGTCCAGCGGTGCGGATTGAGCGCAAGGACCGATACTACTATCCCGAAATTGGAGGGCGATATGTCTTGGGTGGGGAAATAGCAAGAATGATCGATTCTTGGTTCATTGAGCCACCATCGTATGATACTAGGAGGGATTCGATCTACTTTGGGCGTATCGAGGTGCCCAGCTGGGCAAAGGACCAAGGAGCCATCATTGTCTCGTCGCGGGGTGTTACTGGTCTGACATTCGATGATGAGGACCGCGTTTCCTGGGATGGTATGTCGGGGACTCCGGTTATTTGGGCCAAGGAAGTGAGCCTTGAATGCCCTACCAGCCTTACGCGAGCCACTGTTTTCACTGCGGTGAAAACCCAAAGTGGCCAAGATGCGATCCTGGTCGCTTATGACCCAGATGAGGAACAGGAAGACGCGCAAGACTCCGAAAAGATAATCGACGTGAAAAAAGAGAGAATTGCCATCAAGTCAGAGGTGGTAAATGGAAGCCAGAAACTTCACCTTCCGCGTACGCCCAAGAGGAAACCAGAGCCCCAGGTCAACCGTCGCAGCAAACGTGGCAAAGCCACGTCAATTGCCTTAAAAAGAGGACATTCCCATCAAGTCTGAGGCGGTAAATGGAACCTCCGAACTTGATGTCAAGAATGAACCTACTGTCAAACCACCTACCACCACGCCTCAGCAACAGTCGTCAGCACACAACAGGTCTCCCCGTATACTCAAGAGGGAACCAGAGCCCCACATCGTCACCGGTCACAACAAACGTGGCAGAACCAGGTCAAGTGCCTTGACCCAGGGCAGCAACACTGAATCATGGGTGGAAATGGCTTCCACGATGATCCGCCAGGCAGCCTCTGCGGACAGGGAACATCAGGCGCTGATTCGAAGTATTCGCGAGGACGTCAAATCTCTTCAATCCAGAGCTAATGCTTTAAAGGCGTCAGCACCGCTGCCTAGAGCTCTAGAGGATGTCCGGAAACTCATGGCTGAGCACGAAGACGACGTGCTAGGGACAGAGCAGGTTGCGAGAACGATGCAAATCATCCTGCAGAAACTCCCTTCTTGATTTCCAAGAAATATCCCTCCAGTCCATGAGTATGTTGATAGCAGGCGCGAGTATGTCAGCTTCTTGACCTAATCTTAAGAGACCTGGATGAGGACAATGAGCCACAGTTCAAATATATGCACAAAACCCATCAATGGGCCAAAGGACGTATGAGTTTGATACATACTGGAGAGTGACCAAATAGTACTATATTCTAGTGCACTGTATTCCTGTTATTTTGCAGTTCGGCAGATAGCAATAGTCTGGAAAGGAGAGAGAACTTGTACTTGGATTAGGAGACTGATGCAGATGAGCCAACAAAGACTGGAAGTTAGCAAAGAGGAAGCAGGTACACAGCTCAGTCATGCTGTTTACTGTCAGGGATTTGTTCGGACACAGCTAGCACAAATCTATTCAGTTAGTAAGGGATGACGACACGATAGCGTACTTTAGACACATGGGACGCATTCCTCATCACTAGACAAGTAGGGAACATGGCCAGGATAACAAGCTGGAGCTCTGGCCATTGCAAGGTATACAGAGGCCTTAAGTTCATATAAACAAATAAGTTCGAATTGTCCATCAAATCCTCGATGGTCTAACGGTCATGATTTCCGCTTGTCACTCATACGAGAACGAGCGCGGGAGACCAGGGTTCGACTCCCTGTCGGGGAGATTTGTTTTTCATTAATATCTTTTTTTGTTTCTTCTTTCTTTTTATTGGAGAATCATGTTTATGTCCTGATTTCTTAATGTTTTATTTTGCGCTTCCAAGAAGGTAACCGCACTAGGATTTGTTTGGATACGAAAAAGGCAACATGCAAGGATATATCTCGCCTACTCCGGTATATAAATCTACAGATAAACCGCATTCCAGATCTCCGACAACCTTCCATCCCATGTTGTGAAATCGTCTACTCGCACCAGTGAGTACCCTGGATCCTCCAGCTGACGCCTATTCCTGGCTTCCCATCGCCTTCCAGCAGCGGAAAAGTCGTCAAACCAGCTATCTTGCAGCCCAATCTCGAGTTTCTCCCACTGTCGGGAAGACGCCAGCTCCGACCAGGGACGAATCCAGGCTTCATCCAGCTCTTCTGGAACTGTTCCAGCGCGCGGGGTGCAGCTTTTGTTCAAAATATGGATAACCAAGCGCAAGCGCCTGACGCCAACGTACGCTAATCGTAACGTCCGGAAGAGGGTTTGGTATGTCTCCCACTCGTAGTCGGTCATTGTTGACGGTGTAGTTGCCTTTGCGACGTGCAGAATGTCCAGCGAAGCGATGCGCGATAAATGTGACGGCGCAATCATTTTCGGCAATCGACATAGCTTGACCGATGAGGAAATGAGGAATGTATTTGTGCTGTAGAGAAGAGGAAGTGCTTCTAGGTATCTGGCCCACAGTCAGCTCGATCTCGCCGATCGTAAGGACGTTTCAGCGCTCACGCTCTTCGGCACACTCGCAGCCACGCCACGCCTTTCAGCTTGTACCGCGATAACTGTCGTCGTCCAATCCGCTTCGGATCCTCGAGGTCATTCATACGACACATGTCTCCGGGATTTGGGTGGTCCACTTCATCACAAACCCGATGCCACCAGCGCCATTGGTCTGGCGGCCTCTTATCTCTCTGACGGTAGCCCGGCGCATAGCTAAAATCGTATTCGAGGTGGACAGACCGACCACCAAACAGCTCAAGGTATATTCGCTGACGGATTTCTTGGGGTAGACGCGAGAAGAATAGACTCTGGTCCTGCGGAAGCGTGCTGTTATTGTTCAGGTCGAGAAAATTGGTAGTTGACGTGTTGATGGCTGTGAGAGTGTTGCTCCTGCTCCGGATGGTCGCAAGCTCTTGATCGGGAGGAGTCAAGGGTCTTCGGGGTGGGGGAAGAGGCATTGCCTTGAAATCGCGACGGTTGCCATTCTGCTTGCAGGTTTCATGATAGATGCCTACCCGAGCCAGGATCGTTCGCGGGTCTGATTGTGAAGGGTCCTCTTCCGGCTGGTCTTTCTGTTGATCTTTGCCCTTCACTTTCTCTCTCTCCTTATCTTTATTGCGAAAGCGGTGGAAGAATTGAAAGGTCATGGTGGGGGTGGGAGGCGGAACAGGTGGTCTGATCCGGTTGTTGAATGCTGATTCAATTAGATTGGAAACAAACCAAAGACCTCGGGGACGTTTCACACAATAAATGAAGGGCGCAACCGGCGATTATTCGAGTAACATGGTGGGATGTTTCATGGACCGACCGTGCAATTGGAGGTGGATCACTGTCGTATTTGACGAGGATCAGGCACCAATCCAGATAAACAAAAACAGATAATAATGCATGAATCTATGATGGATAACGTGTTCAATGAAATCATCGTGTGATGTCTGGAACTCGGGATCAACAGGGGCATTGTCGGACTGTGGAGCTGCCAATTTGCACCAGGTCAATAGCCCGCCATGTCAACAAATGAAACCAGTAACGACGGTCTCGATGGAGTCCCGAGGTGTCTCCTCCACCAATTAGAAAATTTTACACATGACAGGAGGTGCCTTAGGCTGTCAGCTAGGGTCCAGGAATGGTCATTCCGTCGTCCCGGCCATTAGCCGTGAATCTATTTCTCGAGTCTTGAATCTCATCCTGCCATTGCCAGGCGCCTTTTAGACTTTTACCAGAGTACAGCAGCCCAACTCTATCAAAGACTTCTAGAATGATGGGTTAGCAATGATGTCATTTCTCGTATCCTAGGTTCCCAGTCAACTGGAAAGATTTCCCTTCTCCTTTTTTCCTCGTCCCGACTGCCGAGTCCCAACCAGCCGGCTCCGGTTCAGCCACAACCTTCGCTCCTCTAAGCAGGTGGTCGTCTATTTTCTGCGTCTGCTTGACTACCTGCTTCCGGCAAGCCTGTTGGACATCCCTTGACCAGCAAACCATTAATGCCATGAACTCTGGATCGGCGAATTTGACCAGCTGTAAAGCGGGACCCTATTGGTGGTGAACCTAGATAAGCTAGCGCACTACCCACAGCTGAACCTAAAGGCACTGTTGGATTCCGTAGCTTGCTGAAAGATGCAGGTCCTTGAGCTGCGCTTCTGGCCGCCGACGAGCAATTATGCCCGAATTGGTTCATTTGGATCGGGTCGTGCGTACACCATGATCCAAAAGTCTTCGTCGCGAGGAATAAATCTGCATTGGCATACTCTTCAGGCTGCCAAGATACTCCTTATGGACCTGAGTCTAGGCCACAAACTTGAGAGAAGATCAATGCCGCTCTGGGGAGATCAGGAGCTTCACAGTTGATTAGTTTGTTACAGGAGATAGACACAGTACGGATTCCCTTGACAAACGCAAACTGGGCAGCATCGCCGCCCAGCGCGCTTCGATGTGATTTCCGTCCATCAGGATCTACCTAAGGTATGCTCTATAGGTAAACATCACCAGCCGAAAACGCTTCGTATCCATGCAATCCCATTAATTGTCTACTCAGTAGCGATATCCCTGCAACCCCCTGTACCTACTTCCTAGCAATAAATCAACTCATCATGAACCATCGTCTTCGTCGTTTTCAGTAGTTCCACCATCAGTAGGAATATCCGTTTTCTGTTCTCGCTGCAGTAAATGTCTCATGGTGTAGTCTTCAATTTGTTCCCGGAGATCGTCAAGCATTAACGATGGCGGCCTTTCCGAATCTGAGAGGTGAAGGTCCAGCTGGTCGCCGAGAATGTCTTCCCATTCAAGTCTAATGCCCTGATGGGCGCGATTGCGGGGAGGAGGATAGAGAGTCTGAGATATGATTAGAATTTGATACATATTACCGGACAATAATAAGTTGGCTTACCATTCTTCGGCCGTGCACACGTCTTTGGCCGGAATCGGGGTCGAAAACATGTACTTCCACAAACGCCGCCTGAATGATTGTTTCGTCTTCTTTCAGCGGCTCCAGCTTGACAAGGATCACGATTTTGATCCGGCCCTCAGAACCTTGCAACAGCAAATCTGCATCTTGCTCCAGAGCATCGAATGATTCTGAGTACCCGATCTCCAGGGCAACCGTTGGCCAGATCGTATTGTTGTTTGGGGTGGCAGGGACCTTTGGGATGACAAACACATCGGGGATCTTTTGGCTAAAACATGGTTAGGACCATTGTGAAGGAGAACAGCTCATGGCTGACCTACCTCTGAAGATAGCGTCCTTGGAAATTGCGTAGGGTGACATTTGTGCAAACGTCTAGTGATTTCAAGTCGACGTCACCTAACAGTACCATTTGCATTGCCCATCGATACATCCAGGTTATAGCGCTCTCATGCATCCAAGTAGGCATTCTGAAACGGAGAATACCGGTAAAAGAGTTATAGGTGTATCTTGCATAGTAGTCGTCCATTAGCGAGCGTATGTATATATGAGAAGTATACTTACTTGATATGTTTTCTCTCGTCCTCGAGAAAGTGTTCGACCTCATTGAATTCGTCCAGCGTTACCTGAATGGACCCCCAGCCGGCTTTATTCAGGAGGAATTGGATCCTCGCTGTGAGGTGCATGTTGACGGGTTCGCTCATGGTACAAAAGAGACGGAGGAAGGTGGAAGATAAAAGTAGTAACGGGGAGGGATGTGCGATAGAGAAGGAGCGACGTTGGCTCAGATGATCGTGTAAGGAAGGAGTCAAATAGAAACCGCGACAAAATCGAGCGGGACCAGTGAGGAAGAAGATAAAGTGAGGGCTTCGAGGCAGGAACAGAACATTAATAGTAAAGGAACTGCGTGGTGCCTGAGGTATCACAACCCTCATTGCGTTCTCATTACATATGGCAAACTTTACCACCGGCTTTTCCTTAGAAGCCTGTAATATATTGGTGCTTGGGTTATCTGCATTGCCAAATCCTGATGTCTGATGCGTATCACTGCAGAGTTACCTAGGTAGGTAGAGGATTACTATACCCTGGGTTGAGGCTTCCATAATACGCAAAAGCGTCATATTGGGCTTCCTGTGCTTGACCTGCAAACCCTTGAAAAATGTACGCCTTCACGATTGAGATATCTTCGGATGAATCGCATCTTTAGCAGGTATATATGGTGCGGGTGAACGTTCAGGAGCCCTTGGGGTTTTTTTAGATGCACGCTGCATGGTTCCCTCCTATGACTCCGCATATCTACACAGCAGGTATTAGTGATCCCCTATTATAACCATGGATGCCTGGACTATGTAGCATATCGCAAGGGTATAATGCTAGCAAACAGCGAGAGTGCGGGGTCATTTTACGAACCACCTGAGCTTACTCCTAGAGAAAGGAGCTTCAAGCCGTAGTGTTTCTGCATATAAATACTTGGATTTTTGCCCCACGGAGATGAAAGATATGTGGTTGGTGAACATCCGCGGTCCGATGCTATACTTCATGATGGATTGCAATTGTCAGAGCTTCCCGAAGTTCTCAAGACACAGGTGGAGTATATCTCGAAGAGATTACATGACTTCCTGGATCACATTCGTCTCCTGGAAGTGTGGTGACGACATCTCGTTTAGGCAACATGTAGACACTCTTGACCACCGCTCACACTTGCCTTTTACACCACCCTCTCTATGTACCAGCCACGACTCTTCATCACTAAAGATGTCTCTTCGCATTCGCTCTCTCTTCGATCGAAGAGGTGTGGCAGAGAAAAAGGCAGCCCATGCAAAGGCTGTCGAAGTGATGGACGAAATCTACGATCTCATCGAGGAACACTGCAGTTTTGGCACTCACATCGACACTGAGCTTTTAATGACACTGAAGACAGACTGCAGAGATCTGGATCTGGCTAACCACGGCACCTATCCAGACCCCTTTCTTCCTGTCTTCTTCGAACCACTGCCTCCCGAACAGCTCCCTCCCGTGGACCTCCGTGATGCTGAGACTAAGAAGAAATACGAATTTACCAAAAAAGTACTGTCAGGGCCCTCACACTATGAGAGAACTGCTCATGATAGCGCACACTCGCTGTCCTCGAACATAATGTCGACATTTTCAACACTCCCTCGTGAAGTCCCGGGAGAAAGATCTCTTAGCTTGAAGCGATTGAGCGGCTGGCTCGGGACGTAAGTGGTGAAAGACCCCGCCATTTCATTACCTTTGGCATTCTGTTAACCAGTATGTAAAATTGATAGCGATTTCTCTCCTTCCATTATCGATGACGAGTTTGATAACTTTGTCTTCGAATCACTGGAATGGAATCCCGGCAACGCATTTACGACTCTAACGAGCTGTTCTACTACTCATGTCATGTTTAGTTTGATTTTGGGATACGAACCTGACGAGAGACTTCTGCGAGCAGAGCTTACATCGATCGCGGCAGCGATCATCACACGGCTCGCAGACCCTGAGTACGAGGATCACAGCGTTATCCCTGTAAGTTGTGACCTGACGTTCCCGTCCATTCGGAGGTCTTTTCTTTTCCGTTTGCCGCGTTGGTACTAACAAGTGATCTCTTCCAAAGGTAATGGTTATTTCTTTGCTCGGAAGAAGGAAGGTGCGGATCCTACAAGCACACAACAATCGTGGAGGAATTGTTATTCGAAAGAGTGGCTTTATCAGATTCAACTCCCCTGAAGAAGCGACGGACAACATGGATCTTCTTATGCGATTCATGGCGAGTAATAGAGTTGGCGACACTGTTGATCCAAAGAACTTCTTCGGCGTGAGTCAATATGTCCCTAGCAACCATCCTACCAATAGCCGTGAAGGTGTTAACAGGAAAA
Organism: Aspergillus udagawae; assembly: GCF_001078395.1. Taxonomy (NCBI): domain Eukaryota; kingdom Fungi; phylum Ascomycota; class Eurotiomycetes; order Eurotiales; family Aspergillaceae; genus Aspergillus; species Aspergillus udagawae. The sequence continues at coordinate 1,324,094 of NW_025091265.1, read as the reverse complement.
ACAGCCCGAGACCCCACCGACCATTCCGGGGCACAGCGCCGCTGGGTCATCGCAAGAGGAGCTTCCCGAGGAGATCCCAGAGACCATGTCACGTCTCAGTCTGACAATAGCCAGGCAAGGCAGCGTTCGGGTGAAGAACTTTCTGAGGTCGATTCGCAGCCGTCCACGTGTAATCTCTGGGGGCCGTGATATATTTCAACCTGGAAAGCCTGAGAGCCCTCCCAGAGATCCCTCCTTGCCTTTCGAATCGGATCCCGAAAGGCGTCTGTTCACTCGGTCGGACGAGCAGGAAGTACAAGTACCAAGCACCTCCGCTCCAAAGCAGGAGGGGGGTCACCCTATCACTAGATCCGACGAGCATGAGTTACACAGAGCGCCTGTTTCGAGGGACCTCGACCCACAGACACCAGAGGAGCTGAGTTATGTCCCGTTCCTATGATGCTAGCGCCAGTTGAAGAATCCGATAGGCTCGCCAGTCGCGTCAACCAATTCTAAAGTTCAAGTTTCCAGAGAAATGGCCTCGAGGGCTAGTGGCTTTTTTATTTGCTTTTTATTTGCTTCGTTATACCTTTGAATTTGATTGGAAAATTACTTTCACCACGTTGGACAATACTTCGGGAGTGTCTGTTATCTCAATGGCTTTCTTCGTGGTGTAAAGGGAATTCAAACTTGCTGTCAAGCTGAGTCTGTGTAGCTCGAAAGTTTTATGTATTAAGCAAGATTCAGATGAAATTGCGACGTCAAGGATAGAATTTGTAGTATTTTGGCACCCAGTGTTGAATATCACTACCCCAGAACTCTTTTAAGCGCCCACGTCTAGGGTCAAAAGTCCCATCTCAACTTTTCGTTTCCATCCCAGGTCTCTGGCAATGTAGACTACAACAAATCGATTAATCTATGTGCCGAATGTGATTTCATCTAAGCAATAAGTTTCATTTACGTGCCGCATTGGTTTCTATTCCTTCTGCTTGGTCTCACCAGAACCAGTCATTCTTTAAACATGCACATCAAGCGACGCCACTCGTTCATCGTGTCAGTCACTGCTCTCAACCTCATCTGTCTGTACTTTTTTTTTTTTTTGTCAAGGGTCTCTTGGCCGGTTTCGACAGAAGTCAAAGGCCAAGCGACTTCTCACGAGGAAGTCGCTCCATCTTCAAACGGCAATAATGTCTCCGATAAAAACAGACAAAAAGCACCTGTCGCAGAGCCTACCTTCTTATGGACGCGTGGTCCGACTCAATATCCAGTCCTGTCAATTACACCGCTGCCCACAGAAAGGCCTCGGAAATTGCCGAAAGTGCAGGCAGACTTTCCTACAGAGACGGATCCTCAAAAGGCGCAAGTTCGCAGTCAACGGCCAAAAGGCAGTAAAAGACGCCTTCATCCGATGCTGGGCCGCTAACAAGACTCGCGCCTAGATGGCTGATGGGGTTATGCCGCTATTGGGGCGACGCGCAACTAGGCGCATCCCTTGAAGAGGATGAAATAAACTATGTTTTGGTTATGTTTCTCTGTTCACGTTGAGCGTGATGCCTGTACATATTATACTACTCGGTGAAGTAAGGTGATTGCATTCCAGTCGTACACAAACAAAAAGACGAGACCCAGTTAGAGATTCTGGCCTACTTTCCCTCAGAACTCTCTATTCTGCAGTTCATTTCCAAGCCCGGCATCCTATATACCATCTCCCCAAGTCGTCATATAGACCTACCACCCACAGAGGGCTGCTATAGTCACGTGGTCTTCATGAGCGCATGCAGCGAGTCCCAAACAACGCAACAAGGCCGCTCTCCGCTCAAATTCAACTTCAGACCTAGCATTTGACGAAGATCCTACAGCCCTGCAAGGAAGTGTCCTCATTATTATCATACACTCTGAGAGACTTTACCCACGTCACAGCCAGAAGCCGCTCAGGGGGCCGCTCCTCATCCGGTAAGGCGGCCAAGCAAATAAAACATGGGTCCGAGTACTTCGTATATTAAGTTCTTGTGATCATCACCGCCGCTATTAGCGATCTGCGAACTCAACTTTAAATAACTCAAATAGATTGCGTATATCAACTCATTAGACTGATATTCATAATTATCCTGTCTTCTCCCTTGCTTGGGTGGCATTGTTGTTCCCTACGCCCTAGCTGGATGTAAGGTACGCTGGCTGTACATACTCCGTATGCTTTGCAGGGTAGTGTATGCGTCGGCACCTACAATTTTACGTGTTCGAGGAGCGTGTCACTAATTGATAAATACTGTCTAGAGATTATTCTCCTAAGATTCATTAGCTTTCGCATATTCCCATATTATAGAAATATAGACATCGTATTTGGAATTCATTATGTGGGTAAAATGCTTGGATGCAGTAGAGCGATGTCTAGAACAATGCAAAGCCCAACGCCGCTCCAGCCATCAAATGCATCACAGAGACCACGACACATTTACATCGTTTTAGAAAATGAATGAGTACACAAAGATCAGAATCGTAGCAGCCGTTGCCACTGTATACTCCAGCTCGAACCAGGCCGCCTGACCACCGAACGCAATCTTCTTGCTCCGGTGAGTCGGATGCGCAACTCCCGTCTTGGGGTCTCGGATCAACAGGTCCTCACGGTCGGGCATCACCGGTGGGTCGACGGCGTAAGCGACAGGAGTCCAGAGGGAAGTGCAGATGAAAAGGAATGTCAGCGGGGGCCAGAAGGCGTGGGTGATCAAGCAGAGAATGACATCTCGGAAGCTCTTCTCCTGCGCGAAGCAGCGATACGAGGAGATGACGACCGCGACGAGTGTGACATACACAAAGGCAAGGTGAAAGAAGGCCATGTAGTTGAGCAGAATCACGCGCAGGCGAACGAACATGTTCTTCCTCCGGTTCCGATCACGCTCTTCGAGTGCCGAGCTGAGTGAGCCGGTCGGCTTGAAGGCCTGTGTCTGGCCACCAAGCCATCTAGGGAGGATGAATGAGCGGACAATACAAAGGGCAATGTAGGGTGCCATCCAGAGCTGGTAGCGCGAGCCCCTCTGTCCGGTGTGGTAGCCAGCGGGGATGAAGAGGGCGAACTCGCAGATTCGGTTGGAAATGGTCGAGGCGAAGCAGGCCCAGATGAGCCAACGAAGTTGCTCCTGAGTCGCATAGGCAACAAGCTGCTTGCCCCACAGGAGAATAACGGGGATGGCGAAAATCGAGGCCGTGAGAAGGAGGGTGTACAAGCTCAGTGTTGCGTAGAGAAATCCCGAAAAGCGCTGGGCAGCTGTCATCTGCCGGACGCTGTCACCCCACAGACAAAATTTGAGCTTCACTGCGGTGTCGACGGTTCCGATCGCCCATCGCGTACGCTGCTTGAGATGTCCGCCAAAGTCTTCCGGCACGGTACCAAACTGAAGAGGTTCATGGATGTACGCGGTCTTCCATCCCTTCCCAAGCATCAGTGTGGAGGTTGCGACGTCTTCGGCCAACGAGCCGAGAGGGAAGTTGCCGATCTCGTCCAGGGCCTCGCGTCGAACGACGTAACCGGAACCAGTGCACCAAGCGACACCCATCGCATCCTTGATTGGCTCAATCACATGCACGAAGAAATCCAGACTCTGTGCGAGAGGGTCAGACGGAGGGGTGTTGTAGAAGAGCTGCGGCGGGCATGCAAGGGCCATCTTGGGATCGACAAGGAGATGAGGAAGGACAGCACGCAGCCAATCTTGCTCGGGGATCTATGAAGCTAGTTAGGAGACGGCCTGAGTCAAGATGAAACGCCAGTGGAAATTACCATATCAGCATCCAGCGCCGCCATGAATTGGCCGGCGCCTCCAGGCAAATGATGCACCTGCTCAAGGCCATAATTGAGGTTGCCCGCCTTGAAGTGGTGTGGTTTGCCAGGAATCTTCTCTCGCGCCATGTAGATGAGATTGGGGTGAGTAATGGCGAGCTGGCGGACGGAAGCCTCCAGGGTGGCCGACTTGCCGTCATCGAGGACAATGACCCTGAACCTGTCGCGGGGGTAGTCTTGATCGCACGCTCCACGGACGGTATCCAGCACAACCTCGTCCTGTTCTCCGCAACAGGTGACGAAAACATCCACGGTAGGAACATCATTTCCGGTCAGTCGCAGCTTGGGTCGGCCTCTTTTCTTCAGTGCCATCATAGTCCAGCCGTTGTGCATCAAGGAGGGGATCGCAACAGTGATCTCGATAGCTACGAAAACCCATGCTCCGGCGTAAGTGTATCCAGCTGCTTTTTGAGCCAGAATAATACAGGCGATGCGCAGCCCAAGGTAGAAGAGGTAGAGACCAGTGTTAGCCAGCGTGAGGAAGGGAACAAGGCTAAAGACCCATCGCTTCCATCCTCTCCAGATGTCGGCATCATCACGCTTGTGAAGGCGAGCGATCGACCCGGACTGGACCCAATCTTTTGCATATAACGGTGACGCGGGGGCATCGACGAGAGGAGCGAGACTCTGATGGCTTTGAAGCAGCTGATTGTTTTGATACTGGTGACCGAGATATTTGTTAGTTTGGTGATGCATAAAGAGAAGCAAAGGTAGGAAGGAGAGGGAATGTAATTACCGGAGATGGTGATGCTGAACGAGAGTCAAACGATTCTGGACAGAGAGACGACCGAGCCGTTGCGAAATGATATCCGGGAGACGCATAGTCCTCCAGAGGAATCTCACCGGCACGAATAGGCGTCTGAGCTCCCGGTGGAAGCTGATCTAGCGAGTCGAAACTGCTGTGATTTTGGTGGCCTCGACGGTGGACTTGAAGCCCGAACTTCTCTTCTTGATCTTCCTGGCCATAGCGCCCGCTCATTTTGACCTTGGGTGCGGCAAAATAGGTGACAATAAGCTGCGTAACAGTCGGATCGGAATGTGTCGAAGTGTTCGAAGTATGAAGGGGAAAAGCGAGATATTCTGATTGGAATTTAAAGAACTACTCCCAGGTAATTAAACGAGTGTGATAAGCTCAGAGAGCTCTGGAATACCAAGGGAAGTAGGATTAGAGGTGGATGGACAGATTCAACGAGAGACGAGGCAGGAAGATGGGCGAGGGCGAGAGGCGCCTGTTCCTTGTCCGGCGTCTTCCGTAGGTACTTATTTCTTATCACTATGCAGTCCTACGGCGGAGATCCTCTCTGCTGTGTTGTGAATTTTTTTTTTTTCTATTATTTAACAGTAGTCCAGTACTAACCAAGGCCAAGGTAACCAGAGCATGCGACCTACCGCAAAGATCTGCCCACAGTAATTTAGTGCTCATTTAACAGTTGCCTTGGCTTATTTTAATTACTTCTTATGAATGGCTGAGGCCCTGAAACTAGTGTGATCTGGATGCAGCGATAAGAGTGGTGGTGGGGCCACACCGTTTGCGCACTAGCCTGTGATAAGCTAATATAAATAGATCCCACTTAGAAGGGTTTTCCGCTTGCGTCATCCTTCTTGTTCTGCCAGTTACGGATTCGATACAGGTAAGGCACGTTATTCGAAACTCTTCCATGGTCGACTCCCTCAACATTACCAACAAAGTATCAGCTAGAATATAACTAAAGAGGAAATTTCCCCTGCCAACCTTGCCGGAAATGCTTCTCGGAGACACCCAGGCCAATACATTTCCAGTATTCTCGAAGGATCCTTGGTTGCACTGCCCTCTTACCTAATATCTTAAATTTCAAGGATCTGTACCTCATTACAGCCACTAGACCAGTTTCACAGCCAATCAGCTCCACTTTATCAGGGACCCTCCCGGTCGTTGCATATGATTAGTCTGTTTTAGTCCCTGATCTTCCACTCAATAAATCACACTATGAAAACAAATCAATTTCTTTTCCTGTAAGTTACGCCTTCCTTACATCTACAGATACCCAAGGCAAATGTTTGCTGATAACCGCCCTCTCCCCACTGGACCAAAGCACCCTATGAGCCACTGACCGTATCCGCTTCCACTACATCTCACCTTCCATGACCTTCCCTCTTCTACATCTCTGAATTCACAGAGTCTGCACATCAAACCTATCATGGTGCTTCGATGGGTTGTTAATGCCGGCCTTTTGGCCATCCCCATCGGAGGCACTGTAGGTGCTCTGATGGGAATCGATGCGCACCGACATGCGACAGGACAAGCGCCTCTTTTCAGCGGCGGCGGCGGCGGTTCATCGGGCTCCGGTTCTGGTGGCAGCGGTAGCCCTACTCATAATGGATTGGAAAACATAGTGCACTGCCATGAATCATACGGAATCAAACCCGAGACAAAAGGACAAAGCTTCACATGTAGGTTGCTGAGAGTTCTTATCGGGTTTCGAATGGCTGATCGTTACCGCAGTAAATCCCAATCCATGGGGTGTGGCCCCCGATACAATCGCACCGATATGCATGAACGTGAGTGTTGAGTCTCGTTATTTTACCAGCTTGCTGGCAAGTTTGTTAATGAGTGTCGAAAGGTCACAACCTTCGAAAACGGGACATACGCAACCAAGAACACAGCACCAGAGTTCTCTGTCACATGGCAATTCGACCCCGGTCCGTCGACCCAACCGGTCCACGCCTTCCCGAACGTGATGATTGACGATGGCTTGCCCGTCTCCCTTGAGAAAATCCAGCATTTGAATGTCGATTTCCACTGGACGTACGGAGTAGGCAACACACCCGCTGCGGCGACCGACGAGGCGGAACTGACTAGCGCGTCTGTCAATACGAACGTCGCTATCGATATGTTCATGGGTCCCAACGCAAAGGCAAAGGAGAGTACCGATTACACACATGAAGTGATGGTCTGGTTTGGGAAGTTCGGGCCCGCCGCGTACGTCATAGGACAAGATGCTGGCGTAGTTGCGACCAAAGTATTAAATGGAACTATCTTGTGAGTAAATTATCCAATGACCGTTGGGTGCCTTTTCTCTGACACGCTTTTGTTTGCAGCAACCTATATTCAGGCCAGAACGGCAAGAACCAGTGGGTTTTAACGTGGCTTACGAGCGACTCTCCGAACGATGCTCACGCGAAAGGGAAGACTACGGAAACGTTCACCGGTGATCTCTTGCCTCTGATCACCGAGCTATATACCATGACTGGGGAGGCTTACCCGTCAAAATCCGACTACATGGGGATCTTCCAGTTCGGTTCCGAGGCCTTCTCATCAAGTACGAATGTCACATTTTGGGTACCCGAATTCTCGGTAGATATGCAATGAAGAGGACGAGAGAGGTATATATATATTTTTTGTTCATTAGCATTTGGGAGTTTTGAGGCAATCGGATCGAACATAGATAATGAAGCATTGGCATATCATATCATCAGTACAGAGGAGGACGGCACATGTAATGATCGCGCTGAGCTGCGTATACTGTTTACAAACATATGGATTATGTAAATTATTGGAAGCATTGCGTATGATACGCAGAATCGCCATTACTGGGACTCTGGACTCTTGATGTTCGCATCCGCGATTTTTCCGCAAGCATAGTTGAGTCGATGTCAAAGGTGGATCTGTTTGGTTGGAGGTACCCACAATTTACACAGTGTGTGGATTGCTGATGACCAGGCGGCAGAAACGAAAACGCACTGGCATCCACCACATGTAGTCCAGACACTCCATATATCCACGCCTGCGGAGCGACAACAACCATCTCATCCACCGCAGTGCCCGTCTTGTTCGGGCAAGAGGCACGCAACAAAGCCATAACCCTATGCTGGATGAACCCGGAATCTCCTCGTCAGTCTGGACCTCGACACCAGGATAGTACTCCTCCCCGATTATCACAGGAGCTGGGGTGACTTCAATGAGCCTGCTGAGAGGGTCACTTCGTTCTTTGCAGACAGCGCAAAGATGGTATCGAGGGTTCCTCGTAGTTGAACGCCGGCGGCCGTTTTGGGCCGCTGGAAACAAGCTTCTTCGCTAGCGTATTTGTGTACATAGTCAATATGGAAGGATCGATGACCAGGAATGACGCTTGGGAACTGCTGCAGGGTTGATTTTAGAGTTGATGGAGGATATGCAGTATTGCGGTCCCTACCCCATCAGCGACCCGGAGATTGAAGTCCGTGGTCTCGTTGGTCCCTATCGCTTCCGTTCCTCGCTCCATCCACGGGGAAATGACACGGCAATGTTGGCGTAGGATACCGGCAGTTGCCCGCTGGTTGAATCGTACGCAGCAGCGTCGTAGGCAGCTGAAGCTTAGCGGCTTGTGGTTCAATATCCGAGGTGTGAATTGGACTTTGTCCTTGAGGTACAGATGTACTTCCTCGAATGCGTAATGGTAATTGCTATTATTGATGGCAGTTGCCCATTATTCGTGGATTTGCGCATTGGTCTGCGAATCAGTTGGTTGTGTCACTGGGACTGTTCGAGCCACTAAATGGGCAAACACGGTTGATGGATCATAAATTCAGCGCCAACCTGCAGATATGCTGCGTCAGTTCCGTCAACATTAGCCAAGTGCCTAGCTGACTTACGAGCCCCAAGTCATTCCCCCCTGACATAATGAATATATAGTTCATTGACCCTTGGCTGATTTTATGCAACAAAGCTCCGTTCGATTGCGGAGGACGTGTCGAATCGGACGCGACTGGCAGCACATCTGCTGCAACAATCGCACCAAGAGACTCCAGCTCATACGCCCCTCGACCAGAAAACCTTGGAGCGGGCTGCGCCGGTCTGCTGGCCGCGACACTGCCGCCCGTATCACCGCCGACTACGCATAATCAGACTCCTTATCTCCGCTGAACAAAGCTCTAGGGCTTGTTGGTGATGCTTTTTGGTGCTGCAGTAGATAATCTGTAGTGCGCAGGCTATTTAAGCCCTGAGGCCAATGGCCAGCAGCGCCAAAGTAACAAGAGCTGATCGATATGGCGTCTAGATTTGTTCAATTGATTATACCTTACGCATGCAAGGGGGAAAACGCACGGTGCTCTTCGTGCTACCAAACCTGTCAGAGTGTACGCGGCCGGGTAGGTGATCACAGGCAAGCAAGGATGATGCTTGAGAGCCGAGACCGCACTAATTTGTAGGATGTGCAGGCCTGAGCCAAGTTGTTAGATGCCTCTATCCGCTCCATGCTTCTAGCCCACGTTTTTGGACATTCTCAGACATTTTGTGGAGCAAGTACGCCCTTATCAGAAATGTTTCAGTAAGTGTTCGAGATAAAATAATGGAAGTCTCGCCATGCCGCCATTTAAATTCGGCTGTCGACGGATGCCCCATTGTCTCAAGTCTGTATTCGATTTTCCATTCATGGCCAGTCACGGTTGCGTGTTTGGACGACCCAATAACGGGTATCCGCAGAACCCACACTAGGGCTGTTTCAAGGAGAGACCGGACCGAGGGCTATCGAAATTTAATCTATAAAATTCGAGCATCCTCTAGTATCGAGAAAATCATCATTGATTCGCCTCTCTATAGTCGGCACTGAATAGAGCGGAGTTAAGAACTGTAGTATCAAAGCTTGTGATTGGTTGGTTAACCCCGCATCACGTGCTACACGGTGTCCACTGAAATTGACGCTACTTCGAATCTCAGTGAGCTCACTTTCTTTTTTCTCTCTTGCCCTTTTGCTACAATCCACGCATCGAGATGTGACAAAAAAGCCTTCTGCAACTGTGTCTGGGCTTAGGATTTCGCTTAATCATTCCGCCGCGCACAGTACATTATCCCGGACCACTTCGTCTCTGTCTGGAGAGGATGAAAACCGATCAAAACAACCCCCCCAATGAACGTGGACATCATGAGTGTGGTTGAGCGTTGTGTCAAAGCGTCAAACCAGCCAAAGAGTATGGTAGCTTCGATAAATTGTGTCCTGAACCAGACTTCCTTTATTGTTTTGAACCGAGAGCTCAAGGCAGAGGGTGTCAGGGCGCATTCCAAGTGTCAGCCTGATGCTGTCGAAAAGTGTCCGATCTGCACCAAACTGGAAGAAAATCTTGTTTGTCCTGCACAACATTGATAGGAACATCTTAATCAGACTCTGATATCATTAATTGACTTCCGCAAGATGACGCGTTATCCGCCTCGACCTAGCCTAAGACGGAGAAATGTCCATCAGCTCCCTTCGCTTATCAATCTATGGTGGAATATCTCCTCCTTAGCACATCGACTAAGGCCATCACCACTGTTGATCCGGTAAGGCTTGTTTTGATTTAATATAATCTGGGCGCTCTGCAGATGTTTCTTTGGTCGAATCACAGCCAGATAAACATGAGCATGCTCAGCGAGTTGATGCTTGTTTCTACTGCGATCCCGGCACCGATCTTTAAACCGGTCAATCACTGCGGAATACGGTAGAACGTGCCATTCAGGCGCTATGTTGTACGAAACTGACGATAATCAGTTTAGACTATAGCAGCTGCTGAAGCGCGATGTATGGTGCGGTTGCCGTATATAAGCCCCCGTAAGGTCCGTCTCTTCGAATATCCAGGCCCGTGAACCCAAGGTCAAGATGAAGGTCGCTGGATTCCTTTGGCTCAGCCTTCTCAGCTCCTCCCTTGCAACTGGCAGAATCCATGGAATAGTGGAAAGAAGCACAGTGAGCGAGATATTGAGCGAGATATTGACCGATATCGAAAATGCTACGACCTGCGCTGCCTGTGAGGTAAGTACGACAACGAAAGCTTATGTACCCGTCGCTGACCCGTACAGTCGTTGTTGGTTGTCCTACAAACTCTAGCCCATCTTGGCAATGATGACTTTGTGGATGTGATAACCCAAGTCTGTATTCTGGCTGGGGTAAGCAATCTTTTCTGGGAAAATGAGCCAATATTTATCACGAGCAGGCAGAAGACTCGGACGTTTGCGAGGGTGCCATCGCTCGCGAAGGCCCTATATTGGCGCATGATCTTCGCAATATGAATATACCCTCGACTACCGCCGTTCTCTTTTGCACCACAATCTTTGGCCTCTGTGATTTTCAGGCTGTCACAAAGTATACGCTTGACTATCCTTCGGCCAAACCGACAAACGCATCTCGCCCATCGCCCAGCGGGGAAACACCTATTCAGGTCGTGCACATCAGTGATATCCATGTTGACCTATCTTATGAAACTGGCGCCAGGTAACCCTACCGCACCCCGCAGGATACTTTCAATTACTCATATTACTAGTTATAACTGCACGAAAAACATCTGCTGCCGTCCTTACACAACATCTGACGCACCCGGCAATACTAGCTATCCTGCGGGGAAGTTTGGCGATCACAGCTGCGACACTCCGCTTAGTCTGGAGGAGAGCATGTATGCGGCTATACAGCAGCTGGTCCCCAACGCAGCATTCACCATCTTCACAGGTGATGTTGTAGAAGGCGCGGTGTGGCTGGTCAATGAGATCGAAGTTACCAACGACCTCAACGATGCCTACAACGCCCGGATGCCATCATACCTCAGTCTCGTTTACGGAGTGGTTGGTAATCATGACGCAGCGCCTGTCAATTCCTTTCCTGCAGCTGACATCGACACAACAATTTCAAGCCAATGGGCGTACGATACTCTTGCGTCCGACTGGAAGCAGTGGATAGGGTCAACGGCTGCCACCACGGCCAAAGACTACGGCGCGTATTCCGTGAAGTACCCGGCTGGAAATCTGCGCATAATCTCCTTCAACACAAATCTGTACTACAAGGAGAACTTCTGGCTGTACGAAAAGACCATGGAGACCGATCCAAGCGGACAGCTTGCCTGGCTCATCGGTGAGCTCGATGCTGCGGAGACCGCCGGCGAGCGAGTCTGGCTGCTCGGCCACATGCCCATGGGTTCCGGTGATGCCTTTCACGATGCATCCAACTACTTCAATCAGATTGTCCAGCGGTATGACGCGACCATCGCCGCTTTGTTCTACGGTCACACTCACAAAGACGAGTTCGAGATTGTCTATTCCAACTACACAGACCAGAGTGCGCAGACTGCGACGATGATGTCGTATATTGCTCCCGCGCTGACTCCGACATCCGGGAACCCGACCTTTCGCGTCTACTCGGTCGACCCGGTCACCTTTGGCGTGTTGGATTACACCGTGTACATTGCCAATATGTCCAGTTCAACGTACCAGAGCAAGCCTACCTGGCAGAAATACTACTCCATCAAGGAGGCATACGGCTCTCTTCTGAGTCCCCCAGTCACCGACAGCGCGAGCGAGCTGACTCCTGCTTTCTGGCATAACGTCACTGCATTGTTCGAGAGCGATGACAGCGTGTTCCAAGATTATATCGCCCGTAAGAGCAGGGGGTGGGATGTCTCCAGCTGCACTGGCGATTGCAAGACATCGGAGATTTGCCAGCTGCGAGCGGCCGAGGCGCATACAATTGCGTTGAAATCACCCCCGGTATCCATTTCAAGCGCAGAAAACGAGACGATACGAGCAGCGGCACAAAGATGGAGAGTGCATGTGGCGGGTCGGTTTTTGGGGCTGTGTTTGCCAACTTCAAGGAGAGCGTAACGGTATTCAAGACTGCTGCGGGGGGGAAGCTGGGATCGAGCTTTTTGAACACTACAGTCAATTCAACGGCTGTTTAGTTACATTGAGTACAAGAGGGGGCCTCAGCTATGATTTAAATATCATCTTATCTGGACATATCTGTATCGTAGGTGAAAATTGGGGGTTCGAGATTGGAGTTTTTCCCTACCGCGTAAACGCTTCCTCAACTGCCTCTAAGAGCAGCGAGATAAACTCCTTCCAGCCAACTCTGATAAATAACGACAATCCCAAACGCTCGCCAATTAGCCGCTTCTGGGCCTTGTAGCAGAAAATGCGCATCATCTTGCTATGAAGCTGAACCAATGAATGAGAAGAGGAGAGTGGTCACATGCAGATGTGAGATGGTAGCTTGAAAATTTCCATAACTCTATGGCTCCTCTACTCGTATCATCAAAGGGTAGGTTACTCTAGTAAGGATCGAAGCTGACCAGAGAATACGTACATGGGCAATGAGGCAGGTTGCAGCTCATCTTGGGCAGGGCGGGTTCCACGTGATCCTCAAACAGGAGTATGCCTAAGGCAGAAATCACCTGCCCACCCGCGACATCATGTGACTGACATCACTGTCTAGAGGTTCAGCAAGCCATACAGAAACTCTACTTGATAGCCAACTTTCATCAGTAATTGAGAACAAGAAGGTTGGTTCCTCGTCGTTTAAGGCTATACCATGCTTTGCTACTGCGGCTGCTGATTAGTTATCATTGCAGTGCTAATACCTTGTAATGCACATTCCATTATTATAACCACATCAGTCTCCAGGTTTCCCCTTGAGATGGGTCGAATACATAGCTTAATCAGGAGGCACCGTCCGCGAATGCGATTCCTTACCCTCCACTATGCTTATTTTATAGGCACCTGTCTGATAAGCTCCTTCATTCTCTGGGGCGCCGCGCAGCCCTTCGGTAGTCTCCGTTATATTGATGCCCTGTATCTCGCCGTCAGTGCTATGACGCTGGCAGGCCTCAACACAGTGAATCTGTCCACCCTGAGCACCTTTCAGCAACTCTGGCTATTTTTCTTAATTATACTCGGCTCCGCGGTAAGCTCAAGAACTTACTCCTTACTACACCAGCCAGTGCGAGAGTGTCAGCCAACCCCTGTTGTAGATCTGGGTGTCCATCGCCGTACTCTTGACGCGCAGGCGCGCATTCGAACAGCGGTTCGGTGATATCATCCGAGAGCAACGCCTGCAGAGAAAGGGTACGCGCGAGTCCCTGCAAGCAGGCCCCAGCTTTTCTCTGTCGCGGTCGTTCCGTCGACGAGGGACTACCTCGGACCGTCTAAATCTGCAATCTGTACCAGCTGGTACCACCCAGGCACCTGACCGCAATGTTGTGTCCCGTCAACCTTCCAGCTACTCACCCAGACAGCAAGGTGGTGGAGTTGCTGATCTGCCTGTAGAGACAGCTGCTGGAGTCGAACAACGGCAACCGTCTAGAGAGAGCGCGGAGGAGAAACCTACCCTCTTGAATCGGAAGCCTTCAGTCAACTCTCCCCCTGCTTCTGCGAACCCCAATAATTGCGAGGAGGAGCAATCTACTCACTTGGATCGGAAGACTTCAGTCAACTCCATTCCTAGCTCTGCGAATGTCAATAATCGCGAGGAGTACTCCCACCTTGCCTTCGCGTCTGATGTGCAACGTCCTCGCGAACAGTCATCAAGTAGGTATCCCCGACCGCATCTTCTCCCGCCCTATACAAACTACAGACAGCCGTCCGTGTTGTCAGATCGTGGGCCCTGGCGCGGAGAGGAACCAGGCTCGTCCGGTCATGAAACTTTGGCGTTCCTACGCCATGTTGGACGAAATTCTACCTTTCCTATGCTGACCGAGGAGGAACGCGACAAACTCGGCGGTGTGGAATACCGAGCCGTGTGCCTGCTGACCATCATTGTGCCCATTTACTTTGTGGCCTGGCAGATTCTTGGAGGGCTGGCAGTGGGGGCTTATGTGGCCCATAACAAAAGCACGGTGACGGAGACGAATGGCCTAGCTCCATGGTGAATACCCCAAATCATCTCTGTGCCTTTTTCCCCTTAAGGATTATATTCCCCTGCTTCTTTTTCTGTTCCGAGCTTGAATTGATTGCTGTCTTCAGGTGGGCCGGTTTCTTTTTTGCGATTTCCGCGTTCAACAACTCCGGCATGAGTCTTGTGGACGCCAACATGGTGAGACCAGGATAGTCCATCCGGATCATCATTACACTGACCTCAGTCGGCAGGTGCCTTTTCGATCATCAACGTTCATGCTCATCACCATGGGGCTATTGATCCTGGCGGGTAATACCTGGTACAGTCACTCCTCGGAATTTCAAACCCCATCGCGATCCCATACTCATGAGGACTTCCAGCTACCCGATATTTCTACGATGGATCCTGTACGCGATGCTCCGCCTCCTGCCCAAGCATCCCTACTTTCAAGAGTCCCATGACACTCTGCGTTTCCTTTTGGATCATCCCCGTCGATGCTACACCAGTCTCTTTCCTTCACCACATACCTGGTGGTTGCTCCTCTCCGTGGTGCTACTCAACGGGATTGACTGGGTGGCGTTCGAAGTTCTAAATGTAAGTTCTGAGTACCCACACCAAGAGCAAAGAATCGTACTAAAACCAGAGAGGTTGATAATCCCGCGGTCAACACGATTCCGCTCGGCTCCCGAGTCCTCGACGGACTTTTCCAGGCCCTCTGTGTGCGTAACGGCGGGTTCTATCTCGTCAGCATTTCTGCCCTTCAGCTGGGTATGCAGGTCATATATGTGATTATGATGTACATTTCCGTGTATCCAGTGGTGATCACCATGCGCAACTCCAACGTTTACGAGGAGCGCAGCCTGGGGATCTACGCCGACGATCTGCCATCAGCGTCGCAGGAGCCCGACAGCCAGGAGAAAAACCTACACGGGAAGACGCCCTCCGGTCGGCGTTACTTTATTCAACACCAGCTGCGGGCGCAACTGGCCTATGACCTCTGGTGGATTGCCCTGGCCGTCATCATTATCTGTATCGTGGAGGCGGGTAGTTTTACCCGCGACCCGGTGACATATTCCGCCTTCAACATTATCTTCGAGACCGTCAGTGCATACGGCACCGTCGGAATCAGCACGGGCCTGCCTGATCAAATGTATAGTTTTTCCGGGGGCTGGCATACCCTGAGCAAGCTGGTCCTCTGCGCGGTGATGCTGCGTGGCCGGCACCGTGGATTGCCCGTCGCGATCGACAAAGCTATTATGTTACCTGGGGAGCACCTCATCCAGGCTGAACAGGAAGACGCGCACATCCGCTTGGAAAGGACGATGAGTCGAACTCGAAGTCGGGCCATGGCGTAATCTCCCAAATTTTTTACTGTCACCTGCTTGTATTACTTATAGCCATATTTCCACAATAACCATAAACAGCATGTATACCATATAGTAGGGTTATCGAATGCCATCTAGTAGGGATATTGAATCAGTATATGCTATAGTGATTCAATATTAATACTATATAAATATTCAATATCTAGTCGTTGTAGAGATATAAGGGAATAATCATCTCTGTAAGAGGTTAGATGGTGTTGATATATGTATATATGTGTACACATTGGCCTTCGACAGCCACCATGGCTTAACTAATCACCACCAATTCAAGCCGCTAGATATTGAATCAATATTTTAGATATAGATTATATGACTATAATTACAATATAATTTATATAAGCATGCTGGATAGACCCTAGGCAGGTGGTGTGTGTGGCAGCAGTGTGATGGGAGGTAATCATGGTAAGAATTATTTTGGCCAGTTCATATAAATAGTCCGCCAAGGTTTTAGGGTACTGCAGATCACCCAATTGTGAGTCATTTTACGATTGCGTAGTCATCATTGGCGAGAATACGAAGTATGTTGGATCTACCCTGTACTTAATAAAGCTTCAGCCAATTTAAATTAATCGCATCCGAGACATTGGTTCTTATATAGCAAAGCAAACCCCACTGGACGAGTGGAGGCTGCCTGCGCAACAGACCGCTGTATTTCCACTCCCAATAGAAGTCCACGACCTGTTGGACTGTAGTTGCAGCCATCCTACCACAATGGCCAGCCTATCCGCCTTCCTGCGCTATCTGCGCCTCAAACTCCTAGTCTCCTTCTACCGGCTCATCGTGAAAATGTTTGCCTCGCCCCCGAGACCTCGTCCCGACTCCGTACTGAGAATTCCGTCACGCGATAACAAACACACTATCAAAGCCCATATTTACAAGCCCTCGGAGAAGTATGCAGGAAGCAGGGGACCGCACCCAGTCCTGGTCAACTTTTACGGCTCTGGCTTCGCAATTCCCCTCTATGGCGCGGACGACGGTTTTTGTCGGTTCATCGCCACGACCACCGGCTACGTCGTCCTGGACGTCGAGTATCGACTCGCACCGGAGCACCCGTTTCCCGCGGCTGTCCATGACGTCGAGGACGCGGTAAAATATGTGCTTGACCGGCCGGACGAGTACCAGACCTCGCAAGTCTCCGTGTCCGGGTTCTCATCAGGCGGCACCCTCGCGCTCGTGGCCCCGACACTGTTTCCTCCTGACACCTTCCAGTCCGTCATTGCGTTCTACCCGGCGACGGATCTTGCCAGGGACCCGAGCATGAGGAAGCCCCCAGTTCCGAATGCGAAGCCGCGCTCGGCGTTCTGGACTCGGACTTTTCGGGAGGCATACATAGGGAATATGGACCCGCAGGATCCGAGGATCTCGCCAGCGTATGCCGATACGTCCAAGTATCCTGCCAATATGCTCGTTGTAACAGCGGAGTTGGACTCGTCGGCGCTCGAAGCGGAGGATTTGGCGAAGGAAGCCGAGGCGGAAGGCGTAGCAAGCGGTAGAAATGTGGTTATTCGGAGGATGAAAGACTGCGGTCATGCATTTGACAAGAAGAACACGAATAAGAGTTGTGTCCAGGCTCGAGACGAGGCTTATGGACTTGCTGTGGACATGTTGAAGAAGGTCGCAGGTGAGAGCGGTTGACGGCGTCACAGTTCCATATTGCACTAGGATTTCCGTCCGCGCCAGGACTGAACATCCAACCCATTTGTGTATGTAGTAACACAGAATCAGGCTATAGTTTTGCCTATCAGTATTAACCGTTACGCTGTTCTTAGTGACAGGTGTCCATCTCGTATCTCAAGAAGATCGTTAGCGAGTAACTCACTCATTACCTGCGAAGTGGCCGCATAACGGCACACCTGATACCAGATTAGCTATTCCATCTTGTTTATCTTAGTTGTCCCAGGCCCGTGAGCACCAGCAATCTTTACTGACAGAAAGTATAGAACTCAACCTTGCCAACAACCTGAAGAAATGCAGCCCCCGGCTGAGAAGAGACTGCCAGGGAAGGTCTCCAGTCATTGCAGTAGCGTGGTACTGGCACGACTGGATTGCGACGAGCTATGACCAACTGCAGATTTGTGACAGTCAGTCATCTTATTGAATGGTTTGGTTCAGTGTAGTCGACAAAGGCTACTTCTGGCAAGCTGGGTGATAGTTCTACTGAGGGTGTCGTGGAGTAGCAGTGTTGCTGTACCTCTATAGTGTAAACAATTTTCATTTAGAAATACTGCTAGTGACAGACATTGAAGATGATGGATATTCATTAATGGATACGCTCTAGATGGTGAAGTGCCTCTGTCTTAGTATTCATTCACTTTACTTTCACCTTTGCTAATATTAGCCTAAGCACTTCCCTTTAGGGAATTATTAGAGCAGTGAATAAGTACAAACAACTATGTCGCCTAATTTTCCCTCACTTTATCTCGCGTCCTCTCACACACAAACTAGTATCAACACCAAAGACATCAATCTAGAATCTTACACCCGCTTTCCTAACTATCCTTGCGCATTCTATTGAAGACAGAACCTACCTTTATACCACCGAAACGCGAATTTCTCAAAATATCGAACTGCCTCACCTTGATGAGCAGAGTGGGATCTGCAGCCATGTCACTCCTTGACCTGCCCCTTGATGTGCTGTACGAGATAGCTTCTCACCTTTATGACTCGGATCTGAATGCCCTCGTCCGCACCTGCTCTCCTCTCTACACGGCCTTCAACTTCGAACTTTACCGACGGGACCCGAGACGAGGGCAAAGTCGAGCATTGTTCTGGGCCGTTCAGCATAATAAGATCGCTACACTATGGAAATCTCTCGAGGCTGGCGCATCAGCACCACTGGCAGCACTACTTTGCCTGGCCACTAAACACGACTCACTGCTTGCGATGAAGACCCTTTTTTTGCAGGGCGGTGCTGATATCAAGGCTGTGGAACAAACCGAGGGCATTCCACTTTTGGTGAAGGCTGTGATCAATCGCTCACCCAAAGTCGTACGGTTTCTCTTGACCAGAAACGGGGTGGATCCGAACGTCAAGAACGATGAAGGACAAACACCCCTTGCATATGCTGCCTATGAGTGCTTCAACGACATTGTTAAGATTCTGCTGAAGTGTCCCCATGTGGATGTCAATTGCCCGGACAATAGTGGCTGCACGCCACTCCGTCTAGCAGCGGGAAGGAGCCATGTGTACGTCGTCAGAACATTGCTCTCGAATCCCTCGGTCGATGTTAGTGTGAGGGATAATATTCATCACAGGACGGCTCTCTCAGCTGCAGTGATGGTTCTTTGGGGGCGGATCTCTTGGGGGCCCGAGAAGGTCAAACTGAAGCATCGGCGGACAATACAAGCACTCCTTGAGCACCCTGCGACATCAGTGAACTATGATACGGACCCAGATCTCCTGCAGCTGTATCGGTTCAGCGCTCAGTACGGATACGAAGAGATCTTCCAATTGCTATGGTCAAAAGGGGTGGGACAGCTCCCGAGAGAACTTGATCGCACTGGGATCTTATTCTTCGTAGCAGAACACGGCCAAGCAGCGATCATGAAGGTGTTGTTTGCGAAGGGTTTTGAGCCTGAAGCACGAACCGACACGGGCCGCACAACGCTCTCAATTGCCGCGGAACATAAGCAGATTGAGGTCATTCGACTGCTTCTCTCGACGGGCAAGGTTGACGTGAATTCCAAGGATCAAGACGGGCGAACGCCACTGTGGTGGGCTATGACACGTGGGTGGAGAAAAACCGGGACGGATGAGACTGTGAAGCTGCTAATCGCCCATGATGCTACGATCCCGACTATTCAAGGAAAAGTGAAGCTGCAAAAGTCACTGTGCAACGCTCTTGAGCATGGCAATTGTTTTCTATCAGAAATGCTCCTTGACCAAAGCCAGCCCATCGGCAGTGAGCAAGGACAAACGCTGCTCTCCGCAGTTGCAAAATCTAAAAACACTTCACTGGCGAAGACTGTACTAGAAAAGGCACAAATTGATCCTAACTATAGGGACTCGGAGGGTCTGACCGTACTGGACCGGGCAGTTGTTAATGGAGACATCGCCCTTGTTGATCTGCTATTAGTCCTCGATGGGATTGATCTGAACTCCAGAAACTCGAACGGCGACACTGCCCTAGCAATTGCGATGAAAGAGATCAGCGACTGTTTATCAAGGTCTCTCAGACTTCGGGACAGGCGGCCCTATGAAACTTGCATGGAGAAATTGCTCCGCCACAAAGATGTTACCACAGCATCACTGGACCAATATTGGCTCATCAACTTTATTATTGCTTACCTCGACGCTCTTCGAGATCAAACACTAATAAAACTTCTCATCCTCAAGGATGAGCGTCTTGTCTCTGATACCATAGTTTACGAAGGTGATGCAGAAACACTACTCGAGTGGGCTCAACAGAACCAACACAGGACCATTGTTCGAGCGCTCCGGGAAAAGGAAAGGCGAATGTGGGTGACGATCTGAAGTTGGTTAGGGATGCATGCTCAAGGTCTCCGTATCGCGTGTGTACCCTCGCTTGCTGCGACAGCTCCTAACATTTCCAACGCGGAGGAGATATCGAGGTATTTTAGAGTTCACAGGTGATGGCGTCCGTTTCGGAGGATGTCCAATCTATTTTATTCCTGGAGTCCTGGACATGAATGAATTGAATCGAAACATAGCAGCTCGGCCTCGGATTGGTGACAACTTGGAGAGGAAGTTCTTTTTGGATGTTCATCATGCGTCTAGTGTGTAAATAGCACCCTCGCAGTTGTCATCTCTCTAGTGTCAGAATGGATCACAAGATCGAGTCATATACAAATCGCTTTCGCCCTCTCCTACATCGAGTGAAATCTATAGTTGACTCATAGACTACTAAAGTAAGTGCATAATCATCCAAATCAAGTCAAACATGACACCGCGAGATTACAGAATTGGCACATTCTTAGCGCCACCGGTCGACGACGTGCTGACCGTCACATCCCTCCACGCCTCCATCTCCTCCTGAGTCTTCTTCATCTCAGCCCCCAATATCGGGAGCGTCTCCGGTCCTAGCAGCAACCTCCCGGGGAGTCTTCGCTCATCCTGCCCAACAAGGACATCAAAGAGCACCTTGGCGCAGGCATCCGCCTCCGAGAACGACGCCTGAGCCGCCGGATCCATCATATACGTCAAGAGCCGATTCAGCGGACCGTCGGGGGTATCATACGCGGGATGCCTGGGCAAAAACTTGCCATTGCTCCCGAAATTGGACTTGATGCCGCCCGGCGCAACAACCAAGAACCGAATCCGCCAGTCGGGGTTCATCTCCTTAGCAAAGGCCTCCGTGAACCCGCCCAGCGCAAATTTCCCGGCGTGGTAGAATGCACTCCCCGGGAACGCCATGTACCCTCCTATCGAGGAGATCTGTACAATTGTCCCGCCCGCTCCGGCCGGGTTGACCTCGCGGAAGATGCGGACAGCCTCCTGGGAGATGAGAGCAGGGCCCCAGAAGTTGGTGTCTAGTTGGAGGCGAGCGTCGGACTCGGGGATGACTTCGGTATCGCCCATGAGGACATAGCCGGCATTGTTGATGACTACGTCGAGGCGGCCGAATTTGGCCACGGTGGCGGACAGGGTTTCGTGGATGGCTGGTTTTGAGGTGACATCCAGAGCGAGCTTGAGCACATTGGGGCCATCGGGAAGGTAGGAGAGGGAGTCCAGGTTGCGAGCTGTCGCCACGAGCCGATGGCCGGCGCTGTGGACGAGGCTTGCCAGGGATTTTCCCAGGCCGGATGAGCAGCCGGTGACTGTGATGTTAGTTGACGGCTTGGTGTATAGGGAGGGGGTACGTACTGAACCAGACAGTTGACGAGTCAAGCATATTGATTTTATCTGTTTCTTTGGTAGCAGCGAATGCTATTACTATTTACACCTGTTAAGCGGGATGGTTGTTGTTATATACCCCACGATCCACGCAGTAAGACTTGTGAGACGGGGTTTGCGGACATAGACGCACAATGTCGACAGATGGCACGCCTTGCAGTCGTCAGCAACCGATGGAGTGGCTTAGAAAGGATTATTCCATCCATAGAGACAACTATCAGACCGCATTATCTATAACACATAACAGAACCCCGCTCTCATGCGTACCATTATCTCCACCCTCGGCCAATAACCAATACCATGAACGGCTAATGTTGGATCGTCAACCCCGAGCCAATGGACACGTATAAGGCTTGGGATAAAGCGCTAAGACTGATTCCTGGTCGATGTTATTGGTTTGATAATTCTGTAAGAAGCTTAAGCTATGCGGGCAAAGGACCAGGATTTAGTTGTGCTTGACTCATTCTGGCTCATCTTGTTGACACGTTTCTAGTGGTCGAGCCAGCAGAGGCATGATTATTAGCATTTTGTATATATATATCCCAAAAGTTCAGAATCTCCAAGACCATCGAATACGAAAAGATGGAACTGTACAAAACTCGTCTTTTCCCTCATTCTCTCCCTTCTTCACCTATCACTACTCCTTTATCCATCCTCGATGCTACCGTCGCGCGATTTGCTCCAGCAGGCGCAATTTGGCTATTCGATAGTTTCCCCGAGAACGTTCCAGAAACAGAATTTATCAATGGTCTCCAATCCTCATTTTTGCAAACACTATCGGATTACCCCCAATGGGCTGGTCAGCTGCAATGGGCCCCAGTTCGAGAGAATGGCCCTTACACTGAGCGCTTCAACCGGCCCATGATCGTCTATGGGGAGCCCAATGACCCTGGAGTTGAGTGGCGTGTCCTCAAACGAGACGACATATCAATCGGATCGCTAGTCCCTTCAGCCATGGAACGAGCAGATGCAGGGACCTGGAACGGGGACGGTTTTCCCCAGGGAGATTTCCTGAGTGAAACCCCCTTGGCATTGCATGATCTGCACGAATACCAGGGATTACCCGGTGTGCAAGTGCAAATCACACTATTCAAGGACAGCGGATACGCCATTGCAATTCGAATGGCTCATGTCCTGGCTGATGCCCAGACGTTGATGGTGTTTGTACATCAGTGGGCGGCTGCAAGTAGAGCGGCGTTTGGTTCAAAATACACAGAATCATTGATGGGCGCTCCAGTCTTTAAACCAGCGCTCTTGGACGCCCATGCTGGCGGGGATATTGATGGCCCAGCGCCGGATCCGGGACTGATTGCGACAGCGCGTGAACTGCCACTGCACCGGTTCGACTGGTGGAAGACGGATGACCCGGGATATCCGAAGGTAATGGTGCCCAGTACGCTGAACTCGATGCCTTCTCCTGAGCTACTGGACGGCATCGAACTCTCTCCGTCGACATCTGCACCATGGATGTCGTGGGACCTGTCCAGGCCAGCTTGCTACACCCAGATCCATTTTTCGGGGGATCAGCTTGCAGATCTCAAACGGAAAGCGCTGGCTGAAGGTCGAGGCGATATATCCCGTCTCGACGCATTATTAGCCCACCTCTGGATTTCCATCAACCGCGCCAGGAGTCTCGCTGATTGCCCCGACTCCGTCTTCCTAGATCTTTCTATCGGCGCTCGAACCCGCGTCTCTCCTCCTCTCCCCGACACATTTCTCGGATCACCGCTCTTCCTCGCTCATGTTGGCGCCTCAGCAAAGGCTCTTTGTGCTGCGTCCATCGGAGCTATCGCCAGCCAAATTCGACAGACAGTGGCCCTATTCACGCCGGAGAAGATTGGCGCGATGCTCCACGACGGCGCGTACGAGATCTCCCCGCAGCGGCTGTGGCAAGCGTTCTTGGGGTCTCGACATGTCCTTGTAACCTCCTGGCTGCGACTGAAAGTGTACAAAGTGGACTTTGTGGGCAATGGAAACCGTCCGCGGTATGTGCATGCCGTTCTGCCCAAGTTAGATGGGGAGGTGCAGGTAATGGAATCGGGGGTTGATGATAACGGGATGGATGTGGCACTGTATCTGGAGGAAGAGGTCATGGAGAGGCTCCTGGCTGGACAAGCGCAATTCACGGCGTAGTATCTTGGTTATACTTGATACTAATATCGGGTTGAGAATTCAGAGTGGTCTACAGCAATCACAGACAGTGGTAGAGTGACAAACGCCTGGATTCATATGGTAGTGATAGAAATCAAAAGATATTAATTACTATTTGCATGGGTCATGTACTGCTCCGAATTACGTATACCTACAATAAACCTACCTATTCATCAAGTTTACGTATTCTACTCTCCCCATAGCTGCCTCGGAGTCAGACCCCAGTAATTGGTCGCCTCCTGCCAGACTGCCTCCCCTCCTTCCATCTGTCTTACCATTTCCACCGTCTCGTCCACATTCAAAGTGCTCGCCAAATAATGTAACGCCGTGTTGCCATCAACATCTTTTGCACAGACATCAACCCCACCCCATTCCAGCAACACCCGGATAGTTGCCTTTTGGGCCTGTTGCTCGGCAACTGTCATTGGCTGTGCATTCTTCGCACCCATTTCCCCAGGCGTTTGAAATTGCATGTGGATTGGACTGAGAAGATGAAATGGACGCCAATAGGAGTCGAGAGTGCGCACGCAATGGATGCTTCTGGCGATATCTGTATTACCAGCAATAATTTGACTATTTGTCAGAGGCAAGGAAGCCACATGGAGCAGCGTGTGGCCAAGTGCTGTGACCCCGGCCGCGGCGAACCCACCAGGAATGAATCCTGCCAGCCACGAGAGAAGGTCGGGATCATGACGAGCCGTGGCAAAGTGGAGCGGGTGGACGCTGAAGATGGGTGTGCGCAAATTGGCGTCCAGCTGTGGATGGGAGAGTAGGTCAACCAGGCACCTCTGGACGCCGGTATTGTCGAGATCGCAGCGGGCGATGGCGTAGGAAAGTGGTGGGAGAGCAACAGTGGGGGTTGCGCGAGGACGATAGTTTGGCGAATACCTACAGATGGACAGAAGATGACGGAGCATGGACTGCTGGCCGGCGGCAATGGCTTCGTGGACGGGAGACGATGTCGCCAGGGCAGAGATTGGGGTAGTCTCACCTTCAATCTTGAATTGGTCCGTATCATTACTACTCGTGGTTGATGGTTGTGTCCAGGCAGACTCGTCCGCTCCTGCCGCCCGCAGGAGATCTAGAATCTCTAGACTGCCCGTCCTTGCCGCGACTTCCAGCGCTGTCAAAGCCCTGTCCATTAGCCGCATCGACATGGGCTTTGGCCTTTTTTCCTTCGCCGTCGACGGCGTTCTATCCTTCCCAGTCAACGAGAAGTTCCGTTCGGGAACGTTGAGCTCCGTCTAGAAACGGGGAAAGCCATGGCGACGCTCGTCCAACTCTGTCTCAGTCAAAGGGCAGACCTGGTGATCAATGCCTCTCTCACTTCGCGCAGTGGCTAGAACATGAGCGCGACGTTCAAACCCTGGACCAAGCCTCCTCTCGTTACGGTTGAAGTGGAAGTCACGGCCACGAATAAAGTTGACTGAAAAGTCTGCCATATCGCAAGCTTCAATGCCGTTCGGATCGGCGCCGGCGGCCAGCAGAAGACGGACATTATCTGGTAAATTGGCGCCGATCGCAGCATTTAGTGGAGACTGGATTCTGCCATCAAAGTTCACGGTACAATTGGGTGATAACCTGTCTATCGGCAATCGTTTCCATCGGGATAAGTTCTGTTCCCTATTGGATGCAGCGTAACGAGCCAAAAGCGCTTCCAGTCTGGCCAGGCTGGGTTTGGCTGCAGCGCGGATGACAGGAGTGTCAATATAATCATAGTCATCGAGATCTTCCGCCGTGAGCTGATACATTTTGAAAAGGAAGAGAAAGAAGAATATGAAGAATATGGAGGAGAAGAAGAAGATGTAGAAAGAAGAAAGAAAGAGAGCAGAAGCAGAAAAACACGCTATTGGCTTAGGGGTAGGGGGCCCAGGCAGCGCTCGAGCCTGGCCATCGGCACTTGGGAGTCGCGAGTCATTTATTATTATTATTATTATTATTATTATCTACATCTTAGAAGTGAGTATCCATAGATCCGAAGTATATTAAAGCTATCGTTTCATAGGCAGAACCTAAGCGTTACTATAATATTTAGATACTTTTAGGCCTCTGCAACTTCTATCCACAATTTATTAGAGATTATTCCCTAATTATCTTACCCCTCATTAATTTATCAAAAGGAATAAAGGATGGAAGGAAACCTAGCTTAGTAAAACTCAAGCTTAAGAAGAAGTTAGCCTTTCACTAATTAATCATAGTCTTCTATTCAGCTCCTCTACTACGTACTTTACTTGAACCTAAACCTACTAATTCTGGATTAAGATAGATGGACTGTGATCCAGTGGGTGTTGGAGAGGGCGGCGAAAATGGATGCGCCCATGGTTGGGCTGGATCCTCCTGCGAAGGCTACTTTGGGGATTTTACCGTGTACACTCGATTATGGGACAGATGATAAGTGATACGATGATATATGTCCTTCGAAGACGACGATGACTGAAGTCAAGAAGCAATACGAGGTGGATGTCATTGACCGCATAAAACTGCCAATGAGATTAAATCTATCAGTCAAGCATTGAAACAAGAGTTATTAATGTCCTGAAAGTCTTTTTCGATATTCCGTACCTGTACTCTGGAGCATGGTTGACTGCTTTAGATGACCAAAGGGTAAACAGTAGCCATAATTCATTATTCAACCATGACCAGGATATTTGAGGCGTACAATTGATTAGCACAATTAGCTTCAATATTGTCTCCAAATAATCCTCTATCCGCTCCAACCTAAAGCCCTAAGCCCGATGTCCTAAAATCCGTCTCGGTATATAGCGCAGTTGAGCCCCCATCGTCCACATCACCACCAAGAATACCGCCAAAGCTATCGCTCACCCCACTCCATCAGTACATAATGCACATCTTCATCACCGGCGCAACAGGCTTCATCGGCCCCGTCATCGTCGAACTCGCCGTCAAACAAGGCCACACCGTCCACGGCCTCTCCCGCAGCCCCAAAGGCGATGAGCTGCTCACCTCTCTCGGCGCCGTCCCCATCCGCGGCGACCTAGCCGCCCACAACATTCTCCGCGAACAATCCGCAAAAGCAGACGCCATCTTCCACCTCGCATTCGACCACGACTTCAGCAAACCCTACGACCAAATCGTCAAGCTCGACACTGAGGCCGTTGACGCGCTCGCCACCCCGCTAGTCGGAACTTCCAAGCCCCTCATCGCCGTCAGTGGGCTTCTCTCGGTGCGCCCAGACCCAGACGGCGGCGTCGTCGACGAGTCGGCGCCCTATACCGACAACAAGAAAGTCAAGCGGCATGTGTGCGAGAAGCACGCGCTGTCGTGGGCGGAGAGGGGTGTGCGGATTAATGTTGTCCGTCTCCCGCCGTACGTGTACGGCCGGGCGAACGAGACGGGGTTCACGGCAAGGATGGTCAAGATGGCTGTTGATAATGGGGTGAGCGGGTATATTGCGTCTGTAAAAGATTGCTGCGTGAGCAGTGTGTATGTGGACGATGCAGCGGCGTTGTTTTTGCTGCTGGCGTCGGATAAGACGGTTAAAGCCGGAGAGATATTTCATGGGACGGGCGACTGGAATACGACGTATGGGATGCTGGCCGGAGCGATTGGGGGGGCGGTTGGGGTGCCGGTTAGGGCATTTGAGAGGGAGGAGGCGGAGGAGAGGTGGGGGGAGTTCCTGTCGAGGTTCTTTGGCTTGGTGATTCGGGCTTCGAATGGGAAGGCTGTCGAGAGGTTGGGTTGGAAGCCATCGGGGCCGAGTTTGGTAGAGGAGTTGGAAACGGGGAGTTATCGGCAGGTAGCGGAGAGGTTTAAGCAGATGAAGGAGTAGCAAATTTGATATCTCATGACTGTATTAGAAATTAGCACATGCAACAATACCTAGAGATCTGAATCTCTTGCAATGCGCTAATTTCTACAGCTTTGAAGGCTGCAAATCACAGATTCCCGGCTTTAGGCAATTCGAGGGGCGAAAGGATTGCCCATCTCACTTCGCTTCTCCACAGGGTATATGAGGAGAAATGCCTGCTTAGCAAATTGACTCCTATCGTGTGCAGCTCCGCTAATTGTGCGAGCTGTGAGGCATAGGCGTAACCCTGAACCGTTGCCGGGGTCTGGGTGCCCACACAAGCCAATCCTCATCAACTTCACACTTAAGGATGGAAAAACAATGGGCACCTATTCAGGTAGCAATATATTTACCTAGGATGGTATAACCCATTATCTGTGGCATGCTGAGGTTGGCTGCGCGAGTACGCGTCCGCCTGCCGCTCGGCACTATTGCAGCTGAACTATGGACCATGAATCATGAGAATGAGCCTAATTTATCACTGGTATTTAAGTCTTCGCAAGTACTTTACATAGGTAAATTCCTATATCACTGAGTAGAAGATAATGATAAGAGGAAAGGACCCAAAAAGCATTAAGATTGATAATCTCATTCTTCTGTATGAGCTCAGCTAACTAACAGATGTCCCACAGTAGGTTGTTTGCTAGGATAACTTTTACACGAGTGCAACACCCCAAGCTCCAGAATCGCCCGTAAAACTGGTATCATAACATGTTCCTGAAGTCAATTTCACCAATTCCTTCGCCGAGTCACAAGCTCCACCTTTGTACACAGTGACAGAATAGACAGGTTCATCAAAATCGGCCTTAAATCCGTGGGAATTACCAGTCCAGGTAACACAGCCCAATTGAACGAGAGCCGAACCATTCTGTCTTATCGCTCATTCCACTGCAGTCGGCTTCCCAGTAGGCGTAGACCCAAAAGTGGGGGCCATCGCTGGTCACAGTGGCTGGACTCGTGGTGGTGGTTGTTGGCTCCGTTGTTGTCTCATCAAAGACAGTCAGCGGCCCATAAAGTGAGGATAGAACGGAATCCAGGGAACTAGCAATGCTTTCAAAGGCTGCCGGATTATCCGTCATGACTGGCCACTGCTCTAGGGTGACGCCAACGCCCGGCGGTGGTGTACCGACGGTTTTGCTGCTTGACGGCGTTTCAGAGCACCCAGTAGTGGTTGAGCAGGCAAAGTCACACCCGGAGCCCGCAATGCAGGCTGTGGAGCAGACGCGCGCCGTTTGTGTGCTGCAGTCCTCGTTGTCGCCCTCAGAAGAGCCACTGCCGCTGCCGGATCCCCCGCCACCACCGCTTGACCCGCCTATATTAGAGGGGCAGAGTAAAGAGACGGACAAAGGCCGGTTAATGGGCACGGCCTGTGTCTGAAATATATATTCAGCCACACTCAACGAAGTACAGGTATTTGCTCGAAATTACAGTGCCCTTCCCTCCATTCCGTTGGACCTAAGGCTTCCAGTTTGGCCTGGAAGTCCTCGGTAATGGTTCTACGGCCAACGACAACATGATGCACTATGATGTCTATGTGAAAATCCCGATAAATCTTGGCTTTCTCTGCACTTTGCCAAAAATGAGGCCATAGCATTAACTGCACTTCTTTACCGTGCAAAGTTTCTGTTTCATGCGCCCATATCTGCATGGGTCTTCGCTTTTGAAATAACATCGTCCGGGGCACACCAGGACCAAAGGCTGCTGGGACAATGCCTGGTAATTGCAAGATCTCAGACTGCTTGTCTCGAGTCACTGGTGCCGGAAGGTAGACCCAGAATAATTGAACGTATGAACTTCTCAGATAGTCAAACCAAACCGGGATATGGCCTCGGGGATCAAACTCATGGGACCCTAGGGGTACTATTGCTCGAGCCGCAAGACTTTCCCAGTGGAGTTGGGCAGAGAGTGAGGCTGTGAATCCTCTAAGAGCAGAGGCAGTCTTCCATACTGGAGAGACCGGGATTAGACTGGGGCTGATGTACTAGTACCAGGCCTGTACTTACGTGAGGCCAGGAGGACTATGTCCGGCCGCTCCAGAATCCTTGCCCATACAGATTCGACATGACCTGCAGCCTGGACCAATGGCTGAAAGAGTTGGTTCCATTCGGTGATATTGAGCTCCTCACCGTGTGGAACTTGGAACTCGGTCCAGACGGTTATCTGTGCGGGTGACATTCCAAGTACGAGGTAGAAATTTTCCAGCCAGAGATGGGAAATCAGAAGCTAAGGATCGAATAGAAGGACTACTCTTAATGAGTGACTGGTGGGGCAGATAAGATAAATTACACTCTACTAGTACTTACATAATTCATATGGCGCACGCTCCACTGCGCCCGAAACAATCTAAGTATATACTCAATGGTGTTGGTGAGTGCATGTTGCGATATTTTTTTGAATTTTCATGGATTACATAACATTATTTCATATAACGTAATCCACGGCCGAGCCATCCACACGGCCGTCCCGTCCATTTTCGCGCCCGTCTTCTACAATCATTCTTCAACACGTCATTTTTTCACCACTACTACATAAAATGCCGCTCTCTCAAGAAAACCGGATGCAAATGGCTATTGCAGCTTATAAAAGTAAAAAAGTTTAATCAAAATCAAGGGCTGCAGCCATATTTGGAGTGCCTAAATCTACCTTCCTTGATTGGCTTAAAGGAATCAATCCACGGTCAGAAACACGTGCTAGTGGCCATAAATTAACTATAATTGAAGAGGATGTCCTTATTAAGAGACTGTTAGATGCAGATAAGTGAGGCTTTTCAATCCATCTAGAGTTTCTGTGTGGAATGGCACAGACTTTACTTCGTGAATGTTCCTAAGATGCTACTGCAGTTCTTGGAGTTAACTGGGCCTCCTCCTTTATTAAATGCCGTCCTGAACTATGTGTAAGATATAATTAAAGGATTATATACCAGCGTGCAAAGCAGGAGAATCCAAAGGTTATAAAATAGTGGTTTAAAGCTGTATCTGAAGCTATTCAGGAACATGGTGTCCATGAAGATGATATCTAGAACTTTGATAAGACTGGCTTTGTAATGGGACTCTGTACAATATCTAAGGTTATTACTACTATAGAGTGCAGTGAGAGACCTTATATAGTCATCTAGGGCAATCAGGAATTAGTTACTATCATTGAATATGTGAGCTCTAAAGGGCTATCTATCCCACCAGTACTCATCCTAAAGGTAAAACAACACCAGGCTACTTGGTATTAAGAACCTAAGCTTCCTCAAGACTGGTTAATTGCTAAAATGGCTAGATAATAGATGAGATAGGTCTCTGCTGGTTAAAAGATGTATTTAAGCCTTATTCTAGGTGATATTCAACTGGTGCAAAGCGGCTGCTTATTCTTGATGGCCATTCTAGCCATTTAACTCTAGAATTTGATACTTTCTGTGAGGAGAATGCAATTATCTATCTCTGTATGCCACCTCATACTTCTCACCTTCTACAACTGCTGGATGTTGGTGTTTTTGGCCCACTTAAGCGCGCATATGGGAAACTCGTTGAAGGGATGATGGTGGCTGGGAATAATCACATTGATAAAGAGGATTTTCTACATCTATATCCTCCTGCGCGCGAGATGATCTTCAATCATGAGAATATATATAGTGGCTTTGCAGGAGCTGGACTTAAACCACTTAATCAAGACAGGGTTCTTGAAAAGATTACTTTTTAGCTTTATACGCCAACGCCACTACTTCTTGAAGGTTCAGTATTATCTGCCTTTCAAACACCTTAGAATACTCACCAGCTTGATCACAAGCTCCGCAGCATACAGAGAAGCCTTCAGAAAAGAAAGCTTTCTAGTAGTCTAATGTCTCATATCTAACATCTTGAGAAGGCTGCACAGATGGCAATGAATGTAAACCTGCTACTACAACAAGAAATCAAGGTTCTACGGGCAGAGAATGAACGAAAAAGAAAGAAGAAGGCAAGAAGACATGCTAATCTAGGTGATGATACCATATTATCAGTACAAGAAGGCCAGAATCGTGTTCAGCAGCTTGATATGCCACTTATTGAGCAGGTTGATGAGCCCACACCTATACCTCGTCAGCGCGCTGCACCACGCTGTAGTGGATGTTGGACTGTTGGACATACCATAAGGAGTTGCCCTAATAGTTAGCTATATATTCAGCTACTTAATAGTCTAATTTAATGATGTTAGGGGTTGAAAGGCTTCAAATCTGCAGCAGATGGGCGCAAAAATGGACGGGACGGCCGTGTGGACGGCTCGGCCGTGGATTACGTTAGGTTAATGACCATACCACTTTGAAACAAAGTACAAAATCAGTCTGAAATTCATGATTAATTTAATATATATATATATATTTTCCACACGTTTTGGAAGGTACATATTGATTGAATATTATAAGAAAAAGGAATGGATGGAATGATTAAGTTGGCTATCATAAATAACCACCTGAGGACGTATATCTTCCAGTAGGCAACTATGCTATTCAGCCAGCAAAAGCAGGAGGTACAAGCTTTGTTTAATTTTCTCTAAATTTTGCCGAGGGGTAGACTGCCTGTTCCGCTGGTCCCTTCTTGGATTGTCTGCGATGGTTTCGGCCGGCGTGCTGGCCTCGCCGTCGGTGCACCTGTCTGCTGCGTGGGCGCTGCACTGTAGAGCGGTGCTCAAAATCACCCCATGTTCGTCGTCGCACGCGGCATTCTCGGCTTTGGGACGGTCTTCCTTGGCTCATCGGGCCATCCATTGATCACAGAGATTGCTCACCCAGCGCATCGAGCCACCGCAACTGCCATGTTCAACACTACCTACGCCCTAGGTGCGATATTCGCAGCGTGGGCCACTTTCGGCACGTTCCCTATCGATGGCAGTGCCACATGGCGCGTCCCATCTGCCATCCAAGGCCTCCCATCTCTTCTCCAGCTCCTTGGTCTATGGATGGTTCCCGAGAGCTCTCGTTGGCTTGTGTCCCAGGACTGAGGGGATGAAGCGCTTCAGCTCTTGGCAAAATACCATGCCGAGGGTGATTCCGACGACGCGCTTGTTCGATTCGAATACAACGAAATCGAGGAGGCCCTTGCGTACGAACGTAGCATTAGCAAAAAGAACTGGATCCAGAGTTATCTGGAGTTTACTCGGACCTCGGGAAATCGAAAGCGACTTTTCATACTCCTGTGGAGTGCTTGCTTTGCCCAGGTAATATCTGCAATTGTTTTCGCCCCCTTTCATTGTATTGTGAAGCTAACTCATACCGGACGAACCCTTCTAGATGTCGGGAAATTCATTCATCTCATACTATCTCTCTCCGGTTTTGACAACAGTTGGCTTGACGTCAAGCCTCGAACAGACCCTGATCAATGCAACACAGCAGATGCTCTCCTGGATTTCCGCGCTATACTTCGCGACGCTACCGAAGAAACTTGAACGTCGAGTTCTCTTCCTTGGGTCAAGAGTAGCCCTCTTCTGTTGCTAGATTGGTATCACCACAGGCTCTGCGGTGTTTGCTCAGGATTCCTCAAACAAAGCTGCCGGTGGTGCCGTGGTCGCTTTCCTCTACTTGTTCTCGCCGGCCTACAACTTTGGCATCAACGGTAATTTGGGGCTATACATTGCCGAAACCCACCCGGTCCATCTTCGTATGAGGGACCAGGCTTGTTTTCAATTCTTTGCTAAGTGTTTCACGCTGCTCGCCACATATGCCTTCCCCGTTGGACTTGAAAACATGGGATGGAAGTTTTACACCATCTTCATCCCCTGGGTGGCTATTGAATTCATTGTGGTGTACTTCATCTACCCTGAGACCAAAGGATGCTCCCTTGAAGAGATTGCGCTTATCTTGGATGGGGAACCTGCAGAGCACAGTGAAGATGGCGTCAGTCGCTTTCATGGCAAGATCGTTGACGCGGAGCATGTCGAAGTCACTCATTGAGTTTGTGTCCCATTGCTGAGGGCAAGTGAAAGAAAGCAGACAGTAGAGTTATGTCAAGGAGCGATGAGTGAGATTATTTCAAGTACCCAGTGAGGTAGCCCGAGGAATGTGAACATACCTAAGGTTGAGAGCCGAACACGTATTCAGTTGGAAAGTAAGTTTTGTCCATGGAGTGACTGGCATCTGGCTGATGTATGATCAAATATTTGGCTTCTTGTGTTCGACCGGGGATAAATAAGCTGACTAGGCAAACGAACAGTTTTGAAGTGAACAAAGAAAGGTACTTGAGTCGTAGCAACGTGCTGGCGACTTGGTGATCAGTTGCCGTTTGACAATCCACTCAACTACCGTGGATTCGGCTGAGATATATCCAGATGAACCCGATCCGATGGCCGCAGAATCCTGATCCAGCGCCATTCTCAACAGGAACACTAGCCACGTCAGGGATAAAGCTAATTGTAGGCCCAAGCAGTAAACATTGTCTGTGTATAATTCAGAACAGGGGATCTACGGCCGTACAATTACAAGTCTCTTCCACATAGCTACAATTGAAAAATAATACATTGCACCGAATGACTGAATTAGTGATATAACAGGAGTCGTAGCCCAGAAGTATCAAGACGGGGAAAGACATGGGTAAGAAGTACAGATTGTCGGCTACGAAAGACGTGGCAATTCCCAAGGGGGACACCTCAATCACTGAAATTCGACGACAAGTTTTGTGCCCCGACCTTCGCCCTTGCGAAGCGTCTCCAGTCCTTCAAAAATTTCTTTGAAACCGCCCTTAATAGTGGTGATGGGTGGAGGTCTCACAACGTCAAGGCACAAAGTTGACAAGTTGCCATAAAAGTTGCTGATGACCTCGCGATCTTTCGGCATCACCGGGTACACGGGGCCAAGGGGTGCCATCAACTGAAACTTGCGACCAAAGACAGTGTAGATCATGAGGAAAGTGTAGGTCACGTTTGCCTTCTTCGGTTTCCCTTGGTCGAGAAGCGTGACTACTTTGCCCTCCCGTAACACATCAGCACAGAAGGAGGCCGAACTGCCTTCAGAAAAGCAGTCAAGAGCTTTTGTGATATTTGGATAGGCGTTCTTGATTTCGCCAATCGAAGCAGAGTTCCGGTAATCATATACTGCATCGGCACCATAGCGCTTTGCGAGGTCAAAGGAACGTGGCGAAGCCGTTACCACAACCTTATATCCTGCTCTCTTGGCGAGCTGAATAGCAAAGAGACCAACATTCGAACCTCCCGAGTAGATGAGAATAGTCGGTTGGTCACCCTGGGTGCTGCGCCCGTTCTCAATGTCCGCCCAGGGAATGTCAAGATACGCAAGACTCAGCATCGCGGTGGCTGCGGGAACTCCATAAGTAGTGGCTTCGCCCAGAGTCATTTCGTCAGGCACCTTCCAAGCCAGGTCTCCGTCAACTTTCAGGTACTCTGCGAACGAGCCGATATCAGGATATAATCCACCGTGAACAAAGCCAGCAATTCGGTCTCCCACTTTCCAGCGCTGTCCCGAATTCTTGCCGACCTGAGTTACCTCGCCCGCATAATCGCAGCCAATGGCGGAGTTACGCGGGGAAAAGAAATCAATATCTTTGAAGTCAATCGGGTTCAGCGCGACGGCACGCACCTTCACCAAGACCTCATTGTCGGTGATGCTTGGAATGGGGACATCCTTGACTTGGGCGCCCTGTCCAAGCGGACTACCGAGAGCGAGACTCAGCAGCCGCTTGGGCAAGAATCGATGTGTGATGATCGCTTTCATCTGGTCGGTGGAACGGCAATGTTGTAAAATCGGCTTCGATTTAGTCGGCGGGAGGAGGAAGACAAGCAAGTACTGAACAGACGGAGGAGTCCTGCGCAGTGCGTGTGAAGAATGTTGCGAAAACTAACCTTACGTTGATGTTGCGAGCGAACAGAGCGTTCAATAATGACTCTCTGGAAAATGCTGACTGTTGTAACAGGTTACAGGCCGGATGAAACTCAGGCCGACGGGAGCAAGGGATGATCACCAGGCGGTTAATTCATGGTCGTTGCATTTTCAGCATGAATGTCGAAGAAAAAAGAGTTTGGTTCGCCCGCAACAGCGGTATATTATTGAGAGTGGCAGATGTATTACATTTCACGACGCTTACAAACCAGCATATACCGGGCAGACTTTCATGGAACCCGCATTGACTAGCCAATTTTAACTTTTGAGGACTTCGAGGTGATTACAGTAGTACCATCCACGGCCAAGTCGATTGAGTTTCCACGGAACAGCTGATGGGAGTGGAGCCTCGGGCCATCACCCCAGGTCGGGAACGATGAGTCGACTCTCCGAGTGTGCGACTAGCTGTCAAATGTCAAATCACTCACTCATCCACCCGATTCCGAACCTAGGAATGGGATCGCTGATCAAGTGCCGACGATGAGTGAGAATTCCATTGCCTCGTGTGCGGGCCTCCTTAGTGACTATACTGAATTCACACTCAACCGACCCGACAACCGTCCTATGGCAAAACACCAGCGTAGAAGTCTCGGGCTGCCAAGAGGTTGACGAATTGCCCTATAAAACATACAACCTGTCCCTGTCACATAGACCCTTCCGCCAGTATCTATCCTCAAAGAAACCTCTTCACTCCCAATTGCGCTTCAAACAAACATAACACTACAATGACGACCCTTCAAACCGTTCCGACTTCGTTTGTCTCCGTCAATGGACTGAAAATCGCTTACCGGCGCTTCGGGGCAAGCAGTCCCTTGCCTTTGGTCTATGTCAACCATCTTCGTGGTAGCATGGATACGCTCGATCCGCTTCTGTTTAACAGCATCGCCAAAAGCCGCGAAGTGATTGTCTACGACAGTGCTGGTATTGGACACAGCGAAGGAACCGTGCCAGACTCCATTCCCGAGATGGCTGCGATCGTTGTCAACCTTCTTGCTGCGCTTGAAATTCCAAAGGCCGATTTCATTGGCTTCTCCATGGGCGGCGGTATCGTGCAGCATATTGGATTTGAATACTCTCAAATTGTCAACAAATTGGTCCTGGCGGGCACTCAACCGGGAATCGGCGAAGGTGTGGCTTTGCCCCCGCGGGAGGTTTTGGAAAGCGCTGGAGCAAACAACGACCAGCCACCAACGGAAGATGACATGATGAACCTTTTCTTCTATCCCTCCGAGACCAGCCTCGCCCTCGGCCATGCCTGGTGGAAGCGGATCCACGAGCGCAATGTTGAAGGTGAACCCCGGAAGGCGTATCTTACCGGGACCGGGGCACAGGCGCAGCTCGCTGCGATTTTCAAATTCACCACCGATACTCGCAATTTTGAACGTTTGGCAGACATCAAGGCCCCGGTTCTTGTGACGAACGGCCATACGGACATTATGTCGCCCACTTCAAACAGTTTCGTGCTGCAGCAAAAGATCGCCAATGCCCACCTGCATCTTTATCCCGACGCAGGGCACGGACATCTCTTCCAGGTGCCGGAGCTTTACGCAAAGGAGCTTGAGCTGTTCTTGAACAACTGAGTTGTTGATTATTGCATCACTTCTATTGTTGGATCGCATCTGTTGGCGACTCGGTAGCGGGTGCCTACATATCGAGGACCGAGGGCACAGGTCGTGTGCGACGACGCTAGTCAACACAATCACTCGGAGGCAGGGGTTGATGCAAGTATTTACTGCTAGATTACTTCAGCTTTCACGATAAATCATTTTCTTGGTCTTAATGAAATTGAACTACCTTAGCTCTTCTGCGTACCACTGCATTTTCATTTTTCTTGAAAGCCCCGCGGTGCCACATCTGAGGTTGCAGAGTCTGCTGATCCAGATTGAGCAGCAACCTTGAGAGCTGTCCAGCTCAGAGTCTAAAAATTAGAGTCTGATATGAAAAGACGATTTGGACTACAGGCCCTTCAGCCTCGTGACATCTCGATGATCCAATGCCACTGTTACAAGTAGCCCATTTACCGATTCCATCGTTCTTGGGCGAAGAGACGATAGAACCCTCGGGTCGGCTGACTACCCAACACCATGCCCGTGAAACTTTACGTGGTCGATAACAGTATGGTCTTGTTTTCGATGGTGGCATATGGGTTTACTTCAGCACTGTGTGAAATTATCAGCAACTCCGATGGAGCTCGAGAACCCTGCATCGTTGAATGTACATGTTGAAGCTGCTTCGAGCTGTATCTCAGATTCAACACGTAGACAGATCTACTTCAATGCAGATTACGGTCGTGGCCTGATACGTAATCAAATGATGGATGAAGCTAGATTAAAACTGGGCACAGCCCTATTTGCGCTCTGTTTGGCTCCCTAACCCCATTCAAAATGGCTGTGACAAAACGAACGCTGGGACAATCAGAGAAACAAACAGCGCCAAAGAATTCAAGCAAGGAAAAGACCTGTGTCGGCCGACTATGTGTGGGAGTGTATAATCCGAGTCAAGCGTCAAAAATGAACGCTGGTAATGAGAAAGAACGATAAAAGATGCGACGAAACGAGTGCTGCTTTCAACGAATAGAGGCAGCGCGACGGTAACTATTGTGCCTTCTGCCGATCCTGTTCAGCCTTCTCCGCGGCGCGGATCTTCTTGGTGATGTCCGGCAAATGAGCAGCAGATGGGAGCAACGTGTCCTGGCTGTAGGTTAGCGAGGCTGAATTGGGCCAGTAGTTCATATATCAACGGGAAAATGCCTACCCATACAGTCGACCAGCCAAAAGTTGAAGCCAGCCATGTAATTAAAGCCTTGCCTCCTGACCAAAGATGCTTCTTGGGGCTTGATCGGAGTGCGTTGTTGACCACGACCTCAGCATAGGAATTGACATCCATAGCATTTTTCTCTACCTCGGTTCCAGCCAATGCAGGCTCGATCACATCCTTTGCAGGGTAATAGAGCGAGTTCTCAGGTAGACGTGGCGCACTTGGGAGGTTGTCAAAGAACTTAGTCCTAATTGCACCAGTAGTGACGAGGATTGCGCGGACTCCCCAGGGAGAAAATTCAAGGCGCATCTGGTCAGTCATAATAGCAACTGCAGCTTTGCTTGCGTTGTAATATCCTTGCCATGGGAATGGCATTTTACCAAGCACCGACCCGATGTTGATGATTGTTCCTTTTGAGGCGATCAGAAGCGGTGCAAATGCTTGAGTCACCGTGACAACAGCAAAGACATTAACATTAAACATCTTTTTGGCAACTGAGACATCCGAGTCCAGTAGAGGCATGCTATAACCTGTTAAACCATTAGTACTTAGAGATAATTTGTGAGAAAAATTGCTTTGAAGGTGTAAGACTTACCTGCGCCTGAGTTATTGACCAGGATATCCAAATATCCACCGGTAGCAGCCTTCACAGTTGACACTGCTTTTTTGATTGACTCTTCGTCAGTGACATCGAGCTGTATAATTTCAAGGCCCATGTCCTTGAGATGTTGGACTTTGGCGGTATTCCGAGCGCTGGCGAAAACTCGAAGGCCCTTCTTGTGGAAGGTTTTCGCGAGAGCGTCACCTATTCCACCTTCACTACAACCTGTGATGAGGACTGTCTTCTGACCCATTTTCGCGATGAAAGGTATTTGGTGGTGGGGGAGTGCCTAGGCAGCAACTTGAAACTTGTCTGGTAGGTAAAGCAATAATACAAGTGATGTCGAGAATGGAAGCACGCGAGCTAAATATACAATGCACGCTCTCACTCCTGTGTCGTTCTGACGGACGAATTCCAGTGAAATTAGACGAATTGAACATCTCCGATACTACCGTGTTCCCGGGCGTAGATTAGCAATCATGAGTTCATCGATTCCGCATGGAATCTAGCAAAGGCCATTGATCCAGGCAAAACTTAAACGGTCGGGTCATTTTTACCGTCGGGTTGCTTAGAAGGCGTTCCCGCACCGGGTTCCATCGTTGCCCCGGCCGCCGCCAACTAACCGTTTTAAGTTTGCTTTTGGCCCACCTACTCAGGTCAAGCGCAACCCCAGCGGGACCCCATTTTTTCTAAAGGCGTACATCCCGTTATGGCCTAGACTCGGATTGTGCCAAACAAGGTTTGGAGAACTAGGGTCCACTGATACAGTAAGATACGCTAAAGTACAAAGTATGAACACATGCCTGAATGTGAGGCCTCGAAAGAATTCTTTCAAACCAGATGTCAAATCGGGAGGGCAAGATCACCACAGATATTGTACAGTAGTATGTATAGACACATCATGCATATTTCGCCAAGTAATTGGTGCTCAAACTAATGAGTTCAACAAGTTTACACAATTGTTGACAAAAGCAGGGCCTCCTCCACATCACCACGTTGAAACCCAGGTGTTCGACCCAGGCAAACTCCTCTGGGGATCAATGCTATTAAAGTCAGAATAATCATTATGAACAAGGCACAGAGGTGCAGACTTACCGGATATAAAACGCGAGACATTGATATTGATCTGCCCTTCCGAGAACCTTGTTGGCTCACCTGCTGACACGACCAGGAGCACATTCTTATCGCGAAGATACCCCTTTAGATCTTGCAAGTCAAACCAATCCCCTTCTAGCTGCTTTCGTAAATTTGCCGTAACCAGTGATAAGGGGTCCTCCACGGTGCCCCATCTCTGGAAAGGAGGGACAAAGGCACCCGCGCTCCCGTCAGGATAATGGGTTCCCGCACGCCCCAATCTGAAAAAGGGGACTTCCTCCCATCCGTCCAACGGCTTCCGGTTTACTTGAGCATATAATTCTGCTCTGAAGTAAGAAGTCAGGCGGTCACGGTTCATCATAGTGAAAATGAGCCCAAAGGGCCTTTGGAGTTGATCCATGCCGAAGGACGGATTGCTTAGAGCCAGATGTCCCTGATAAAGACCTTCTAGGAGCAGCCTTTCAAGGAATTCGGTCACGTCTATAATCGACGTTCCAGGTGACTTGACGGCCACCGGTAGGACAGCACTTTTAGGATGATATACTCTGCTGTCCACCAGGGGCAAGTGAAGGGGGACGTCCAGAGAGAAGCGCTTGGTGGTAGATTGTGGTGGGGATGGCGGCAAGTCAGTTGCTCTATTGGAGTCAACCGGGGTCCTCGTCCCCTCGTCAATGCTTGCCCCGGATGCCAAAGAAAGGAATATCTTCACCGTATCACGTAAATTGGTGGTTAAAGCAGACTGTGACCTAAGCACACCACTGTGGACCAGCTGCTCACTGAACGACAGCATAGCAGAGCTCATTTTCTCTATCGAGGTCTCCAGAAAGGAGATTCGATTCCTGAGGCTTTCCACTAATGCTTGCTGTCGTGAACGATATGCACGTTGTGCCAGGCGAGTTTGCATGCGCCTCCGCTATCACAAGTAGTCGATCCGGTCAGTACCCTTACCTCATTCGTGGAGGTCGATCAATGGCCCACGAACCTCTTCAGGACTTTCGTTTCTACCTCCATCGTCTCGGGGAGCTCCGCGGTTCTTCCCTGACGGTGCGGCCTTCTTGGATCCACGTCGCTGGCGTTTTTGTGGCCCCGGTGCCGTCGGTTTAGGAAGGGGTGTTTGGTTTGTGTTCGTCGGGTTTAAGTAAGATTCAAGCTCAAGAGCTAAGTCGCCATGACTGGTTGATGGCGTACTATTTTGAGCATTTTGAGTGTTATGTGACTTGGGCAGGGAATAGGAGCGAGCTGAGAGCAATGAGTTGATATCAGAGGTCGCGGACTCGTGTAACAAGGGGTCAGTAGGTTCGGATGAGGATGTGCTTTCACGGAACTCATCCCAATTGAAGGGAGGCAGGTCGCTTGACAGCCGCACTGGTAATTGTTGGTCCATGCTGTGACGGATATAGTCACGGTCAGTCAATCGAGAGCCTGTCGGCCAGGAGATAAGACAGCCTGTATTAGAACCTGACCAGCGCTGGCTGATCGTCCAGCCAATTAACTTTCAGTAGACAGGCCGTTTCGAGATTAGTGAACTATGGAGTGATTCTACCCGGGACCGTAGGATGCTCCCGTGGGGCAACCTGGAAGGCTAAACTTTGGCTCGGCAAGATCACTCATCATTCCGTTTGATGACGCAACTATCCAACGAATCACGTCCACGTCCAAGCTTGGGTCGTACGAAACTTAAATGCTTACTAATGAGTTTAGAGAGGAGAATGGAAGGTGAGCAGCACGCTGGAAGCTGAAGAAAGTCGGTCCTGGCCGGCTTCCAAGAATTGGCAGTTCGATGGACAAGAAATGGGAAAATGAGAAGGGGTCTCGCCAGCCACTCGACCAGTGACCGCTCATCAGCTTAGGATGAATGTGGCTGGAGTTAGGGTTTAGTACAGCCGCTTATAAAAAATACCCATGTATTTCAATGTATTGTATGCGCTCTGAACAAATCAGCAAATTGCAATTCTTGAGTACTGTGACCCTGGAGCTGTCCTTGCACCGTGTTCATAGAATTTGCCTTTGACCTAAACCTGTTCATGTCAAGTCTCAATTTCGGTTTCTGTGATGGTCTTGATTCATATTTGACTAATTGTGAAAGATGTGGCGATCTAAGTTGACTAGTTCTGTGGCTCAGGAGGTATGATTAAGGCGTCTCCTCAATATTGTACACCAACTTCGCACCACTGACTTTGTCGGCCCTGAGCAGCTCCATTCCATCCAAGACACCACGTAGACCGTCTTTCCCAACTTTAGGAGGATGAACTTTGATCTTGCCCTGATCCAAAAGAGTCTGAGTCACTTGAGTGAACTTCTTGGCGTGCTCGAAATCCTCTGGCTTAGAGGGAACCGACATGTCACCGAACTCAAAGGCTTCGCCAAGGACGGTGTAGGCCAGGATAAATCGACTGTTCACGTTGGCGCGGTCGACCTTCACGGTCAGGAGTGCGAGGTATTCGCCACCCTCCGTTGAAAGTGCCTGGTTGCAGAAATCAGCACTAGAGGGAAGCGATATACAGTCCAAGACCAGCTTCAGATCGTTCTTGGTCTGCTTGCGAATCTGAGCGGCGGACTCAGGGTCCTTGTAATCAAAGACAGCATCAGCGCCAAGGGCACGGACAAGGTCGAAGTTGTGCGGCGAACAGGTAGTGAGCACCTGATAACCGGAGAGCTTAGCGAACTGAATCGCGAGGGTGCCCGTAGCGGTAGAACCGCCATATATAAGAATAGGAGTCGCATCTTTGATAGGTTGACTCGGTAGAGCTAGACCTAGAGTCTGGTATAATGTCTGGCCGATAGTCTGAATGCCTGCTCCGAGCGTAGCGGCTTCCTGAAAGCTTAGATGTTCAGGAATTCGGAGCTGCACATCACCCTTGACGACAATATATTCGGCGAAAGCCCCATCCTCGGCTTGCACCGCATTACCACCGTGGGCGAAACCGCAGATACGGTCTCCCTTTTTCCAGGGTAGCTTGACGTCTTTGCCAACGGCCTCGACAATGCCAGAGTAATCAATTCCCAACAGGACGCCGGGAGGAGAGAGGAAATCCACGTGCTTCCAGTCGCTTGGGTTCAAACCCACGCTGACTGTCTTCACGAGAACGTAATCATCACGGAGTTTGGGAATAGCGCGGTCAGTGACCAAGCCCGCCGTCTTGGGCTGGGTCACGATGACGGCCTTCTGATTAGACATGATGGGGTGATAATATGATAAGAATGACAAGATGATGAGTAGAAAAATAATTACAATTGTGAGTATGGAAGCATTTTAAGTAGGAAAAACAACTGTGGCAAGGCCCGTGGAGACACTTCCCTGATCCTCGGACGCTGTTAGTGATCACTGCGGCAGCTGAGAAACCTTCAACTATGTGGACCCACTATAAGCGCCTACAAAGTAGTCTGAGGTACCCGAGAATGACCCGAGAGTCGATTACAAATTCTATTATTTTGTGCTCACTCGGATCTAATCTGTAGGCTATTCGAGCATCAGGGATTACGTGGAGCATTACATTCATGGAGCGGATGTGAGTGATCTCTCCCTAGTTCAGCCGAGGCTCGTTGCTACGAGATTGATAGGGTAAGATAAGTGCGAATGCGGATACAGTCATGCCACTTGATGGGTTTTATCGTCAATGGGACACGTAAGTGTCCGAGAGAATTTGGGTTTCGGCCATCACAAATGGGAGCTTGCGAAAGTAGACATGGGATGGACGAGCAACTGAGTGCATGTTATTGTTGTTCGTCTCTTAAAGAACTTTATTTGCCATATTCAGTTTTCTCTTCCACCAGCTCATATTGATGCCACCTCAGGTGCATCCAGAACAATTGCCGGATACCTTTCGACTGGGCTATAGATCTAAATTTATCGGCATTCCCACAGCTTAAAGATCTCCTTTCATGGGAGGACTCAAGTTTCCATCATTCGTATTCAATCAAGATGTCAGCTTGTCAAACATGCCATGTTCGGAAGATACGTTGCGTCTACACTGAGCGCCATCGTTGTACATACTGCACCAGAGTGGACCAGGTCTGCCTGCCACGTCGAGCACGGTATCACTAAGTTTCTTGTCTTCTATGTCATGGAAGTCAATTCGATATAACTACTGCGGCTTG
Organism: Aspergillus udagawae; assembly: GCF_001078395.1. Taxonomy (NCBI): domain Eukaryota; kingdom Fungi; phylum Ascomycota; class Eurotiomycetes; order Eurotiales; family Aspergillaceae; genus Aspergillus; species Aspergillus udagawae. The sequence continues at coordinate 1,280,100 of NW_025091265.1, read as the reverse complement.
CTGATATAATTGCACATTATGCAGTGCATCCACCGCGCATACGTCGAAGTATGCTGGCAGAAATCCTCACCCCACACTCCGACTCTCCTCACCCAGCGGTGTGGACGATAACGTACCGCGTTGGAGCGTGATGCATTCGCTACTGTCCGAGATAGTACGACTTATACCTCCCACGGGAGCTATCCGCAATCCGAATATCCCGGAGTCCGTGGAGATGATCGATTGTGGAGACACTTGCAGCCAGACAAGACCATCAACATCCCTCACGGAGCTGATTGCTCTGCCCAGTCGCATACACACTGAAAATTGGATGCAAAACCCAAGACATACCTATGCACGGACGAAGAGGTTGAGCGTTTCGCCTATAATAGTTCATTCAAAGCTTGAATCAGGTGATCTTAATGTTTCTCCAGAGTCTACGAAGTTGAGATGCACAGCGAAACACCCCTGGGTTTCCTTGGAGGAACTTGATGCTCTGTTGGTGTTCTAAGCTTCATATATTCTTGCCTCATGAAATGATTTGAATTTGATGCTTTCTCCCCACTCAGTTTGACATTGAGATTAGACGTCTGAGAAGCAAGAAGTGTTTGCCTGTGAGCCTACAAGAAGCAATGGGAAATTTTGCAATATCATTTGTCACATCATGCGTCCAAGCCGACAGAGCGCCGGTAGTGGTAGATAATTTCTGAGTATTGGAATTCTGACGGTACACGGTCGCATCTAGACGGACATCATCGATCGACTAGGTTGTTCCGTGAGCGAGAGGGCTGGGTTTGGTTTGACCAACTTCGTCACGACGCGCTCGCATTGACTACAATCTCACAGCGCGATCTTTCGACCAATTCCCTTGGCCACTACTGAAGCTTATACTAAAAACTGCGCGGATTCCCACTCTCAGTCTAGTGGATCTTGGGCCAAGGCGTGGGAAATGCTGCTCATTATGAGTTCTCGTGTGCTCGCAGTTGGCCAGGTTTTCAAAAAAGTCTAACTTTGCTAAAGTCAACTTGGAAGTGACGCTTCAGTACCAGAACGATGAGGGCTTAATTCTTAGTATGTCTTAAGATCATGAACAATCATGAGTCTAATCGGATAAACCTTCAGGCTTTGCTTGGGTTAGCATACAATCGGCCAAGTGTATTACCCTTACTGAGCCTATCCAGCCCCGTAGCAATATCCGCAAATGGAATCTCTTCCAAAAGTGGCTGAATCTTCCCATCGGCAATCAGGTCAAGCACCTTGGCTACCTCATCAACCGACGAACCTGCAGAGCCTGTGAGGGAAACCCCTCTAGCTACCAGCTCGTAAGTGTTCAATGTTGCCTCTTTAGCTGCGAGCCCAACAAGAACAATTCGTCCTCCGGGCTTCACAGCAGTCACAGCAGCTGCAGTAGTGGTGCCTGTGCCTGCAAAATCCACAACTGCATCGAATTTAATTCCAGGCAGCTTGTCGAGGCTTTTGACGCAAACCAATGCCCCAAATTCTAGAGCAGGGAGGTATTTGTTGACGCTGGTATCGATCCCATACACTTTCGCACCCATGTAGGACGCAAGTTGGACTCCTGAAAGACCCAGGCCACCCAGGCCTATGATAGCAATGGTTGAAGATGGCGACGCCTGGGCTTCGACAACAACAGCATGGTAGGCAGTGGCGACAGCATCGGTAGCCACAGCAGCTTGAGCAAAAGTGACAATATCTGGGATTCGTACTGCCTTTTCGATGTTGATGACAACATATTCTGCATAGCCACCGTCGTAGCCAATGCCGGCTGTTGTCAAAACCTCTTGCAGCGTCACAGGATGGCTGATCGCTATGGCAGAGACAATTCGTTCGTCGATACTGAAATCGGTGACATCTGGTCCGAGCTCAACAATGACCCCCGCAATCTCATGACCCAGCGTAACAGGCCGTTTCGACAAGAGCATATCGTCCTTGCCGGAAATCACATTGCAGTCGGTGTGGCAGAGACCAGTGGCTAGAACTTGAACGAGCACTTGGCCCTTCCCAGGCTTGGGAATTGGGACATCCCTGAGTTGAAGTCCCTTCGAGACATCGGCAAATTGAAATGCTCTCATCATAGAGTTGAATTGTAGCTCTGATAACTGGATAGGCGTACCGTTGCGTGTACGGTTTATGAAGAGGAGGATTGTTCCTGCAGAAGGGGGGCTTGTGGTGAAGTCTACCTTTGAATGGATGGGAGATTTTTCGGGCAGAAATTCCAAAAGTTTCAGTAGCAGCAGGTATCGATGCTACTTAAAAGTGCTCAGAAAGTTTTATACAGGTTGACAAATCGGCTTGCTGGTACCTCTTGCGGCTAGCGTGGATCAGAAAGTTCTCAAGTCGCATGCGAAGGGTGCCCGAGGTTGGACTGCTTTTCGGTACTCTGGGGCCGAATTTCAGATTGCGAGCGAATCCCCAGGCCCCGCATAAACCCCGTGGGGGATCCTGCTCGACCAGGACCCAGAGACTCTCTGGGTTTGACTTTCGGAGTTTATCTTTTGATACTGTCATGAGAAGATGAGGCAGCCGAGGCCGCTCATCCAAGGGGCCGGTTTTCGGTTCTTCCAAAGATAATGAGCGCAATATGGTTTGCTGATTACTAACCACAGGCTGAACTTGATCTAATCCAATGCGTGTTGTTTCATCCTGAGCATTTTGGCCCACCGGTAGATAGTAGATAACTAAGCAACCCGAGAACCGGAAAGTCGGCTTCGGTGGAGCGGGGCAGAGCTATGACTGAATTCTGGTACGTGGTCTATCTCTTCTTTCATCTCGCAACTCGGTGACATGCTTTGCATTTACCAAGGTTCAGATTAGTGAGGTACAAAATGCTATTCCCCATCTCGCCGATATGACTGAGCACCTCCATAGAGCCCTACGAGGTCAATGCCTCGGCCTAGTCAAAGTCCCTAGGAAGAAAGTCGGGCAAGTTGATTACGCCGATTCCTAGACTAGGACAACTGGCCATCTTCAAATCAGGCAGTCGCTTCAATAGGGGTTTATGGGTATGGGTAGCTTTCCAGTACTTTGAGGGCTTTCTCTGGTTCTTCGACCTATTTCCTATGCATTCAATTCCCTTGAGTTCTTGTGGAGATTAAACCAAAGTTATCATTTGTAAAATCTAGCGCTTGATGGCTTTTTGTTGGGTCAGGCTTTGCGTTAGCCCAAGCTAATCATGCTCAGTTGAGAAAATAGATAGCTGAACGCGTCTAAAGATCCTCAGATACCCCTTGGAATGGCAAGCCTTAGAATAGCCATATCGTACCCTGATGCTGTTTCAGAATGGTGAACTAAATCAGGTACTTCAAAGCCACACGGGATTTCAAACAGTACTGGCTATCATGGAGTATAAGGCGACGGGGGTCGATGACGCTGTTAGATACCCAAGCTGTCTAGAGGTAGTCGTACACAGACTGCCTGATGAAATGTAGGTATCAATCAATCAGTCAAGTATGGACCAATCTTCACTTTCCATGTACTCCTTCAACGTGGCCGTCTTGGCCCCAGGCAACACATCCTGTAAATTGCAACACACATCTGAATCGCCGCCCGTGTATCCGAATTCCACGATGTATCTCAAGGATTCTTGGAATTCTCTCCTTAAAATCACCGGCAAGGATTGGAAAAACTCTTCCACACCGACCACTTGAATCTCGAGCTTGACGCCCCGGGTCTCCGCCCAAAGTGTCCAAAATTCACGCCAAGAGGCCAATTGAGAGACTCCTAGAATCTGCTTTCCTGGAGAAGTTGCCAGCAGCGCCTCCACGAAGATACCAACGTCGCGATCAACATAAATCCATGGAAGCTGAACCTCCCCTATATCTGGGATTTGCACAACGAATGCTCCGTCTTTTTGCTTCTGAGGCCGTCCCATGCCCTCCTTCCAGTTGCTTGCATACATTCAAACCTGGATAATGCTCAACTTCTCAGCCAAACCAGGCAGCTCCTTCTTGATTCTTTTCACGACTGCCGCTTTGCCATCAAAGTGGTAGTTCCAAGTGTACTTGCCGTGCGACCAGTGCTTGGTATCGCTCAGGCTGCTGAAGACGAAATGCGTGAGTGTGGCCGAAACGGAAGGAGAATTCGCAGCGGTGGCTATGTTCATGCCCCGCTTGGTCTCGAGATTGCAGGCATATTCATTGGGGGTAACTCCGGCTTGTTGTGCGGCGGCAAGATTGGCAGGATCGAGCATAAGGCTGTAGAAGTCGGTGACTGCGAAAATTGTAGAGGCGCCGCGAAAGGCATTCTCGAGGGAGTCGATGTCATCAAGGTCTGCTTTCACAAGTTCGACGCCTTTTGAAATCCATTGTTGGGCAGCCGCTGAAGATATGTCGCGGCTGATGCCACGAATGCGCCAGTCTGGAAGCTTGAGAAAGGCACTCGCAACAGAAGATCCTTGGTTGCCAGTGATGCCGATCACGACTAGAAGTTTGGAGGCCGTCATATTGCGTTGATCAGAAATTGAGACGAAAATATGTTTTGCTTTAAGGTTTGAGGTTTCTCTTAAGTGAATCAGGTGGATGAAACCTGTCATAGACCGGAAGCCTCCCTTTTTAATACATGAGTTGTGATGGCCGTATTACCGCTCATGATTGCTACGCACTGCTGAGCGGAGGTATCATCAATCGGCTGATTACGTCTTTGCTCCATTTTCAGCCAGGGTGAGTGATCAGAAGGGCAAGAGTGATTAGCCAAGGTCCAGCCCGACCCACCAGCGATCGGGGTAATGACTAACCTGTCCATAGGGACCCGAGACGCCTAGTTTGGTCCGCGGGGTGACATTAAGGATGGCTACTACCCACTTGTCAAGTATGCCAGCGACCGACCACCTATATATAGGTCCACAGGCAGGTTAATTGGACTCGTAGGTAGCAGGCGAGGAGAGAGAAGTAACTCCAGTAGAGTAAGGGCACATTATATCCCACTCTTCGCTCATAGGAATGCCTGACACAGACAGTAAGAGTTACAGTTAGCGTCAGGGAACCTTGCAAAAGAGAGAGGCAAAATGAAATTGAATAAGTCAGTAAGTCTAAGCGTTAGGGTGAGTGTTAATCAGGAAGCTGTTTCTTATTTTCTGTCAATGTACTATCCACTTGGAAGACGCAAAAGAGAGGCTCCCAGGGACCCGGGGTTTAGCTTGGCATTGGTAATTGAGGAGTACTGCTGACTGGTTCCGACTATGGCCACCGTACAATCTATCAACACCTTTCTGCGCATAATCCTTCTCGTCTGCCTCTTCCTTCTCCGTTTCGGCCCCCAACCTGTCTTTAAAGCCGATGGATTTCCTATCATCGCATACCGTTTCAAAAATGCCCCAGCTTCCGAACGAGCTGATATTACATACCATCAAGCTGCTGATCCCACCTAGCCTACCAGTTTCTTTTCCCCCGTGGCACCCAGTGACACGCACTTTGATCAGCCTCACCCTCGCATCCAGATTCACGTATCATATCGCGAGGGAACTACTCTTTAGGTACTGCCTGTGGATAGATTCGAACAAGCGACTGGACAATCTCATCAATTTGAAAGGCGGTCCGAAAGGGCCTTTGCAAGTATTTTCACCGATCGGCCTTTTTCTGTCGCCATTCCCTGACGATGAACTCGATGATCCCGTCGTCGCCAAGCACCTGGATCAATTGTCCTCCAGCATCTGTGGCAGCCTTCGATGTTTAGTCATTGATATCCCACTGCGTTCCTTATACCCTGAAGACGATCATCAGGAGGTCCGTCCGATACTACGGTCTGTATTTTTACGCTTGGTCCATCTAGAGGATTTCTGTTCCGCGCAAGACGAATTATTCTGCGCTACAATGGAAGAGAGTTCTGAACCAGCAGTATGGTCGACCTGGCCAAACCTCCGACGCCTTGCTCTGTACAACGCAGATGTGACATCGTCTGAATTTATCGAGGGCCTCAAGCGCTGCTCGAACCTGTCGCATCTTGTCCTTACCCGGCCGGACGGTCTGACAGAGCCCGTACGTCAGGAATTATGCCTTACGCGGCGGCTGCCGTCTTTGAAAAAGGTGGTAATTATCGATGCTGAAGGGAGCGACCAATCCAACATAGTGACCGCTCTTTCTGGATGGCATATGGGTCTTTTGGGTCAGATATGGCGTCTAGGGTATACTCGTTGTGAAACTATTAGAAAAATACCCCACTTCGAGCCGTTGCTGGTATATTGCCAGGTACCTGTCCCTCCTGATAGGCCTGACGACCATATTCCATTGTGTCAAGAATGGGTTCGGAACCGCGCCGCAGATGGAACCTTGTGGGATGTTTCGGGAATCCCTTTACAGATGGAAGACCAGCGATAGGGTGTGTTGCTAATGAGATCAGTTCGAATCCAGGACATTGTGTGGCGTATCGAGGCTCAATCAAGTGGACAATAGAGCTTCGGAGACGGAATTTGTTTCGTATCGGATCAGATCGGTTGGAAAACAATCTGATATTCAACCTCTATATAAGCCTTTCATAACTCCAGGTGTGAATAGCAACAATCAATCTTCCTCTGAAATAAACATTTACAACTCGAGGTAGCACACTTAGTTTAGTCCCTCGCATTAGATATCAATACCCCACTTGTGTCCGGATTCGTCAGTTACTTTCTACTATTGAGTATACCTACTCAATAAGCCTTGCTTCTATATTTACTGTTATTGCTCTTGTGTTACCTCTGGATTGCCCTTGATCCTGATCGGATCATGGTTAACCGCGTCATGGCATACCAGGTCGGTATACTATATATTCTCAGCGCCACCTTGATTTGTCCTGTGCATACTTGTGGTTATTTCCTTCAACCATCATGAGAGTATGGGAAGTATGGCAACTATCTTTTCTGAAAATAAGATCTTGCTCGCTAATAACTGGGAGGATGTTATCACCGGCGACGAGGTGCTCTCAGGTGTCTATCCAGTCAAACAGATAGACGAAGTTATTTTCGAAGTAGATTGCGTCCTGCTAGGTCTGTTGATATTCACCAAGAGTATTACTTATTTAATTGGAATGAACGAAGACTAATTAGACACTTGGCTATTCACGACGACGACGACGACCCTATCGAAGAAGAGCAAGACCTTGTAAATAATATAGTAAGATTGTTCAATTTGCAACCCATCTCCTTCTATAAAAAAAAATGTCACTCATCTAAAGGGTAATTATCTACTATTCAGCGTTTGCGGCCACTACTAATAATTTTAGGATATATGGAGGAGCTCAAAATTCACCTAAAAGACACAAACCCTGCTAGAGCTGAGGTATTCAAGAAGGAAATACAAGCGCGCGCTTCGATTATTGTCGCTGATTTTGGTAACTGCAAGTTTTATACCGGCCAGAGCAAGAACCAGAAGGGCATGGTTGCTAACGCGAGGACGGTTGTACTCCATACTTTACCTTCTGGAAGGATGGGCTACGTGTTACTGAGTACTAAATTCCCTTGGAGATATTACCGGTCCAACGAATTGCCAATATATATCGGATCGCTTGTTCTTGAACTCCATAGCATGTTATTGTGTATATAGAGGGGCCTTGGAATCAAACCCCTTCGACGCCTTGTGGACGCTCCGGCGGCCTGTACACAGACATTATAAATAGTTATCTATTAGCCTTGTTGCGTCACGTTATGCATTCTTCTCGAGTTCAGTCTGTCAAGCAGGTCTTTTAGGCCACTAAGAGAGATCCGCAGTGCATGAGTTGATGCAGCATACAATATTGTAGACTTTATTTTTGCATCGCACGGTAACCTACGAATAGATAAGTTAGATGTACTGCTGTGGGCATTCCTATGCCCATCTGGAAGCATACCGTGAGATAAAACGAGTTTTCTCTGCGTGTGAGCATCACAGTCGTCAGAATTAATGCTGTACACTGCCCACCTGCACTCAAGCACAGGAAGGTCATGGAGACAGTCTTCATAATCCTCAGCAGCGGACGTCTTTAGCATAATTATCTTAGAGAGACTAGAATCCCATAGATGCATCTGACTGGCTCAGAAAAGGTCTATTTGCATCCATAAATGGGTTCTCCAGAAGGTGCAACTGTCCCTGTCTCTGTTCCTATTGGGCCTGATTGCGATCGCTATCTATATGACTGCCATTCTCCGCTATGACCTGAGTCCAGGCCGTCCTGAGGAAGAGCAGGGTGTTGCGCGCAGATATGCTAAGGGAACTCATGGACGTGAGGATCTGCTCGCATGTTGACCAGGCTTCGCGTATGAGACTTGCGTTGAGCTCAGCCAGGATTGTGCGGCAGGAGGAGGACATGATGAGGACCATGCCTGCTGTGGAAGTATTTGTTAAGTTTTATTAGATATATACCTAACCTGATCATAAGGAAGGAATAGTGTGAATAGGGGCGAACAGGGTGAAGAAGAGACTGCAAGGACACAAACGAACACAGCAAGTTAAAAAACAAAAACATACAACAGCCGGGATTCGCTGGTGGTCACCCACCCAACTACTAACCGGCCGGCGTGTGGCTTAAGTACGGCTGAGCGGACGGGAAGCCCTGTTTTCCACACCCTATGGTCGTATGTGCTAGGAGTAGGAGAGAAACGGAATATATGGTGTGATACTAAAGATTATTTGCGCACACTTCTCCGCTGATCGCATTCACAAATATGGCAGTGATATACGAAGTATTTTTTCATGACACTTTGCTGTGTGCGGCATGATGGCCACATGATTTTGTGATTCTTACTTTCCTTCTGGTTTCCTCAATGGAGTGAAAAGAATATTCTGAATTCTGGGACAAGTCAGAGGAATCGCCAGCCGAACAATGGATACAATCCTTTTACTAAGAAGTATAAACTTTATAAACTTAAACCAAAAGTTACATACTTATGATCCCCAGCCACGATATCCAAGGCTGCAGTAAACAATGGCTGCCTACATTTTTTCTTTACTTCAGGGGTATACGGCCTGTCAAGCTTTGGGCTTTCTTTGTGTTCTTTCTTGATTTCATTCGTGGTAAAACTACTGCCTCATGTATGCAGAAGACCGGAACACTACTTAGGTAGATTTCAGGTGCGGGAATGACGGAACGGTCCGAAAGCTAAGAGCTAAGACGCTGGTTGCCTAACCCCGCACATGGGGCATATCAGAAATGACCCATCTTAAAGTGGTAAACATGAACGGGGTCAAGGATATTTGGAGTACAGCGCGTTACAGGTGGGCAATTGGATAATCCATAGCATGACGTCATAGACAGCATGGGTGCTAGCTAGTTTTGTTGGTCCACATCCCAAAGTTAAAAAACGACCCACGTTCTCTGTGATTTGACTGATGGAACGTATCCACTTGCTGTGCTCTCCTGGAGATGGATTGGTTGATGCTGTTTAGATGTTGTGAAACAGGACTGAGCTGACCTATGCATCAATGCTGCAGTACAAAGTGTACCAAGCAAAAACAAAACATCAGTGTGGCGGCTTTGATTGCCACTGGAGTCTGCAAACATCCAGCTGGAACTCATCATTCAGGAAAGCCAAAGCACGGTTCTCTACATTGATTTCTCCAACCTGGAAAAAAGGTAGTTCCATTCTGATGTTACTGCGATCTCACGCTGTGTAACCAATTGTCCAAACAAGTTGTATTTTCCTTTGAATCCAGTTTTTTTGTCGATCACCCATCGGTTGGCCGACAAAAACCAGTTTGAGCGATAGTTGCTTACTGGTCTTCATTGGCTAATTGTGCCAATATATTTTGCCACATGGCCCAATTTATTCTGCACCTGTGAAATTGTAGCTTCGCTACTTCTTTTTCATTATATATAATGACTGAGGATGCATCAGACCTAGTAATGCTAGGAATTTAGTAAGAATAATATGGGTTGGAAAGAATGGACAATGGAACTATGACCTTGCAAAAAGTTTAGACTGTTAAAAACATAAATAAAGAGGGTAACATGCACCACCTACAACAGTAAGTTGCTAACACTAAGTGTTATGACATAGATAGTGCATAAAATATAAACTCTAGTGCGTGAAAAGGACATACTTCATGGGAAGTCTCCTGCACCTACCTCAGTGCATTTGTAAATTTGCATGGTCTAGCATGCTCTTCAGATCACAGAAAGCCCTCCTGCCCCTGCCTCCCTCCCCTCCTCCGGACTTCCCGATCTACATTGTGCAGATGACCAGACGATAGATTGGACGAAAAGGTACTGCTCACGTCGATGCTACACTGGGATATGCATACTACTAAACATCCTGATGGGAGACAAGAGTGCGCCTTGCTTGGGGTACAGAGAAGAAACCCAATGTCAACCAGCAATCTTTGCCGCCTTGCCATCAAGTTCATCAAGCCGGGACTGGGTCGCTGGAGGCATTGGAGACGGGCCCCACGAATTGCGCAATTCCGCCAGGATTATTTTAATTTGTTTAGCTGTATTGGGCTCCACGATGGCGAGCTCCACAACATCCAGAATGCCGCTCACAAACTCCTCCTTCGTGACTGAGAGCTCTGCGCCATTCTCCGCTCGGCCGCTAAGCTTATTCATTCGACGGACCATCTCGGTAGCGCTGCCCTTCATCTGAATTAAACCTTTCTCTAGTTCCTGCGCTTTCGTAATGGCGGACTGGATAGCGCTTTGGAGGGGCCCCAGTCTCTCAAGCATGGCAGTTTGCAGGTCTAATTTGAGCTGCTCTCCGTTCAAGAGTTCTAGGGATTTCTGGGCGTTTCGGTGCGCGGAATCAAGGGTATGTTCAGCGCTATCGACCGCTTGTCTTGCAGCGCCAATCTGGCCTTCCAGAATGACGCTGCCGGGAGACTTTGTATGGTCGATGAGCCCGATTATCCCCCAGATGGGAATTATGGCGCTGACCTGGTCAAGATATTAATTCCTGGTCTAAAGGACTGGGCCTGATCACACAGAAGATATACTGACCACACCGTCAACCACATCGCCAGTTTTCCGAGCGTCGTTAAGCTTCTCCAGCAGTGTTTCCAGACTACTCCTGGCTTGTCTAACTGCATTTTCTTCCTTGTCCACTGCCTTACTGGCCTCGCTTACCGCATTCTTGTAACCAGCAACCTTTGTGACCGTCTCCCAATGAGCTGCTTTGACGCGTTGTTGAAATACGTGCATCTTTGAGGACAAGAGGTCGACATTCTAGGTCCGTTTTGTCAGTGAACCTGGTTTTATGGCCCCTTTGGCGTAGGCATACCTCTGATTGAAGCGTTGACACATGCTCCAGGGCTGTCGTGGAAGCGTGGGCCAACTGCTCAAACGCCTCCTTGACTTTAGCCACCAGTGAATCTCTTTCCGGCGACACATGGAATGCTCTCTGGTTATAGTCTCCTCTCACGAAGATTGCCAGCTGGTATAGCTGCGACAGTGCAATACTCAGAGACAAAGCAACGGTTTGCACATCCCGTGGGGATTCGCTATTCAAGCGACGAAACAGAGACTGGTACTGGTCAGAGATCTGATCCAGTTCCGAGTTCATGGCATCGACGTCAACCATGTTTAGTAATGTAACTTTGTGCGCGTGATTTTAAGGAAGTTATCGAAGTTTGACGGCGTGGCTAGACTGAAAGCTACGGGACCCTTAGGCTTAAGTATAATCTGGATCTGGAGAAGAGCAAGAGCGAAGCTATGTAAGGCTCGAGCGATCGCTTGCCTCTCCGTTCATACATCTTGACACGTTGGATACAGCAAGATAGCCAGAACCAGTGGGACGGGTAATTGCGTTCTGCTACGTGGCTTGCTGCATAACCGTACTACAGCTGCGTAGGAAGTGCCATCTGAGGGGCAAGGCAGCAAATGACCCATATTCAGCCAGCCACGTTCGCAGTAGAATCCTAGACAAACTCAATATGACGCTGTATTGCATCAGGTATACATGAGCTGAATCACACAGTCTCTGGAGCGCAGATAGAGTTCAATGGCGAATAAGAGGTATTGGCTGTAGAATGATGGATCAACGACCTGCAGTCGAATCCCTGTAGAAGCCGAAGCCATTGTTGCAGTAGCAGAGCAAATTGGAACTCATCCTTGAAGTACGGTAGGTGGCCCACGGCGGGGTTCATCGAGGTTGCTGGTCTCGAGCTTCTGAATGATCTGAACTATTGCAAGGCATACATACTCTGACACCACAGGTGGTGCGCTCTCGCTTGATTGGCCTGGAGAACGGCCAATACCCATTCCATGTTGAATGATGCGTCATCGCAGCGTCAGGAAGAATATGCGGCACTTTTCTTACTCGTTTTCAGATCTCCAAGAGTTGCCTCCTGCGACTTGCAAATGCAGGAAAGAGGCGAGAGGGTTGCCTGCTGCGACCTGCAGATATCGGAAAGAGGGGAGCTGAAAACACGGATTTTGATGGCGGAGACAGCTCGAACGCAAAGATATAAGAACCCCTTGAGTCCAGCACTTGCGTTGTAGTATGAACACTGCAACCAGCAGACAAAACATTTACTCTTGTCTTACTTTCCGTGTCTTTTATCAGTATTCGAGGATCAAAAAAAACGTGAAAATGGTGGACCAGAAGGAATTACTGGCTGCTTTAGAAGTCCAACATAAGCGAGACAATCGGCCTGGTATCACCAAAGAGGCTGTGGCTGAAATCAAAAGCTCAGCTATCTTTCAGGTGAACTGGGAAGACCTTCTCAAGTCAGCTCCGATTTCAATCAATGCACTCGGTGCGGCTCTTGTGGCCTCCTCATCGGAAACAGCCGCGACGATCGAGTTCACCCCTCCGAAGGGCGGCTTCAAGTTCTTGCAGTAAGTTCCTGGCAAGCTCAAGGCCGGTTTGAATGGCTGGTGTTGATGGACAATACAGGTTCACCTCCTTAAGGGCGAACCTGGTCGATTGCAGCAACAAGGGGCGCTTTGCCTTCCTGGATGCTGAGGATGGCATGTTAAGGATAAATAATATCTCCCATATCATCTACGAGAAGGTACGTGGTTGTCGGTCAATATAACCGATAACGCAAGGTGTACACGCGACAGAAGGATAGCGCTAACGAGCTATAACTGAAGATTGCCGAGATTATAAAAATCATTGGGAGCCCTGATCCAGCAGATGTCCAAAAAATGCTCGTGCCTCAGCTGCGCAGTGTGAAAAAGGCCGCCGACGAATGTCACACCCGTGCTCTGCAGATGGACAAAAAGTTCGAAGAGTGGCTGTGGTTCGCGGCTGATCTTCATTCGAACTGTGTCCAAGAGCAGTCCAGTAATGAAGAAAGACGCTTGGCCACAGAAGTCAACATGTCTGTAGCCCAAAGGCAGTTCGACTCTCAGAAGAACACCGTCGAAGAAGCGAAGAAGATATCGGAGAAGCTAGGAAAGCAGCTAGATGTCGCTTCCGAAGCCTATAAAAAGGCTTCTGATAGTTTCCCTTCCGGGTAAGTGATGCAACCACAGTAACCAACTGATTCATCGGGCTTACTGAGACGCTTGAAAGCTGGGATATTCTCGGCCAGCAAATCGTTGGCGAGCTTGCCGACACCTTGACAACTGCGTTAGGCCAGGCAATTACTGCATATACCTCCAACCTTAACCCGGTCGCTCGAGCCCAGAAAGGGGTTGAGATGTTTGAGGATGTCGTCAACGGAGGCAAAAATGCCCCAAAGAATGGAGAGGCGCCTCCCCCACCTCCCCCGGCACCCCCCAAGCCCAAGAGTCCTCTTCCCCAATACAGCGATGACCCGGCATATGTTCAGGTCAAGCCCGCCATGGTGTATCTTACACTCCTGAATGCCCTGTTGACCTCAGGGAAAGACGGTGGTGTCAATTGGGACAGTGCTGTTGACTCGCCAGATAAGCCGGACAAGACTGCTTCCTTTACCTCCAAAATGCTGAAGGACACCCTGGAGCGGTTCGAGCAGTCAGCTACTGAGGATCCTCCCAGTCAGAAATTGCTGGGAGTTCTCCAGACCGCTACTGAGGTAACGCTGTTCCGAGACTGAAATACTGCTCGTCTCTCGTAACCGATAGCTAACAGCGACGGCCAGGTTGCCAACGAAATCACCAAAGAAGCCGCCAAGCTAAAGGACATCAGCAAAGATCCACCCAAGGCTGACTCGGAGCTGGTTAAAGGCTGGCAAGAAAAGTTTCATCCGAAGTATCTGGAGGCGCTTCGTCTAGCCGCTACTGCCAAAACCCTTCCTGGGGTAAACTCCGGTGGAGTGAGTTTCTAGTCTTGACCGGTATATGCTACGTCAGCATGGCTGTTCTGACAAACTCTGTTAGGCTCCTCTGATGACGACCTCAACCGAGGACCCTGCCGTCCAGATCGCAAAGACCAATGCCAAATCCGCTCAGGCGCAGGCTGTCCTAGATGCGGCTAAGGATCGACTGCACACGACCGAGCAAACTTTCCTCTCAACGCAAAAGATCTATCAGGAGGCCTCATCAACCCTTGTTGAGCAGGAGAACAAACTCACAGCCATCCAAGCCGACCTCCAGCGCCAGACGACGCTAGAGGCATCATTGGTAAGCGTTTCGTTCCGTAGTGAAGTACCATCCGTCGATACCGTTGGTAACTGACATTGTGGTGTGCCAGACCGAGATCAAGAGTGTTCTTCGTCAGTGCATCTCACTTATAATGGTTGTCAAGGACAATATCATGCAACTCTGCCGGTTTTTCAACGCCATCAGCTCGACCATTGATGTCGTTGTGGAACACACCGTGAACGACTTTATCGACACGATCAGCAGTGGAGCCAGCGACGTGCAGATGAGCAACTTCACTCTCAGTACCCTGCAAAAATCGGTGAGGCCAAAAGACTAACCAGCCATCTTGGCGGCGAGTACCATTGACCGATGGTTATGCAGATGATCTACAAGTACGCTGTGATCCTGCGGGCGTACTTTGAAACCTTTGGAGACATTGCCACAATGTGGAAAGAGCTTTCCGAGGAGAACATCATACCCGGATTGAGGTTGATTGACGGTCTGAGTGTGGAGTCGCCCAAAGACGAAATTACAAACAAGGTGGCCCAGCTTTCCAGCTGGGCTCAGAATGCATCGGCCAACATCGTCAGTATCGCCTCTGCAAAACGCAAAGAAATAGAAGGTGGGATGGAAGAGCGAGTCGAGGACATTGCACAGACTACACAGAGCCTTCCGCCCTCTCCTTTGGCCAAGAAGGTCATTGAGGAAGCTGCGAAGGAGGTGACGACTACTGCAGCGACCGCTGTGAAGGAGAATGCGCTGAACAATCCACTTTCCCGCTTCGACCTTTAGACGTACATACTTGATTTCGTCTCATCTAGCTTCCTTGCTAAGTTTGCTCAGTCTTCCAGTTACACATGTTCTCTCCCCCTCTCTATTTTTCATGTTCCAGCATCCCGTAGCTATAGCGAACTGTCCCACTATCGTAACCACTTCTATGTTTGGTTCCAGGCTTTTTACAGCATCCAGGCCCATGGTAGAATCGTCGTGAGGACCCAAACTCGGTTTGCCGAACCGGGACCTCCTCACCAGTGGATATCGTGGCTCGTATTGTCCGCTGTAATGAAGGACTGGTTGTGCTCCGATGCGGCCGGCTCATGCGCGTTTTCACAGTTATCTTGGATCAAGAGGGTGTCGCCGATACCTGCCTCCTGGTTCGAAGGAGCGACCTCGAGTAAGAAACTCGACTCCATGTCCATCACTTTCCTCCGCATCTCTTTCTCTTCCAAAAAAGGCTGGTTCTCAGCGCGCTCATGTCTCCATCCTCGCTGGAAAGGAACAGACTACTGTGCTGAACCGCTTCCAATCTCGCGTACCCTTTATACGCCCTTTAAATCAATGAAATAGTCAAGCCATCCGATCCACTGGCCATGGTCTTAAGATATTTAGATAATCATCTTCTGAACGCATGTGTCTCAACAACTTATAAATGTAGAGCTTAATACATTACAAGAAGGATTTTAGAGCTAAAGCCCTAGCCGAATATCAGCTCCAGCCAAAAGGTAGAGGGCCAAGGTTAGGTAGGTAGGTAGTACTTTACCTTACTCACCATAGCCTTCATGCGCTTTCATCGCGCACAGGCCTCAGTTAGTAAACCCTGCCTGCCCCTCCCCCACTTGCAGGCCCTAGGCATCATGCGAGCCCTCATCCAGTCCAGATCTCGCTGCAGTAGGCCGAGGTCATCCAGGTCCTCAACGTTCAGCCGACTGGCTGGCTGCCCGAGCATACGCCAGAGACAATCCAATGCAGCCCACTGAATGACCTTAGCCTTAGCCTCATCAGCGGCTTCCTCATCCTTGCTATCATCATTCGCCCGTGCTACCATGACCATCGGCTTCAGTAGATCATGCAGTTGCGCTAAGAATTAGGGGAGGGCCTTTAGCATATTATTATACTCAAGCCATCTAGATATTGTATGCTCCTGGAAGATGGGCCACACTTTCTAGCTGCTTCACTGCCTGGGGCAGTGGACGCGCCCTACCACCTAGAAAAGTATATTAAGATTCAGGGGCGGCTCAAGGAGGATCACATAACTATACTCTATATAGAGGTTAACGCCATGCGCCCCGTATTAGTAGGAAGTGAGCAGGACTCTATAGGAGGATTAGCTATTAGTGAACTTAGTAGCCACCTCATAGCAGGCTACCTCCCCCATCTGCGCGCGAATCATCATATACAGGATGCTAATAGTGTCTAGAAACATCTCTGCGATCCACATGACCTAGTAACGGTGTTGTGCGTGGAGTCCACGGTTCCCATACTAATTAGGGGTGACCATAGCGCCAACCGCAGCGCAGAGTCTATGTTTGATTCCCATCGACTCCGGAGTCCATGGGTCCCCACCATCCTGCCTTGGTGGAGGTTTAATTTTAATTATGTCTTAATATTATTCCTATTGGTGTGTGTATATATATATATATATATATAGGAGTTAAATATCTGTAAGAGGTTTTGCAGTTATCTATAATTTATGTATCAGTGACATCGTGATGGTGGTTGAGAGGAGATACCGGGGGAGGCATATGTATTGCTTTGTGAACTCATATACTGCACAGATCATTGAATATCAGACACACAGTCACAGAAAAGCAGTCGATCTAGTTGACCAGAATGTACTGCTTGGTAACAATGGTTATTATTCTTCTCTCCATGAAAATCAAGGTGTGCCTAGCATTTATATCATATTATGTACCATACGTTACTATATGGCGAGTGTCCACCTGATAGTACTCGTCATAGACTGATTGTAGGTCCTGCAAAGCTTTCCTGTCTCGATACATGCTCACATCTCGGTGGTATCTATAATGGCCAGTATCTATATCTATATTCAAATCAATAAAGCAGCTAGATTCGCACTCCGCATCCTGTGCCCGGAGTAACACTCAGTCATTCCAATTGGACAGAAACAAACCTACTTGGGCCTGGTAGAGCTTGAGATGACAAATTAATGAAGGAGGATGGAGGATAGGATAGGAGTTTAGAGTTTAGGTTAATAAGGTTAATTGTCATCTACAGTTTGCCAGGAGATATTGTCCTCAATTTTATTAAGTGAACTCTAATAAAGCGCACACATATTAAACATTAGCCATAGCCTGCAGTGGATCACCATATTAATCCTGCTTGGTCAATCAGCGAATTGAATAGGCAGGGAAGGTTGCTTATATTAGCCATATAAGCCCACTCGCTCTTGAGCTTTGTCGCAAAATCCAGGGTCACCAGAGTGCATTTTCTATGAAGCGCTCATATCGACAGGTGGTCTACATACACAGCCCGCGGGTTTCTAAGAGCTCAGACCATTTTATTCCGAGATTGACTCATTACGTTTTGTACCATCTAACATATTGTCCAGTAAGTTGAACTGCTTATTTGCTCGCGGATCCTAGTGTACAAGGACAACGGTGGCCCCCAGGCAGAAGTTCCAGCTGGTAACGAGAACCGTAACGAGAACCGTTACCAGCTTTGGTCATCATCATCATCATCATCATCATCATCGTCTGTGATGACTTTCCAAGACCCCTGACCAGAGATTGGAATATTCTCTGGCAGTGGTGATACCATATGACCAGTAATAGATTGAGTACCCGAAGGACCCTTCAGCGACAAAGAAATGTCGTCTTCTCCAATCCGTGAGCCAGGCTGAAGCATCTCGGTGCCCTTTAATTCTGTGGGCGACTCGTAGGTCAACATCACATTGGAGACGAAGAAGGGAAGTTCACTCTTAACAAATAAGTTGAGACTGTGCGGGATGCCCTCAACGACAAATTGGCCCTCAATGCTGTGACCATTGCCTGTAATTCTTCCTTGTGAGGCTGGCATCTGTTTCATAAGAGTGTCTCATATTAGGATAAACAGGAACTAAACATTATACAAAAGTTGTGGACTCACAATGTCTTGTTATGGTTGATGTACACTCTTGATTGTAAACTGAACTGGTCGGATGGTTGTTTATTTAATTGACAACAGGCAGAGCGAAGTTGATGCTTTTATGTCATACGGTGTAGGTGGTCTAGGCGGAGTCCAGTTGTCATGGACATTAGATGGGTCTGACACATTTGCAGCTTACTAGAGACAGATGACCTCAGCATTCGCTGCAAACGGTAATAACCATAATACGGCAGCACTATGATTCCAGACGTATGTCCTATTAAGGATAATGCAAAAATGCATAATCATGCCATCAACAGTCTAGACTAATTGCATGCATAGCCCAACACAGTTTTACACAAACCAACTGCACGACTACATGTTGAGATATGTCACTCTACATTTCTGCGTTGGCACAGGAGACCAATTACGACATTATATCTACTTGTATTACAAAGCTTACTGACTAGTATCCTTCCATCACCAGGGAAGGTATTCTTGTTAAGTGCAGCGGATATTAGATGAACAAGTTTTGCTGTCGGATATGGTGCAGACTAGCCGCAGTCATAGCCAGATATTCAGCATTACAATAGTTAAGGGCTGGCCTATCACCTTAGCCAGAACTGTCCTTCAAAAATGAGCGGTCCAGGTGGGTGAGTGGCCGTTGTGGCATGTTATTTACGAAATACTAGGTCAAGTATGTGATGCTGAGCATGGCGGATGAGAGCGCCGAGGCTGGCACAAGATGCAAAGCCAGTATCAAGCTAGGAGACATACACACTTCGACTTCAAACAATTTAACTGACAGCCATATATGCAGATCATTATTTAGCTTGGGAGAGGCGGCGGAGTATTTTTTCAGGTTATGTAGAATTTCCGCATTCAGCTATCTATTTCCTTGTCGTGACGTTGAATACCAGCAAGATATGCTATCCCAGGTATTAAAAGTCAAATATAATTAGAAACAATGAAACAATTACATCAAAAGGACCGTTACCTCTAATATGTAGGCAGCTATTTGTCCTACATAGAGAGGAGACATCGTCAGATAGTAGATTCTGGAGGTGTTCCAGCCTCGATATATACTCACACCCCAATGCTACCTATAATAGGCATTTCATATACATCGATAGTCGAGATGGGCTATTCACCCCACATCCTATCCCGCGGTCGTTCCGTGAGAAGGCCAATGTGGTTCGGAATAAACTTACTATGACTGTACAACGATGCCGTACTTCTTGTAATCAAAGTGATCCAGACTCGGTATACATTCAGCCCAGTCGTCACCAATCTCTCCTAGCTGCCACTCATCTCCGATTTCACTCATCCCCGTCCTCCCAGCCAGCACCTCCTTCTGCCTCCCTTGATACTCGACCGCCAAATCCGGATGCGGTACCCAAACAACCCTCATCCCAGCCCGTCTTCCAGCCTCTACCCCTGCCAAGCTATCTTCAAATACCAAACATTCGCTGGGCAAGATGGCTTTCCCGTCAGAGTTTGCCCCAGCGTTCAACGCCTGCAACGCAACTAGATATATATCCGGCGCTGGCTTCCCTCGACCATGTCGCACCCGCGAGTCATCACCTAGGACCCGCCTATTAGACGGGAAAAAGCTAAGCAGCTCTTTTGTTTCCGGTCTGGAAATTTTCAATTCGAAGGTATGGCTCTTGGTGCTGGACGCCAATGCCAGCTCGATCTGGTCCCCAGAAGAAGCACTCCGTGCACGGCTGAGGTTCGACAGAAGCTTCGCCGCTCCAGGCAGCGGGGTACAATTCTGGAACTGCAGGTGCATTTCCTCCCTTAATTCACGCGCAAATTGCTCCCGGGAAATGGGCAATTTGGCCCAGTTGTGGAACAGGTCGCTGTTTGTCGAGTCGGGGATACCCATGAGCTGGGCTCGAATCGATGGAGTAAAGGCCGGTCTTCCATAAGTTTCAAGAAGGCGGTTGGTGGATTGAGTGATGATGTCTTCTGAGTTGATGAGGAGCCCGTCCAAGTCGAAGATGCACGCCCGGACTGCGGGGAAATTGGTAGTCCTATTCTCATATCGCCAATCAATACGCCATACTGAAGGCCATATATCGATGACGCTGTGGAAGCGCACTTACTGTGTGTGAGAGCAAGCCATGGCTAAAGATGAAGGCTAATTTTGATCCCAATTGACGGTACCAGGAGATGAGGAGATTCGGCGTCGTGAAATCCATGGGTGAACTTCCCGTTTAGCGTCCGTCCCCACCGCGCCTGATTGGGGATGGTGCGGGGATGGTGCGGGGTTGGTATGATTATATATAATATGACCATGGTCTTAGGCAGATGTACAGACTTACACGCTTCTTATCTGGTCAGAGATCAGATGCTCGTGCATTTGTCAAATTGGAAACTAGCATTGGATACAGAGCCAACCCAGAGGCAATGTCACCGTCTAGTGACCGTGCCAGAGCACCAAGAGTGCTTGCACAATGGCATTCCAAAACCAAGATACGATCGCCGTAATATATCCGTTGTCGAAAGTATTTGTTTGCTGCTAAATTACAAGAATATATTATATTGTTGTAGGGAAGCTGCTTCTCTGTAGATTTACTTCCTCGGATTGCAGCTTGGTCCTGGTAGTCATAGGTGCACTCGCATACTGTTAGATACCAAAGGAGAATATGGACTCCTCAGCGAGCCCAAAAAGCAACAATCTCGTCAAAGTCCTCAGTCCTCAAGCTCTTCACATCCCGATCCTCCTTGGTGATCTCCTTCCTCATGCGACAGGCGACTCTAAGAGCGACGGAAGCTTTTTGAATCTTGCCCGTCGTCTCGAACAATTTGCCCTTGAGGAAAGTGGTCCGAGCAATTTCGTTCTTGTGTGCACTCTGATCCACAGACCAGATGTCCAGCGCTGCGTTGATCATAGCTCTAGGATAAGTCAGAGAACATTCAGTTACTTTCGTTCAGATGGCAGCACTTACATCGCCTCTTCGTTCCGGCCTGAGCGGATGAGGTGCTCTGCAATCTTATGCGCGACATTTGCAGTGTAGAAATCTCTCTCGCCCACTGTGCCGAGCATGTGGTGCCACGCTCTCTGGTGGTATTCAAAGCTCTCATCCCATCGATTTTGCGCAGCACGGAGGTTGCCAAGCGCATAAAGGATCAGTCCAGTCCGGACATCCACCCTATCGTTTTTGCCAAGGGACTTTTCCCTGCCCATCAAACTGTCCAGGAGAAGCGTGTTGCACTCTTCCAACTTGCCCTGCGCAAGAAGAGCCCAGCTCAGATTGGCCTCGCCCGACCGGGGAATGTAGTTGCCGAGGGCTTTTCGGATCCGCAGCGCCTCCTTGAGGTCCGCCTCGCCTTCCTGGTATCGTCTGTCCTGGATGCGTGAGATGCCCCGCTCTGCGTAGGCGAGGTATAATCTCTCGTCTGCAGTTCCCAGTTCTTGGCAGATTTTGGAGACTAGATCGAGAGAACGTTCCTTGTGGATGCGGCTGGCGTCGAAATCGCTCGCATCCATGGCGATAGCTCCTAAACAAAAGTGAATGTCTGCAAGCAGGGAATCCCGATCTGGATGTGTTGAGGCGTCGCAAATACTGCGAGCAGTGTCGAAAAAGCCGTCAAACTGTTTTGTACGTCCACGCTCTTTTTGATACCTGGTAATATTAGACAATGTAGCAAGGAAATGGCCTGAAAAAACATATACGCACCATGCAGCCTCGGTCAGTAGTTTTGCGAAAAGCAACCTGGTAACGTCGGAAAGATCTGAAATAGATGACCAGAGCTGATGTATCCTTAGAACGTGGGGGTAAATCGCCGCACAAGCAGGCCACCTTCCGACATATAACCTGCCTCCGCTTGATTTTGGCTGCGGTAGCTCTGGCTCCTTGGATGGCTTGGGCATAGCCGATGGCCAGTCGGCCCAAAGAATTCGTACGACTTTGTCGAACATGAATCGTTTCTTCGCGACATCCATCGTTGCCAAGATAACGTCTTGTACTATACGATGGACCGATATCTGCTGCTGTTGTTTATCTCTTTGGACTAGCGATGACTGCAAGAGATCGGATCGAGCCTCAATATAATTACTCTTTTTGAACGGTGCGCCCTCGGAAAGCAGTTCCACCGATGCTTCCATCAACAAGTCTTCTCTGATGACATCCGGATCAAGAAATGAAATCAGTTCCAATAACTGCCGAGCTTGAGGCTTCAGCCTCTCAAACGCCCAGACAGTGGAGAGAGAGTGAGGATATGTGACCAAATTGGTATCGAATTTTGTGTCGTAAAGACTGGCATGTTCTTCATGATCAGTGTACAGCTCGAAGAATTCGGACAAGGTGAGGTCCTGTCGCCGGATGATACCGGCCATCTGGGAGATGGCCAGAGGGAGGCCACCAAGTGCATCAGAGATTTGCCGCGCTGCAGCGTCTTCTGGTTCGGTGGAAATGGTGGTGAGACGGTTCAAGAGGGATAGGCTGTCCTGCTGAGAAAGTGGACCGAGATCCAGGCCTGAAGGTCTTCTGGTAAACCTGCTTTTGGCCGATGGGTCGCGACTGGTGATAAGAATTGATCCACTACCCTGGGGCCAGTAGTCCGCCAAGATCATTGGGTCGTCGGCGTTGTCGAATATAAGTAGCCAGGTCGCCTCTGACACAGCTTGACTAGGCTGAGCAAGGTCATCCGACCCCGATAGGTGCTTTCGGGGATTGGAGAGCCATCCTTTCACAATCTCCCTGCTGACAACCTGACTCTTGCTCTCGGATGGATCTTCGAGCCCCAGTGCTAACGAAATTTGCTGGTAATGGTGGTCAAGCTTCGCAATTTCATCCGCCACGACCCAGAACACAGCATCAAAGCAATTTTTGTGACGTCGGGCGAACTCGCGGGCTATTTCTGTCTTTCCTATCCCGCCGAATCCGCAAAGCGCAAATTGTCGTAGAGCGGTGCCTGACGCCATCACTATGTTCTTCGAGGGTAGGAGCTCGGCCGCAAGACGCTCCAAGATATCTTCGCGGCCGCAGAAATCAGCATTTGCAAAATGCGTGGTGAGAAGGAAGCAGGGTAGATGAAGGGTCTTCTTATTCTCAGCCTTTGGTGCAGTAGAATATACCACTTCAAACCCCGAAAGAGATGTTCCTTCTGTTGCTCTATTCGATGGGCATTCTGTTGCATTGTTCGAAGGCCATTCGGTCAGCTCCATTTGCTCAACTAATTAACGTCAGTATGGTGACTCTGTGAGACCGGGTCTTGAGCTCGCCTTTGAGTGATAGTTCGCTCATCGTGGGCGAGTAAGCGCTCATAGTTGCATATTGATATTCCTCTAAGACCATTAGCACCGTTCTGCAGCTTTCTGATACCTTCATAACCTACGGTCCTCGAGCCGACGTGCAACAAGGTGCACAGCATTGTCCAAAGTCTCATAAATAAACTTGCTGAGCTCGGATAAGCCTTCACCGCCAACGCTTTTGGTGAAAAGGCATGTATCATGATGGTTGAGATTGAGGCCAATGACGGTTTCCATTGGCGCGTGGGTCGAACAAGCTTCACGGTTGACCAACTGGAATCAAGTTAGTATCCATAGCTCAACCAAGGGCTTGAGACTGACTTGGTACTTGGGGCGCAATGGGATTGAACTGTTTTTCGATTCTCTTAGCTCATAGACCGATAGTATAGGGGTACGGAATGCGATCCCTTCAAATCTATCTGCGAGGTCTAGCAAAATGGAGCCTTCTTGCGCAATATTGGCGCTCGGGATTTTGAGGTTTCTACCAGTTGTTGCATCCAAGATGTCTCGAAACCTATTCCAGCTCGTGGTCTTGTCGCCGTAGCGATGTGGAGTGCTTAGGAAGACAACGCCAGCTATGGCGTTGACAATGGATCCATACCGAGGAAACTGTTTGTTAGCGACGCACAAAGCTTGTTTGACTACAATGCCACCTAAGCTGTGACAGACTATCAAAATTGGCCTGCTGGTGGTCTGCGTATGGCACATCAGCAACCATGCCGACAGCTAAGGAACGAATCCAGACTTCTTCACCTACAGGATCGGAGTCAAATTGTGATCGCTCGTCACTTAAATGCTGGAGAAAGTCGTAGCCTAACATCAACATCGACTCCCATGAAGGCTTGGTACCCGCGAATGGTGAAGCATATTCGTACGCGAGAACTCGTGCCCCAGCGCCGGAGCCGGGCAGGCTGGCGAGCCATTTCTCATTAGCAAACGGCCAGTTTTCTGGTGAGGTAGTCCCAATGCCAGGAACGAGAATAATGCTAGATTCCAGGGTAAGTGGGAGTACCAAAGTGAGTTTGACGGTGGGTTTCTCTTAACTCGACGACATCCTGAGCATTATCAACTGGGTCCCGCAGTTTCTGAAGTTGGCCAGTAGTCGCGAAGCCCATCGTTGTGGCCATGGCTCAGCCTACTAAAGAGTAATATGTTCCAGGCTGGGAGAAGCATGAAACCGGACTTGATTAACTGCTACAAGAGAATAATGAGGTTGCTGGGACGTCCCCCTAGATGCGGGGTAGTCACGTATACAGTCACACATACTGAAACGTGACCTGCAGGGATAGTGCGTGTGGCGGCACCTGGT
The DNA here is from genome assembly GCF_001078395.1 of Aspergillus udagawae. Classification (NCBI taxonomy): domain Eukaryota; kingdom Fungi; phylum Ascomycota; class Eurotiomycetes; order Eurotiales; family Aspergillaceae; genus Aspergillus; species Aspergillus udagawae. The sequence goes on along the minus strand of NW_025091265.1, from coordinate 1,255,279 downwards.
ATTTTTGTAATGGGTGTTCCTGGATTAAGGTGTTAGTAAGTTGGGGCCACTCCTTCCTTTTAATTATCCCATCCCAAAGAATGCTAGCTCTATGCTTGAAGGCAGAGTGAAAAGGCGCGTTACACCCAGCAGTCCCGCGTCGCAACTACATTCCTCCATGCTAAGAGTACTACCCAGACTTCGCCATATTACTGGTATGAATGATGCCCTTTGCAGGCATTAGATAACGAGATCATACAGTATAACTCGGATCTTTCACGCTCCTTTCAGTCGCCACCTCTCGCCTAACACCGCGACATCTTTTCCAGAACCTCGTCAAGCACCGCATCAGGAGCTGCGAGTCCCAAAGATAGATAGCATAGGCAAACAGAGTGATTGGAACACACAAGACAAAAAACCACCAGAATCTCACTGCGTTCTGCCCAAGAAGATCAACATTCATACCTAATAGGCTGGAGCTGAAGCTAAGAGGAATGAAGAGCGTTGCAAGCAGAGTCAACCTTTTGAGTCGCTCGGACTGCTCGATGGCTTTGCGCGACTCCTCAATCGTGGCTTTGTTCATTGCCAGATTTATGCCCCGAGTGCACATGTTCGACAAGTCGATGCACCGAACATGAAGTTCTTCATAATCTTCCAAAAGGCCTTTGGCTGTAAATGTACTGTTGGAACTGTCATATGCAATGTTTCTGACCGCCTCGGTTTCGGAGATCTTCCATTGATTGCTTCGCTCGGCTAACTTGCAAAGTCCACGAGTACTATCTTTCAGTTGCTGAGCATGTCGGTTGAGAACGTTGAAGAAGTATTGAAGATTCCCCAACGCATCAGCTGGAACTCCTTGTGCTATGGCGCTGATCTGAATCTGGATTCTGGACTCCATCAGATTCAAAAACTGAACTTCGGAGAAAGCAGCATGCGCGAACAAAGGGATGCACATGGAAAGCGGATCTTGGGGCGCGCGACGGGCCAGATCGACCAGCGCGATCAATGAATCGTACTGCAAGGGCAGAATGGCCGTACTTTGCTGAACCTCTGCTGAAGCATTCACATCCGGATCTAGACGATTGGTAGTGGTTCGGAATGCCATCTTCGGGTGATGTTGGAGGATTGGTAGAGGTGTAGCCTTGGATTCGATGTGACTTGTCCATGGTCCCGGAGGAGATTTTTCCAAGGGTCTACCTTGGTCCATCCAGGCAATGACTGAATGCGCATATCAGCATATACGCTTGTCGGAGATGTAGCATTGATTCTTACCAGCCCAGCCTCTATCTGTTTTCGTGATACAGAGTGATATCCATTGTTCGATCACAGAGAAGCACGAGCACACAGTGGAGTACTCTCGCACCAGGGAATCTCCGCACCGGACTCTATTAGACCCAAGCTGTTGTATCTTGTATGTTCCGAGCTCAGTAGATTGCTCTGACCGCTGCGACTGGAGATCCTGTCCGCCGAAATCGTCACGATGAAGGAGAGTGCTCACACAAAGTCGAAATATGTTATTGGAAGAATTAACGAGCGATGGGAAACCGTATGAATGTCTGTCAATACTCCCAGAAAGAAAATCCATATGTCGCCTGAAGAACTCCGGGTCGATGTTGTATTTGCTCCCAAGGACCGACACCCATGAGGGTGATATGAAGCCTCGAACGAAGACAATTTGCCCCGCCCCTCCTGCTGGAACAGACGTGGCAGCGCAGAAGGCTTCATGTTGCTCTTGACTATACTGTTGCACATCCCACTTCCGCTCCCCGCTATTGTATACTACAACTAAAGCATGAGGTTGCTCGTCCTTGGAAGCGAAATGGATGGCATGTTCTTCCGGTTTCACTGGGCTGCGATCTTGTAGCATCCATTCTGCAATATCGACATAATTGTTTCCCGGGAAGGCTGAAGTGCTTGAATATCTCCTTGAGAGCGAGATGATTGCTCGGGTGTAATTTTCGGGCGTAACTATCAGGACAAGAATCACTTAGGTCATGGATTGCGGGCAGATGGCAGGATCAGACCTTACGTGCAGACTTTCTGCGCTCCATGTCCTAGCATGTACCACTAGCTGGCTGGTAGCATAACTGATAATGTGTAAGATAAACCTCAGTGCGCTGTCAGGTTGAGTAGAGGTGTTGGACAAAGGGGTTGTTATGGTAGAGGCCGGGACCTCTGCATACTACACACAATCGGTGAATTGGCCCTTCTTTATTATGGCAGAGAGAGAGGCTGAGTCCTCTTGCATGTCAAGAATGGGGGCCATTGCGGCGGCACCATAACTGATTCACCCCTTTTCTCCTAGTTGTCATCTCTTATGCGTTAGTTAGGATATGGTCGCGCTTAGCGTGAGCATGGTATGTATTGATTCGTCCGGCAAGGTAGATTGACAGGGGAGGTTAGTTTTGATTCGGTACGGGCCTGCGGCTAAGGCTAGATAGGGAGAAGGATGCCTCCCTGACGTATAATATTCCCTGTACTTAGCGATATATTAAAGTGCCGCAGCCAGCTCCAGCCAAGCACCTCGGCGGTAACAGATGCGCTTTCATTGGCCTATTATTCTTGTCACCTGTAGATTTCAGTACCATCTGACATGGATTGCTTTTGCAAACCTCGGGTTGAATTTGATGTGTTGTGGTGCGCCGACATGCCTTTATCCCAGGTACACGGTCAAATCCAATTCAGACGGCTTCTCCTCTGCTATATAAGTATACTCCGTTCCCCGGGCCGGATGAGAGTATGCTCGGTATACCTTAATTTGACGACTATACGACATATCTAGCTCAATTGTGACGGTTTCGGGTTATAAAGTGGCTTAGAGAAGCAGCAAATCAACTAGCTAGAATAACGGGATCTTCTCCCCTTATTGCCCTCCAGCGATTGCTTATCTCGATCAACTCCTCGCAGCCCTTCAACAGAAATGCCCATTTCTTGAGGAACCCCGGTGTCGCCTCTCAGCTCTCTTTCACGTACGGCTCCCCCCATACAATCAACCCCCTCCGTCCAGCAGTAACCATGTCATCATCCTCCCAATGATGTAGCATTTGGGTAGATGACGGCAAGGATCCGGATGTTTCTGGCGTGATAGGTGAATTACCGTTCACCATATCTCCAAAGAGATCCATCAGAAAGTCCACCACGTCAATATGGTCCTCGCATTGAATCAGGTTGTCCCGGATGTGCGGAAAAGGAAACATGTCAATCCAGTTAGAGTGAGGATGAACCATCTGTAACGAGATCGGGAAGAGTGAGCCCGGAAGGCCTGTATAAAGCGGGTGGACGATCGTTGGACCACCGCAAAGTCGTCTGCCGGGCTGCAGATTGCTAACAGCATCACTTGGAGTGATTATTCTCGTGAAACGCCTCACAACGTCTTTATAGGAAAAAAGTGCTCGATATACGTTGTAGTGGATAAGATGTAGTAAATGGTCCGCAGGAAGAGGAAAATGGATGTTGGGTGATCTGTCAGACTCTGCAGGAATGGCAGCTACCCTTGACCTTGGGTGGGAATGCGCAGACTCAAGTGTCAATTGAACTACTCTTCCAGAAGTTCGAGTTGCCAACTCGTTTGTCGAGGTCCGTTCGGTGTCGCTAGGTTGCGAGGGTTTGTCGTTTGCAATTCGCCAACGATCCACTCGGAACGGGCGGCGCCCAGATTTTGGATCTTGGGCTTTTTTCTCGCTGGCTCGTCTTCCTAATCCCCTCAGTCAACTAGATGAATCGAGGATAGAACACAGTAAGCATCGTAGGTTGCGGTGTACTTACTATGAGCTCTTTGATTCAACCGATTCTGTACTCTCTTCCGCTGCTTCCTATCTTCGATGCCTGTCCACTCATCACAATTCTTTTCAGATTCCATTCTTGGGACCTTGACCGACATGAAAGAGGAAATAACAGTCAGCTTCTAGACGGCGGAAAGCAAGGATAGATGTATCTACATGCGTGTAAACGCTAGCGATAAAAGAGGCAAAATCTGTCAGCCAGCCAGCCCCACATGGTGAACTTGCGGCACCAGCCGGAAAGATGACAGGTACAGCAATGGATCATATCGTCACGTTGTTGGAATACTCCCAAAGAAGCACAATCAGTCAGCTAGGCCCACATATAGCACTTTGGAATAGCAAGAGGAGTGGCCGGCTAGAAAGACAAGATGTTTTCTAAGGCTAACATATCATCACTAAAAGAGGTAAAGTAGTCAGTCAAAGCCCTGTATTCAACTATGAAACCAAGAGGAAAGAGGTCATTCGTAGGCTTAGTGCATCACTAGTCGGTTGAATAGGCCGAAAGAAGTAAAACTAGTCGGCCAGCTTCAAGATCTCTGCTCTGGGCAGCAGAAGAAACAGAATGCAAGGACAACAAATTATAAATATGCAGCTTCTTCAGCACGAAAATCATTTTCACAGCTTCCTCCACTGTTCGTTCCACATAAACCCTAGCCCTATTTCCGCATCCACTGCTATAAAATGTCTCGACACACTGCGGCTCATGCTAGCCCAGAAGGGCCAGGCGACTCTCGACCAACAGCATTGCAAGTGGTCAAAGATGAAGGAATGGAAGGCAAGCTAGAGGACAAAGTGATTGTTATCACCGGAACCTCATCCGGCATTGGTATTGAAACGGCGCGCGCGCTCTCCGCCACAGGAGCAACGCTGTACCTGACAGCCCGAAATGTCCCCAAAGCCAAAGCTGCCTTGGCTGACATCGCTGAGACGGGTCGTACGGAATTCATCGAAATGGATCTAGAATCCTTCGAAAGCGTACGTGACGCTGTGAAGACGATTCTAGCAAAGACTGACAGGGTCAATATCCTGATCAACAACGCAGGCATCATGGCAGTGCCACGGCTGGAATTTACCAAGGAAGGCTACGAACTGCAGTTTGGCACCAACCACCTCGCTCATTTCCTGTTTTTCCAACTGTTGAAACCTGCGCTCCTGGCAGCGTCCACCCCTGGTTCCCATGCTCGAGTTGTCAATGTGTCCTCTGCCGCCCACTGTCGAGACGGCATCAATGCATCGGATAACTATAACTTTGAAAAAGGTGGTTACGATCCCTGGGTAGCGTACGCGCAATCGAAAACCGCCAACATCTACATGGCTAACGAGATCGAGCGCCGCTACGGTTCTCTCGGGCTCCATGCAACGAGCGTTCATCCCGGGGGAATCTTAACTGGTCTTTTGAAGCACATCCCCGAAGCGGAGGTTGCAGCAATGTTAGAAGATAAGGCTCTGGCCAGGAGCTCGAAGAGCCCGGAGCAAGGTGCTGCGACCACGGTGTTGGCTGCTATTGGCAAGGAATGGGAAAATAAGGGGGGGAAGTATCTCGCTGCTTGTGCTGTGGCGAAGCGCGAAAACGATGATGTAAATGTAGTAGGAGCGCACTATACCAGTCACACATACGACATGGAGAGTGAAGGCAGACTTTGGAAGGACTCATTGAGAATGGTGGGTTTGGCTGATGATTAGGAGTAGAAAATGGCTTGGAAGTACGTTTTGAAAGGGGTTGCATGTTGTAATCACGCATTTAACCAAGACTTAATACTTCCTTTAACAGCGTGTTGATCTTATCAGAGCAAAAAAGGAGAGTGCCAAAGGCCACTTTAATGTACTATTCATTAAGCATTATGGTTTGGAATAGAAAGGGATACGGGGAAGAAGGGAATATACTGCTCGGGGTTCCACTGGATAGAGCTCTGGAAGGGTGACTCCGAATTGGCCATCTATGGTCAAGGCAGACGTCTCCAGACTCAACGGTAAACAACTCCTGGCATTCTGCAATAACCCCAGGTTGAGTTACAATTCCATGTTTAACTTGTTTAAACCAGTCACTAGCACTTGTGCAGGGTAAATCACAGCCTCGTCTTCTCCCTCTCCCACATCATCGCCCTGCTTGACCACGAGGGGGAACAGCACCATGTGGACAGTCGCATTTTGAGCTTCAAGCTCCTCGTTGGATCCCCCGCTCCGTTCGTTCATTAGCGTGGCGTTGAAAGATATCTTAGTTTCCGATTTGGCGAGAGGTGGCATCATGGTGTACTTGGCTAGCTGTGTCCGCATCTGGATCGATAGATCAACTGCAACCTGTAAGACCCTTCGCAGTGAATCCAGTAGTTGAGACTCAGCTTGACTGGGTGGAGGAAGCACTGTTGACAAGGTATTGAAGATCCTAAGCGAAATAGACATGAGGTCACTGTTGCATCGTGCAGTAAATGTCGGATCCTTTGCCATCAAAGATAGAGTATTAGCTCGCCAGCAGTTGACAGTGCCCCGTGGATTTGCTGCGAACAACTGCCTCTCCAAGGACTTGAGAGTCCGTCTCTGGTTGAGGGCCATACTAAAAAGATATCGCGCGAAGATTAGTTTGAAAACCATGGCCATGACGACAGCCACGAAGATGTTGCGCCGATAAACACGGTCCGCCAGGCAGACATTGATATCGGACCTATTGAGAAGGACCTGTTCAAACCATGCTGTAGATTCCTTATCCTGCAGGTCACCTAGTACCCTGCATCTGCGGGAGTCTGAATGCTTCGAGAACTGGAGAACCCACTGCTCAACGTGGTTGTATAGCTTGTTGCATGCCGCTTCGAAGTAGTCCTCGTCTCGTACTGTGAGAACACTATCATAGAGCAACGCAGCGATCACCTGCTGCAATTCCTTTATTTTGTTTTGACTGGCCTGGATCTCCTGATTCAATCGAAGTAATTGACTGCTCTCGCGTGCTTCGACGCTTTGGATGTCAGCATCCACTACACCATGACTATCTCCGACAACCAAGGTTTCTCCGAAGGGTTTGGACGCGCTGACATTATCGACCTCCCCCTCTGAAGACTCTGACCCCCGATGGTCTGCTATTATCGCCGAGGTAGAACGGGTAGATGTCTGGCCGCCGAGGACAGTGAGTCGCATAGCCGCCTTAAGTGAAATGTCCTCATAATCGTCGGCTGCGGCGCTGTGAAGCAGTCCTAACGCTCCAATGTCGCTGCTCGATTCTATCTCCTCCAATAACCCCATTGCTGTTTTCGCTATTATATCCGGGAACAACCCGAGCAACGATTTATTATGCCCTCTAATCTCCTTGACCAGTCTCTCAAATTTTGACCCTTCGCAGATTGCCCAGTTCTCTCTTGCCAGCAATGCGCCCTGGTGACGTTGCGCGGATTGCTGTGCGTGCCTATAGGCCCGCTTGAAAATTATGTCTAGAAGCAGATGATCCCCGTCTCGTTCCCCAACAGATACTAGGTAGAGACCGTATTCTGCTTGTAAGGTAGCCGTGCTTTCGAACAGACGGTGCATACAGCGCAAGATCTGCACTACGGCGACTCTAATCTCGAGTCTTTCCAGGTGAGGATGCACAGTGCTTTCTGCATTTTCAGGATCGGCTCCAAGGTGCAGGAGTCCAAGGCCTTCACCCCAGAAGAATAACCGAGCCTGTTCCAGTTCTAGTTTGGCTCGCGATATGTTGTACGCCGTTGTATCCCGTTTCCCGGCGACGATCACATCCAATGCTTGAGTGCAAGTATTCCAAAGCGTGGCAACGCTTGAAAGACTGAGCACTGAAGCGTCAGGTTCCATCGCAGAAGTGATAGGTTAAATGCTGAGAAGAAGCCAAATCTGGTGGAGCCTCCGGTCGTTGACATACATATGATTCTTGATGGACAATTACTAAAAGTAACAGACACCACAAGCTTCAAACCCTTTCAGTTCGAAGTTGACGAGCGCCTCGTTAAGAGTTGAGAGGGGTAGGTGGGGCATGCTGGGGATAAGCAAAGAATACGTACCTTCTGTCAGCACAGCCACGGCAGAAATAACCAGGTCTGACATGCAGCTAACATCCTCACCTGTACAAGTTTGTAAAGGCAGCTATAAGCGATTTGCTATCCTGCAAGATGCTGCATATTACGGCCTTCTTAAGGGGGCTTTGGAGGACTGCTCCGGCACAGCTGAACCAACGGCATTATTTATTTCCTTTTCCTCGAGTTCCGAAAACTGCTTTTACTGCGACAGATTTAGATTGTTCTTCGGCTTTCAGTGACCAAGGATTCCCAGAAGAAGTGCTGGCTCTTTCAGGATATTTTGCGCCATGGCCACCCGAGAACAGATCAACACCCAAGAGCGAAAGCCAAGTGTATCCGAGAAAGAAGCCAACGATAGCAGTAGCTCCGTCTCCTATCTTCCCACAGCCTATTCTTTCTCGCCGCTGAGTGACAGAGGTTCGGCGGCAAGAGCCCAGGAACCAGCTAGCAATTCACGACTTGATCTCCACCAAACAGTGTCAAATAACGAAAGCCCGTTTCGGCAGAGCCGGCTGCAGTCTATTTTATCAATTGATTCCTTCTCCGCCGAAGACTCTTTCGTGATCGGCGACCGAGATTCCCAGCCGCGTTCCGGTTCTGCAGCATCCGTGTACAGAGAATCCGAGAAAGGGGAGGAAGGATGGGACGCAATAAAGTCCGATATTGGAGGGTTCATCAGGCGAAGAGAAGAAGAAAGTAACGGACAAGGAGCTTTCAGGCGGGACACGGAATTGCTACTGGCGTCACGATGTCTCCGTGCAGAGGGCATCGCCAGCGACGAATGGGATATATCCACAGATGATTGGCACGATAGCTTTCGGGCAGCAGATAATGATGCAATGGACGATGCTTGTGACGAATGGGACAAATCTACCGATGAGTCGGAAGACGTCGTTCTCGCCGGTCCCACGCAGGAGTCAGAACAAAGACGTGTGATTGCATATACAAAGGCCTTCAAGCGGCAGAACAGCAGGGATCGGAAGCTCATGAAAGATCTAGCCGTCGTCAGACACATACCCTTTGATGGTAGAATTCAGTTTGCATTCGACCTTCCCTGGTTACGTTTGTACGAACGATATAGGCTGTATGCTTCGGCGGAAACCGAGCCCAGCGGTGATCAGGTTGAAGGCTCTGTCTGCTCGAGGATCCGGTCACTTCGCGAGTTTGACTCGCAGTTGCGGAAGCACGGTGGATTTTACATTGTGGACGACCTTCCAAGAGAGACAATCACGTACGAATTGCCTCGGAAGATATACTCCTACAACAAAAAGAGCTCGGAAGAAGCAAATTCCCAGCGTCGGAGTCTGGAATCCTCCACTTGGGATGGGCCCGTGGCACCCTGGAGGAGGGCAATCGTATGCCAGGGACTCTCTACGGTGTCGTTGGTGAAGAACGCCTTTCGCGATGGTCATCTTGCCGCTTTGCCTTATCTTGCGACTATGAACAGAGACCACTATATTCTGCAGGGAGACAAGGAGGGTGATAGTGATGATCTTATAAAGACCGTCAAGCTTCATCTGTCCTGCGAACGAAGAGTCGGGGGAGACTGGAAAAATCCCTACAGAGATGGTGCTAACGGGTTCCACGTCACGTTCTACGAAAAGGTTGCGAATGACTTGTTTGGCCAGGACAATTGGAAAACTGGTCGTTTGTATGTTAAAGACGGCGCTGATGAGAAGAAAGCATTACCTGCTTTCAGAAGAAGTGCATTCACCATGTACTCAATAGGCGATAGAGTGCAGTCCGCAGCAGACGGAAACACAGAAAAGACGGCCTACTGGACAACTTTGCTGCTTTGCCCTACAGGGTTCTTGGAAATGGGAAGAAATGCGAATTGGACGAAGATACTCAGTTATGACGAGCTGCAGAACGCCGAATTGGCTTTCATAGCTTCTGCACTACGCGAGATTGCAGCTCGATGGGCAGACTTAGAAGACTACATGGCCGGATTACTGAGTGAAGACTTCATGGACCCAGAGGAGTACGTCAAACTCCTCTTCGACAATGACACGTTCTCCCGCTCAAAGTTATACTTCTGGATGATTGGCTGCCTGAACGACTTTATCATCAGCATCGAAGATAACATTACACAGTGGCAGCTCCTCCGGAAGGCCCGCATGATGAAGGAAACAAGTGCGCAATTCGATACGCTCGTCAACGAGGTCGATTCAACCGCGGAAGTAATCAAGGATATTCAACAGCGCATGAAAGACAGACTGGACACGGTCCAGGCACTACGAGACGGCCTATTCAACGCCAGCGCTTTGATGGAAAGCAGAATCTCTACCAGGCTCGGCGAGAATGTCAAGCTTCTCACGTATGTTAGCATTTTTTACCTCCCGCTCGGATTCTGCGCCGCCCTTTGGGCCGTCCCCAATATAATGGAGAGCACAACAAGAACGCCATTTATCATTACTTCTGTTGCAGTTGCTGCCGTTACTTATCTCATTGTCTTCAATATCGGAAACCTAGCGGGAATTCTGTGGGGATTCTACCGTCGTCAAAGAGCCAATCTAGTGACGAATATGAAAGACGACCGGGAAGCTGCTTGGCAAAGGCGTGGCCATAGACTTGACCAAGTTCTTCTCAACGGCGGCTCTTATGCACCCTCGGAGTGGTTGGTGCTCCGATACCAGCTACGACAGATTCGTGCACTCTTTCAACGAAAGAGAGCCCATCAGAGCCGGAGCGCAGCATGATGGCCTTTGCTATGAGCTTCAAACCTTCAATTTTTCATCATATGATGATTCCTGTACAATGGGTGTTTTATACAGCCAGCATCGCTCATTTACTCGCTGAATCAAATCAGAAAGTGCAATCCAATCTTCGAGTGGTTGTAATTGCACGTACCTTGAGGCTGGAGCATACGCATCCGCAGATTGCAGTACATATGTTGTAGTATATTGGATAGGCCTCACCGATTATCCTCGCTCGTCAACTCTGCGCTTTGACTATCAGGTCTCCGACCCAGGTTGGTTCCCCGAATATTCGGATTGAAGAAGCGGCCAGCAACTGTGGTTTAGTGGGGACCCCGATAACCGTACCACCCACCTGTACTCCTTACTGAGATGGGCCATCACATTCTAAAGGCTAAATAGCATCTGCTACTCCAGATTATCCGTATGATTTGCAGGGTTCGGAAGCGATGACTGCCTTGTCGGTCGGATGGATATCAACGTCCCTGGATGGATTCCTCCCCGAAGAAATAAGTGAGAGTTCAATTGTCAACTTGTTCTTGGGGCTCCAAACTCCCTCTCATTGGCCGTTCTTGGATCGATGCTCTTGTTCCCCACGCACGGCCGTAGATCACCCCCACATCCGCGTTTCCCCCACCGGGGGTCTCGCCTCTCTCGGAAGAGACGCAATCATCATATACCTTTCTGACTGCTCAGAGAGTATAATTACCTAATAGGCAAGTTCCACCCGAGGCACTTCCGTCCAGATCTTCGCATCGGATGTGAGGGACGTGAGCCGATGTCTGTGCTACTATCCTCAAGCATATAAGACGCCGAGGATCCCCTTGCAAAGATGACCGCACAGTCACCCAGCTGCATTTATCTGGCACAATCAGCATGGAAGTTTTAGCGCCATCGTCGTTCAAGGCATACGCCGCATACCTCGTGATTCCGTGATGATTCTTCGTCTAATCACCAATCGCTTTTGTAGGGGACTTGCTGGAATTCCCGGCCCTGGAATTGCCAAATGGACTCGTCTCTGGAGGTTACACAGTGTGTGGAAGGCCGATGACCACAATACAGCCATTGACCTGCATCGCAAGCATGGACCTCTGGTCCGCATTGGTCCGAAACACATATCTGTTGGAGACTCCAGTGCTATTCGGATAATCTACGGTCTCAACAAGGGTTTCACAAAGGTTAGAAGGTAGTCGGAAAATTGGAATGATAATGACTGACGCTAGCAGACCGGCTTCTATCCCATCCAGTGCATATCATGGAACAAAAAGCCCCAGATGAACCTTTTCTCCACCTGCGACGAGATGTTCCATCGTGAAACAAAAGCGCCCAGTGGCAAGCGCCTATAGATGACCTCGCTGCTCGAGCTTGAATCCGCAGTGGACTCCTGCACCGAGATATTCATCAATCAACTGGCGAGATTCTCATCGATGTTTTCAACAAGCACCTATATGGATCTCAAATAGAGATATCCTAGCACATACGACCATAGGGTGTGGAAAACAGGGCTTCCCGTCCGCTCAGCCGTACTTAAGCCACACGCCGGCCGGTTAGTAGTTGGGTGGGTGACCACCAGCGAATCCCGGCTGTTGTATGTTTTTGATGCATTTTTTGCTTCGTCGTATGCCATTGCTGCCTGGTCTTCTTGTACAACACGTTTTCCCTCTCTACAGCCACCTACGATCTCGTTACATACCTTGATCACACCCTGAGTTCAGTCGTCGACCTGGGAATGTGGCTGCAATACTACGCCTTTGACGTGGTCGGGGAATTTACCTTTGCCAAGAAGCTCGGCTTTCTGCAGGAGGGAAATGATGTCGACGGCATGATTGAAGCGATTCAGGGGAAGCTGCTTTACGCTAGCGTGTGTGGGCAGATCCCCGAGGCTCACCTGCTGCTACTGGGAAATCCTCTTTTTCCGGTGTTCATGCCCAGCATGGAGACATGGAATCATGTCTTGAATCTTACGCTCAAGGCCATCAATTCGCGAGCATCGCTGCAGCGAGACGGCGAGCTCGATTCCGGGGAGAAGCCCGAAGCAGGGAAGGACATGCTGTCCAGGTGGATGGCCATCCATGCGTCTGATCCGGAGAAGCTTTCTACCCGGGATGTCATTGTCCATCTTTCGACAAATGTGTTTGCCGGTTCAGACACCACTGCCATCGCTCTGCGAGCTGTCCTCTACCTCCTTCTTCGCAATCCGGCGGCCATGGCCAGGCTGAACGCCGAGATCGATCATGCCGACCGAGAGGGGAAACTAAGCAAGCCGGTTTCCTGCCGAGAGTCCACGAGCCACCTGCCTTATCTGCAGGCAGTTCTCAAGGAGGCAATGCGACTACACCCATCCGTCGGGCTGATACTCGAGCATGAAGTGCCCAAGGGCGGCATCACCCTCTGTGACAGGCATATTCCCGGTGAAACGGTGGTTGGCATCAACGCATGGGTTCTCCACAGGGATGCCAGGGTCTTCCCAGACCCTGACAAGTTCATTCCCGAGCGGTGGATGGACAGCGATCCGCAGCTGCTGAAGAAGATGGAACAGAGCTTCTTTGCGTTTGGTGCGGGGTCCCGGACTTGCATTGGCAAGAACATCTCGTTTATCGAGATGCATAACATTATCCCGCAGCTGTTGCGGGAGTGCGGGATTCGACTGCACAGCCCAGAAGAGGGGTGGAAGACGAATAATGTATGGTTTGTGCAGCAGGAGGGATGTGAAGTGATTCATTATGCTTATGATATTGACACTTATGGATGTATTGACATGAAATCATACTACTTTATCTTCTATACTACCTGTTTTGCTTCCCCCACTAGATATAAATCAGCCATTTATTGCTCAGCTATGGAAGAGTCTTGAAGACCGCAACGACAGCAGAGTTGAATGACAATCGTAAGACTTGAAAGCGCCTCGTGCATTCTTGCCTCACGTTGCCTTCATCTTGGTCCGCCTATCAATCGTAGTCTAGCGAGGTCGGCCGCTAGTGCTGACATGAACATTAAAAAGCAATGCTTCTACATCCAGTGAGAATGCAAGCCTCTAGTATGCATAACTTAAGCCGCAATTCAGTGCAGAACTCTGGAATTTGATTGGTCCAGACATTTGTTTGACTTTCATTCCTGACTGCTCTGACGGACCTACAGAAACATCGAAATAGATGCCACTTTCTACGAATTGACCAGACATGCCACCAGCGGCCGCTAGCATTGAGTGTGCAAGCCACCTTTACCCCGGCGGGATAATAAATACTGGACCTCAAGCACATCCGATTCCCACTTCAATACCTTCACTTCGTCAGACGGCCTTCTCACATCCTCACAATGTCGAATAGAACCCTGCTTCTCATTGGCTCCGGCCCCGGTATTGGTGTCGCCGTTGCATCCCTCTTTGCCCAGCGGTATTTTGATAACATCGCTCTCTTCGCACGAAACCCCGTCCAGCTGGAGAAGGACCGAGAGACCATACTCGCTTCAGCAGCGAGCGCCAACCGCTCTGTCACAGTGCAGACCTGGCAGGTCGACATTGGCGATCTGCGCCGTCTGGAAGAGGCACTCGCGCAGGTCGCCCAATTCGGGGATTTGGAATGTGTGTATTTCAATGCGGCGCGGGTAGCGCCCAGCCCCATCTTTGAGTTTCCGATCTCGGGGATTGAGGAGGATTTCAGAGTACTTTCAACTTTCTTGCATGGGGAAGGGCAATACTGACTCAAGACAGGTATCGAATCTTGCTCTCTATGCAGTAGCAAAATGGGCGATGCCGCTTCTGTGTGCGAAAGCAACGAGCGGGACTGATTGCCGACCGTCCTTCCTAGTCACGAGTAGCTTGCTCCCTGTCGATCCCATTCCGGAGCTTTTTGCGCTATCTATGGTCAAGGCCGCTCAGGCGAATCTGGTCAAGTCGTTGGACAAAGCATTCACCCCGCAGGGTGTGCATGTTGGTTTGGTGGTGGTGGGCGGGGAGGTGTCTCCATCAGCACCAGCGCTGAATGCAAGGAACATTGCTGAGCAGGCTTGGAATTTATTCGCACAAAAAAGAGAGGCTTGGACGGGACAGGTGACGATTCTGGAGGATGGGCGCGTCGAATGGGAGCCTTCCATTTGAGGGACATGTCGGTAGACTAGGGCCGACGTTGGACAAGAGCAGAAGTATATGCGACAATTCGATTCTATTCTATCCACTTTTTGTATCACCCGCTTCGGACTCAGCGGTCCTCTCACAATGGCTTTCCTGCTTTTAATGACACCTGGCTTCAGGGTCGTTTTATTGATTGCGGCTTATAGGAAAGTATCAAACATCAGCAAGAGAATTAAAACCTTGACTCGCTGTTCACTGTCCTTGGAAACCACTTGTAAATTACCGAGAGTCCTCAATTGACATGAGCAGTCAGCAGAGTGGCCAAGCGAGGGTTGGAGAAAGGAACATGGACAATGGTTTCTCCAATTGCCGCCTCGGCTTCACCCAACTGTCATCAACAGCCATATAAATACTACAGTAAATCTTCATCCGTTCATGAGGACTACAGACGAGTCGCTAAAGGAAGCGAAGTCGGACAAAGTGGGGTTGATGCAAGAGCTGATTGATAAGATGAGCACGGCAGATTCATCATCCGGATGGGGTCAGAGAAGGAGAAGATTTTGCTCACCGAGTCCATGGAAATAATCCAGGATGGGGCCATTAGGTGGTCTCACTGCTAAGTCATTGTCTTTATCAGATCGAAACAGGTATCCAACGCTAGTATCATAGCCCACAATGAAATACAGCGTATGGTATGGGTGGATCTCTGTCAGCTTGTATTCCCTTGTAATCCCGTTGTTACCTACTGAATGGTGGATTTCTGAGCTGTTAGTATACTGAGTACACGAGTCCTGTAATACCCAAAATCAAGTCTAGAAAGTGTACTTTTTGATCAGATAACACTGCCAAGATGCCACGGGAAATGACAAGGGTTCCGGGCGACAGAATTTTCGCGTCAGTTGATCACGAACCATTGTTAGGAAGAAAAGGACAGCCTATGATTGTTCTATCTCGAGGTCCTTGGGAACTCACACAGTGCCGGAGACACTTCTAATTGTACCACGGCATGACGCACGAGTCCATAGTTAGGTCTATTCCTTGGCCCTGTAGAGAAATGAGGTCATCGCAGATATTCCATCCTAAATCGAAGTCCAAGTGCTACGTGTGGACGGGCTTTATCAAGGAATTAATTATGCCATAGAGGGCTGGTTTCTTTCAAGTGAAAGAGCTTTGGCTGAGCAACCCTAAGAAAACATTAAATTATATTCCTGCATACCCTTCAGTGTCTTTTCCATTAGCCTCATCTCACAACCACTTGTATCCATCCTCATGGTGAAAGGCCGCCCATAATATCCTACATCATTAACAATCGTAACGGACATGGTCAAGTCCTCCCACCCGAAGTGCCCGACCCCAAAACTATCCAGACAAAAATAACGCCTCGACCTAAAACAAGACTCCCTTGGTTTGCGTTTTGGTGAGCTTAATATCCCGGATAACAAACATCCAAATGAGCGAAAGCGCCATGATAGCCGTTCCCGCGATCAACATCTTGCTCTGCGTACTGGCATACGCAAGGGCAATGGCCTGGCGGACCGGCGAGCCCCGCTCATACTTGAGCTGCTCCTCCAGAGAATCATAGATCGTCTCCCAATCCTCCGCCACCGACTCAGGAAGCAGACGCTGCAAGGCACCCGGCAGCGTGTGCGTCCAGATGGCACCGGAGATACTACTTCCCACGGCGCTTCCCATGGTGCCAAACACGTTCAGGAAGGCAAGCGAGGACGCAGCATGGTCGTGGTCCGACGCCGCCAGCACAGCTACCTGTTGGCAGATGATCATGGTGCCGCCCGCGAAGGCGATGAAGATCTGGCACATGATCATGTACCCGACGGACCAGCTTGGTCTGCGGAAGTAGATCATCAGGCCCTCGCCGAGGATATAGAGCGGGACGGCGATGAAGAGAAGCCAGCGGAAACGAGTCGTTTTCTTGATCAGGAACCCCACGACGAACAGCCACACTCCCGAGACGACGTCGAAGATGCTGGTGATGTATCCTGCGGTTGTGATACTGGTGCCGTACACAACCTGAAGGTATGAGGTGTAGTAGTTGAACCAGCAGTAGTATGCGATCTGGTAGCAGACGTCCACCATGCAGGCACCGAGGACGGTTCTTGAGGCCAGAAGAGCCCAGGGGAGGAAGGGGACAGGTGCAACAAAGCGTTCGACTAGAGCGAAGACAATCAGGCAGAGGAGACCGATCACGAGCATGGTGATGATGGAGGCCGACTTCCAATCGTCCTCGGTGGAGCCGGCAATGGAAAACGGCAGGAGGAAAAGCACAAGGCCGGCAGCGAGGAAGAAGACACCGAGTACTAGCAACATTAATATGCAATCTTAGAATGTTCCCAATCGACTTACTGTCAAATTCGATAACATAGTGCCTGATACTCTCCATCCACGTTCTGCCACTGCCGGGCTTGGCCTTCAAAAGCCCGCTCTTCTTTGCCTTGTGCCGATTCCAGCGCAGCAGGACAAACATGGGCAGGGCAACGACGGGCAAAACGATAGAGAAACAGCCATATGCCCACCGCCAGTTTGAATCGTAAAAGTGCTCCGCCGCAGCAGGGCCCCCGAACGCAGTAATGATATACGGAGAGGAGGTAAAGGCGTAGGCGAGACCTCGGTCGCGAAGTGTCGATGTATCGGCCGTAATAACATCAACACTAAAAATGATGCCGGCGAAGCCGACGCTGTAGAATACCTTTGCAGCGGTCAGTCTGTGCCTAGTCAGAAGAACAGGCGGACCTACCTGCGCGGCGCAATAGGTTCCAATATCGTGACACGTCGCCGACAAGATCAACCCCAGAGTGGCAAATGTCACCATTATTAGGAAACCGACAGATCTATCCCAGAGATTCAAGACTTTTGCCAGCGGCATGTAGGTTGCCGCCGACATGACGCTGGAGACGATGGAGATAACCGGGATGAGAGAGTGTGATTCAAAACCGCTGGTCACGTAAGCAGAGAGATTGCTAGTGATGGAGGACTGGAGGCCGTTGATAAAGTACAGGAGCCACATGCTGTTATTTGACATAGGTCAGCGGTTATCCTGAAGATATACATTGTGTTTGGCTCACAGGCAATAGGCAGCTCCCAGAGACGTCTTGGACCATGTCAGGGTGATTGCTTCAGCTTGAGTGACACCATCTTGGGCCTCCTCATTTGGCAGCATTTCCCTTGCATCATGACTGACGACCTCTGAAGGATTTTTGGTATCCGGGTATGCGACAGTCTGTGGGTTTGGCACTCCATCATCCCTAGGAGAGGCAATACCCTCACCCGGAGAGTCCTCTGGAGACTGGAAGAACTTTTTCTGCCACGACGACAGCATTTCGTGAAAAGATCGAACAATGTGCTGTGTACCACGCTGTAGAGATGGAAGACGGAGAAGTTATAGATAGATACGAAAGACACAAGATCAGCATGGGCCGAGCGTCTGCCTCATGGTTTTCAACTTAATCTCTCTCCGACCTGGCAGAATGCTAGACAACGCAAGACGGCCATTGCTGGGATGCACTTAGGCGATGCTCACCGGTGGGACTATTGGCGTGGTCGTTAGCGAAACATGGCGTGGACTGTGTCCAGTGCCGATACGCGGCAGAGGACGTTGACAGGCAGTTACTAGTCAGACGACGGTATGGCTCTTCCAATACAGGGTGACTTGTAACTCCGGACTAGCACAGAGTACAACTGACAAGGGTATGCTTAGGAGTGGGTGCTGTAGAATGGCTGAGGTACCGAACCATCATGATACAAGTTATACAAGACCGTATGTATTTCGCTGTATCATGTGGTTTTGTAAGGTATGCGCTAGTAATCCAATGGCATGATAAATTGTTATCAATCAGTGGAGACTACGACTGGGTCAATTCCGGAAATCTCCGAGACATCTGATTCGATTTTACGGATCAGATAAGTGTTACGTAACATTACGCCGAGCGTGTATCCACCTTACCGTTGATGTTCTTGGGCAGCAGAGAGCCGACTAGAATCACCAACTGCGGTCTCGGATTTAGAGAAATTTCCATCAGAACATGGTTCCTTGCTTAATGTCCTTGATGGGGTTAGACTCGCGAGTTCGTGTGAGCTCAATGAGATCCAGCACCATTGCACAACTCCAACGTCCGACACCGTCAATCTCCTGGTCGCAAGCAGGCATCAGGTCCTCATGAAGCTTGCTCAGAAACTATCGGGCTATCCTCGCCTGCTCCTGGCCGGCAATCCCTCCAAAGTTGACTTAGGTCGACTCCTGCTGGGCATTGTCAGCGCAGCCGCCTCTGGAGTTCCATTTCCCTTGATCGGAATTCTATTCGGTCAGCTCCTCGACGACTTTAACGCAGTGACCTGCGGCGAGTCAGAATCATCGGACCCAGACTCCGACTATCAGCATGATATCAACGGCAAGATTCTGATTATCGTGTATCTTGCCATCGCTCAGTTTGTTCTGATCTACGTCCACCTCTCGTGCTGGAGTCTGAACGGTGCTCGACTGGCGCAACGCCTGCGGGAAACTTACCTACAGAACCTCCTCCGACAAGAACCGTCGTACTTTGATAAACTGCCCCCCGGCGAGATTGCATCGCGATTAAATGGCGATATACAAGCTATTCGGTCCGGCACATCGGAGAAAGTGGGGATATGTTTATCGAGTCTGTCCTTTTTTATCACCGCATACATCGTGGCCTTTGTCAAAGATGCCAAGCTTGCCGGGATGCTCGTCTCGTTGATCCCAGCATACTTCTTGATGTCGTTCGTCGGAAGCCATTATATCGAGAAATACACCGGGCGCATGTCGGATTACGCTGCGAGTGCCGCGTCCATTGCTTCTGAGGCACTGTCCAACACCGTCGTGGTGCAGGCCTTTGGTGCCAATGCGCGGCTGGAGGAGAAATTCTCCAAAGCACTCAAGGCTGCGGAGACTGAAGGGTTGAAGAAGGCGACGGCGGTTGGCATACAGTCCGGAGTGTTATATTTTATTGCATATTCTGCCAATGGTCTGGCATTCTGGCAAGGGAGTAGACAGATCGCCGAGTCCGTGAGTGGTAATACTCACGGTGCAACGGTGGGTGCGACCTTTACTGTGATTTTCATTCTAGTTGAAGGTGAGATCAATTCCATCCTTGATAGCGAGCCACTCTAACACGGTGACAGCCACCTTGCTCCTCAGTCAAGTCGCACCCTTCCTGCACCTCTTCGTCGCAGCCGTCGCCTCATTCCAGAAGTTGCGTGAGGATATCGACCGCGAGCCGATGATTGACAGTACAAGCGATTCTGGACTTCGACTTACCCAGGCTGAGGGCGGTTTTGAATTCAAGGATGTTTCCTTCACCTATCCCTCGCGCCCCGAGATTACCGTTCTCGACAACATCAGCCTCAGCATCCCAGCGAACAAACATACCGCCATTGTCGGTCTATCCGGCAGTGGCAAGTCGACCATTGCAGGTCTGGTTACCAGACTCTACGATCCGACGAAAGGCCAGATTCTTTTCGATGGCCACGACCTGCGTGACATCAATGCTCGTGATTTGAGAAGCTTTCTGAGCTTGGTTCAGCAGGAGCCCTCTCTCCTTGACCGATCCCTTTTAGAGAACATTGCCCATGGGCTGATCAACTCGAACAATCCGAGCCATGTACACTTGAAGACGACCCTGTTGAGTACTGACCTGGCCGACCTCGCAAGTGAAGTCAGGGACGGCAAGGATCTGACCGCTGCAGCAGAGGCCCGGGGTCCAAATGTGGTTGAAATCGTTGGATTGGTAAAAAAGGCTGCGTCGCTTGCGGATGCAGACGGCTTCATCAGTGCGCGGCAACACGGCTACGGTACAGTCGTAGGCTCCAGTGGCCGGCTGATCAGCGGTGGCCAGAAACAGCGAGTTGCACTTGCCCGAGCTCTGGTAAAGGATCCAGCAGTACTCATACTGGATGAAGCTACAGCGTCTCTGGATTCACGGAGCGAGCAACGCATCCAGCGGGCAATCTCCAACATTGCCACCGGCAGGACTATCATTACGATTGCCCATCGTCTATCGACAATCACCGGTGCGGACAACATCATTGTCATGCACAAGGGCCATATCGTGGAACAAGGCAACCACGCGACACTCATGGCCAAGAATGGCACCTACGCCGAGCTTGTCAACCTGCAGACACTTGCAGGCAAGGATGAAACGTCAGTCAATATCCAGGGCATCAGCAAGACTGATCAGGCATCTTCAAGCGAAGCCGATACTGAGAAAACCACTCTTGTCCTGGACGACTTTGGCGATGCTGAGAAACATCCAGTCTCGACAACCGAAACTCCCGTTGACTCCGAGGAAGCAGAAGAGCCCGAGACTCCCAAAAAGTCCCTCTGGGCGCTTGCCAAAGGCTACGCGCCAGCATTACGACCTCACTTGCTGTTCATTTTCCTTGCGCTTCTTGGCTCGAGTATCGTTGGTGGAGCCTTTTCTGGAGAGGCTGTGATCTTCGGAAACACCGTTGGCAGTCTGAATCCCTGCCATAGCGCAGATAGCATCCGGTCAAGAGGGAACTTCTTTGGGTTGATGTTCTTTATCCTCGCTATCATTGAGTTCTTCGCAAACGTGGTCAGCTGGACTGGCTTTGGCTGGGTCTCTGAGAAGATCGTCTACGCGGTTCGGGTCTTGTCGTTCCGGTCACTATTCGAGCAGGACCTGCAATGGCATCAGTCCGAGGGCCGCACACCTGCTTTGCTTCTGTCCTACATTACCAGAGATGGCAATGCATTAGCTGGCTTAAGCGGTTCGGTCATTGGCACTTTGTTCTCGATCACCGTCAACCTCATCGCAGCGATCATTCTGACTCACATCATCGCATGGAGAATCGCATTGGTCTGCCTGGCGCTGGTACCGCTTCTGCTCGGAGCCGGGCTGATGGAGCTCAATGTGCTCGGGAAATTCGAGGAGCGACACGAGAACGCATACACCAAGTCTGTCGATATCGGCGTCGAAGCCATCACATCCATCAAGACCATTGCATCGTTGTCCCTAGAAGAAGAGACTCTCCAGACCTACCGGCGCTCCCTGAAGGGACCTCGCAAAGAGACATTCATGGTCACTGTGCACGCAAGCCTGTGGCAGGCAATGACCTACTTCCTCGGCAACCTCGTGAACGCGCTGGCGTACTGGTGGGGTGCCAAACAGATTATCGCAGGCAACTACACACAAACCCAGTTTCTGATCGTGGTTTTCTCGCTGCTCGTCAGTGCTCTTCTGTGGAGTCAAATGTTTGCCCTCGCACCGGAGCTCTCCAGCGCCCGCGCGGCAATGGCCCGGATCCTAAGCCTCATTGAGATCGGCTCGGACAAGATGCAAGGACACGTTCCCAGCCGTACCACGAATGCCTCGAACGACCCCGAGGCAACAGCCGAGCCCAAGCCCTTCCTGTCAAACCACCAAGCCTCAAGCGTGCAGCTGCGCGATGTGCACTTCGCCTACCCCGCCCGACCAGATATTAAGGTTCTCAAAGGACTGAGCATCGATATCCTACCAGGCCAGTTCTGTGCCCTGGTGGGACCCAGCGGCGCAGGCAAATCAACCATCATCTCCCTCATTGAACGGCTCTACACCCCCGAGTCCGGCGCCATCGTCGTCGACGGCGTGGACATCACCAAGCACCGCGACGTCTCCTTCCGTGACTCCATGGCACTGGTCCCACAGGAGAGCGTCCTCTTCGAGGGCACCATCGAGTTCAACATCGGTCTTGGCGCGACACCAGACCGCGAAGCAACCATGGAGGAAATCGTCGAAGCGTGCAAACTTGCCAACATCCACGACGTGATTCAATCCCTGCCGGACGGATACCAGACGCTCTGCGGGCCGAACGGGAGCCAGTTCTCTGGAGGCCAGAAGCAGCGACTATCGATTGCCAGGGCGCTGGTCCGCAAACCCAAGCTGTTGATTCTGGATGAGTCGACGAGTGCGTTGGATGCGGAGTCGGAGAAGCTGCTGCAGGATGGGCTGGAGAAGGCCGCGAAGGGAGTCACAGTCATTGCGATTGCGCATCGGTTACATACAATTCGCAAGGCGGATGTGATTTGCTTGATCGAGGGAGGTCGATGTGTAGATCGGGGAACGCATGAGGAATTGCTGCAGAGGTCGGAGAGTTATAGGGCGAACGTCATGCATCAGACTGTGGCGTAGTCATTGATATATATTTAATTCTTGCTTTGTTAATAGACCGGTTCATATCTTGATTTTTGACACATCCTTGATCAATGGACTGCAGTGAAGACATATATTCATGAATCGATCAAACTACATCATCCATTTACTCTCAAACATGCACAGGAACAAACACTAAGACAGCTGACTACCAAGCAACACTTTCTCACTCCGAGCAGCCAACTCCTCAACCGCAGCAACCAATTCCCCCAGAACCTCTTCCACAAACACCACATCCCTCTCACTACCAACCACACCAACATGAATCTCTCCCCCCTTTACGTACGAAACAGCCTTGATCGGATAGGCCGCATCCCCATGCGGATTGGCAATTTCCACCCGACAAGAGCCCCCACCAAACGGCATCCTATCAAAATCCTCCCAGTCCTGATGATGCACGATGGAGTCAAAGCTTTTCTTTCCGGGAGCCATATCCCACCCCGCCAGCTCAGCAATCTTTTCAAAGCCCAGGAAGTCGTGCGACGCAGAGTCGGCAGACTGCGTCTGGACGAAGCGCAGCAGGTCAGTTGCGGTCCAGTCGGGCTGGAAGGGGACCCGGATGGGAGTGAGCTGGTAGCAGGGTCCCATAATGTTCTCGGCGTTGGGGATGTTGAGGGTGCGGCCGGAGGTGACGCCGCCGAACGTGACGTCTGGCGTTTGGAGGCGGCGAGCAAGGACCAGGGCCCAGGCTGCTGTGAGGAGATTTGCGGTGGTGATTTCCTCGAGGGGTTGGGTGTTGGCGGCGCGGGTGCGGAAGATTGCTTTATCGGTTGTGTTGGATGAGTGTCCGTCGAGAATCGAGAGGGAGGAATCGGAGAGGAGATTGCGCCAGTAGGTCGATGCTTTGTTTTGGATGGGTTCTTCGCTGATCTGGGCCATGTACGACGAGAACGGGGAAAAAGCTGCGAGCGGTGTGCCGGTGTACAGGGAGTCTAGGTCTTGGAGGAGTCTGGGCAGGGAGACACCGTCGTATTGGGCGTGGGATAGGCCGATCATGAGGCAGGTGTCGCCATTGTTTCCTTCGACGTGGAGAAGTCTGAAGAACGGAGATCCTAGCTGGAAGTTGGACTCGATATCCTCCCTGCAGAGGTCGGCGACATATTGATCAAGCTCTTTGTCCGTCTTGTGGGTGCACACTGGAATCTCCAACTCGTCCAGGACGACCTGCAAGAATCCAGATTCATGTGTGATGAAGACTGTACGAAGAATCTCGTGCGTCTTAACCAGGTCGCTGCACGCACGGAACAACCGCTCTCTATCAACGCTGCTGTCAAAGTACAGCATTGTATACTGGATGGATGTCCTCAGCGGCTGGAGGGTTGCTCGGATATCCAGACCCTGGGAGTCGGTCACTGGCAAGACATCTCGGATGGGCCAGCTTGGGCTCCCAAGCTGTGGTCGGACTATCTCAGACAGGAACTGCTGAACGTCAAGTAGACGGAGCGTCGAAAATGGCTTGTAGATGTTAACCTCCTCTTTTGAGCGTTGGTCCACCTTCAGCACTCTGGCAGCGTCGCTGAGACGCATATTCCGGAAGATATCAGCCACAGACAAACCGTGACCTTGCGTTCGCAGGCTCGAAACAAGCTTCATTGCAAGAACAGAATCCCCTCCGAGCCTGAAGAAATTGTCGTCTACGTCGATTTGCTCAGGGTCGATACGAAGGACTTTGGCCCATGCAGACCGCAGTATGCCTTCTGAAGCTGACAGATGGCTTTGAATTGTAGCCTTGGTCCAAGCTAGTCTCAACCCATCACGAACCTGGTTTTGGATTTGCGGGGGAACTTGAGAAGCGATCTGATTGAGCAAACTGTGGTCAACACGTCCCATTATAGTGGGCAGTTTGTCTACAACGATGTAGGTGGACGGAACCATATACGACGGAAGCGAGTCTCGCATGTATTTGTCGAGTTTCTTCAACGCTGCAGCAAGACTGCTGGGAATAATCGCGCAGACTGTGGCTTGGATGGCCTGACCTGACGAGTCGCACGCTATCTCATGTTTCTCTGACAAAAGCTCAACAAAGTCTTCCTCGCCAGCTGGTTGCTCAATGAACAAAAGCAGCTCGTGGTCAGACGATGGTTGCGATACTGCAGCAGCGGCACGAATTGTCGGTGCAAGATGGCCTGCAAGGTGCCTTTCAACCTCTGTAATATCCACTGAATGCCCGTGAACAGGAACAACATTCTCCTTGCGACCAACGAACACTAAACTTCCGTCATCTCGCAACTGAACCATGTCGCCGGTTGCGTGCAATTTGCCTCTTCGGCCGGCGTAGGTAGAGCTTCCGGCCACAAGCCAGGCGGGGGAGTCAACCGTGTCACCGGAAAGAATGGCTCCTTCAAGCCACAGCTCACCGACACAGCCGATGGGCGAGAGAAGGGACGGGTTTCGCGGGTTGCAAACCCAAGGAACAGTCGCGGAAGGATAGCTTGAACCGGGCTTGGTGCTTGCGTCTGCACGCAGCCTAGAGGATGATTCATCCTCAGCCAAAGGAGGAATCTGATTCCATTGCCAGATCTGGTTCAACTCTGCCTCAGGGAGACAGGAGATCTCGTCAACCCTCCGCGAAAGGCCTTTACTTAACTGCAAGCAAGCGGTCTCGAGCTGCCCCAGCATCCGTTCCATCTGCTTGATCTCAATCAAGCTGCTATCGAAGCTCGCGCAAACCCGGAAGCCGCCCTTGCGAATCCCAC
The DNA here is from genome assembly GCF_001078395.1 of Aspergillus udagawae. Classification (NCBI taxonomy): domain Eukaryota; kingdom Fungi; phylum Ascomycota; class Eurotiomycetes; order Eurotiales; family Aspergillaceae; genus Aspergillus; species Aspergillus udagawae. The sequence goes on along the minus strand of NW_025091265.1, from coordinate 1,229,861 downwards.
AAGCCAGCATCAGCGGATACGGGTTGAAATGCAGCGCTTCAAGGACGACATCCCCGCTCTCAACGCCGAGTTCGCTGCCGACATACTCTGGTTCAGGTTGAATGACCAGGCCCGTGCCGGTTTCGCACGCGTACTGTGCATCTTGGCTGACCTTGCGGATGTTTTGCATGCCCATATGCTGATATGGGGTACGGGTCAAGACACTCTTCTGCACGGCTTGAAGGTAGGATTCCACGGTACTCGCCCGGTGGACGCGAACGCGAATTGGGACCGTTGCAATTAACGGGCCGACAATGCTTTCGACTCCAGGCAATGGGATATCGCGACCGGTAAGGGTCTCGCCGAACACGATATCGTCGCTTCCAGTATATTGGGACGCGACGAGCGCCCAGGCGCCGCGGATTAATGTGGCCATGGTGAAGGGCGATCCAGCACTGGTTTCGAGGGATACTTGCTGCTCGATTAGAGCGTCGGGGGTAGGCATGAAGTCTCTCGAGGGTAGACGCGGGAACTGAGGCCCGACGGCACCGTTCAATTCCCGTCGCCAGAATTCTTGCACTGCAGCGTCATCCATGTCGCGCACGTGTTTGACAAAGTCGCGCATCTGCGTCTTTACCTCGATTGGCTGCCCTTGCAGGGCATCGCTGACTTGCTTGAGGATGATCGGCTCTGACCATCCATCGTACAGGACGTGGTGAATAGTCCAAACCATGTATCGCTTGCCGGTAGTTATGTCGTCAACGATAGCGTAACGAGCCAGGCTCTCTCCGAGATTCATCCTTTCGGTTCGGTCGTTCTCCAGGTATTCGGATAGATTGGATGCTTGCGTCCAGGAAACGTTTTCTTTGAGTACAACTTGTTGAAGGCCAGGCTCTTGCAGCTGGGCAACTCGTGTCCGTAAAATGGGGAGTGCGGTGACCACTTCCTCCCACGCCTTCCTCCATGCGTCGCTGTCGATATGCGACGGGATACATAAAACTCTCTGTGCCACGTATGGCTTGACTGATTTGAGTGAGAAAGTGAACAGAGACTCCTGTGTGGGCGTACACGGATAGATGTCCTCGACATTTGCTGGGCTAACCCCGCAGGCCTCTGCTGCCTCTCTGCAGGCGCTGTCGACATCTGACGTGATCATTGAGAATGCCGGGGCTTGAGCTTGCACGTCGACGCCGCAGATGCGAGCAGCGCTGGCCATGGCTGAGAGAGTAGGGTTGCTAAACATGTTGGTGACACTGAGGTCGAGGCCATGAGACCGACAAACAGAGACCAGTTTCATGGCTGTGAGGGAGTCTCCACCCAGAGCGAAGAAGTTGTCTTCGAGACGGATAGAGGCGGCTTGGATCTTCAATGTATTGCTCCAGGCCTGTCGCAAGTGTCGCTCCAGATCGCTCAGCTCTCGGGTTGTGGTGTTTTTCCCTCTCTGGTCCAGCTGACGCAGGTCGACGGCGGCACCAAATTGCCTCAGTCTTTTGCGGTCTGTTTTACCCGAGATCAACGTAGGGATATGGTTGACAGGAATATACGCAGTGGGCACCATGTATCGAGGCAAAACCTTTGCCAGCTCCGAATCAGCTTCTGACAGCGCCTTGTACTGCTCACCGGGAAGCTCTGCTGCCTCAAGTTCAGTATGGCCATGTCCTTTCGTCGTCTGCGCTGCAACAAATGCCACCAACGTTGGTTGTCCCCCGGACCCTTGCGGTACAATCACCTCGGCGATGACGGTCGTCTCCGAGGGCAGTCTGGCTCTCAACTGGCTCTCGATCTCTCCGAGCTCAACTCGTTGTCCACGGAGTTTGACTTGAGTATCCTTGCGCCCCACGAAGACAATACCCCCAGATCCATCCGGGTCATATCGGCCTAGATCACCGGTCTTGTACAGACGGCCCCGACGACCGGGGTAGACATTGTGACCCGCAATCAACCACGAGGGGTCTTCGATAAACGCTGCCGCGGTTTTCTCCGGGTCATTCAGGTAGCCCTGTCCTACTATGGGACCTTCGACCAGCAGCTCTCCTACCACGCCGACGGGTACAAGAGATTCATGGTCATTGGGGTCGACTATCCAGATGGCCGCCCCATTACCAGGCCCAATGGAGATATAGTCTCTCCCCGTTGCCGCGCTACTATTCACTGTACACCCGATCGTGCATTCGCAGGGACCATAGCCAATAATAATCCTGGTGTCCTGACCCCAAAGCGTGACATCTCTCGCAGAGACAGGCTCTCCTCCGAGACCTAGGCCGCTGAGTGAGGTTATCACGTCCGCGTCTAGAATCCGGGCGACGGAAGGCGTCAGGCCCGCATAGTTGACTTTCATCCGCCGGATCACGCCGTTGATGTCGTTGAGGCGGTCTTCGTCCGATGGAATGCAAAGACAGCCGCCGTTGCCCAGGGTCAGAAGCATGCTGTCGATGCTGACGTCGAAGGCGTAGGAGGCAAAGTCAAGGACGCGCGAATTCTCTGTGTAGCCGACGGCCTTGGCTCTGGGAATGGCACTACTTGTGTAGGTCTCGTGGGAGATCTTGACTCCTTTGGGAGTACCTGTGCTGCCGGACGTAAAGATGATGTACATCAGGGCGGATGAGGGTACCCTCGGTAGCGGTACGATGTTTTGTATAGCGGGCAGTCTGCTGAACGTGGTCTCCTCCACGACGAACACTTTCGAATTGGGTATGATCTCAGACACCAGGTTGTGCTGATCACGAGAGGAGACCATCATTTTCGCGCCGACCTGTTGGGCCATATTCTGCAGCCGTGCAAGCGGCAGCGTCGGGTCCATTAATACAAACGTCGCGCCGGCTTTCATTACCGCGAGAACTGCGACGATTGTCCATCTGGATTTCTCAAAGCAGATAGGTAAGGCATCATGTAACTCGACACCCATATCCTTGAGCGAGCCCGCGACGAATGTGGAATACTGATCAATCTGGCTGTATGTCAGGCTGCCGTCCCAGGATGCGATTGCTTCTTTATCTGGGAACTTCTGAGCCTGTTCGGATATCATATCATGCATGCAAAAGTTGTACGTGGGTGGCAGATCGTGATTCCAGCGCCATATCTCGTCGAGATCATATGTGGTCGGTCGAAGGCAGTCTTGGATGGACACTTCGGGGTTAGAGATGCACAGTCTGACTGTGTCGACGAGGGTCCTAACGTATCGCGCCACTGTGAATGGCAACATATTCTCGGAGTGCCATGTTGGGCAAATCTGGAGCAAACCATTCTCAAAACACACTTCCAAGTGAAGTAACCCCTTTGTTTGCCGCGTCAGCTAAGCATCTGGTATTCAACATCCATACATCCACTCACTTCATCTTTTGCTTCCTCTGAGGTCTGGGAAAGAGAGCTGGTGCTCAGAAGCAGAGATGCTGGCGCCAACTGGCCTGGTGCATCTGTGGCAATATGCCGAGAGACAGCTGTCGCAGTTTCCTTGACACTGCTTTGTAGCCCCGCCACTACTTCATTCATGGCCAGATATCTGGCTACCGGCTCCTCTTCTGGACGCGTATATGCCCAATCGTATCGGATCTCGACACCATCTCGTGTTCTCAAGAGCACAATGAGCCACGATAAAAGTATGATTTCATCTCTCATGCCTGTGGGACTCGAAGTCTCGTCGGATGTAAGACCCACGACCTCAAAGGACTCGACGCCGTTGCAGTTTAACCGGGTTGCCATTGAGTCACCTGAGTCATTGCTGTAGTGTTTCTGGATGGGAATATCATCTAGTTGTACTGAACCCATTGTCCCGCTGCTCTAGTCTTAGATCCTGATGCAGTATCTTCCTGGGAACCGGAGAGGCAACGCTCGTGTGGATGACTAAAATGACGTGAAGTAGAATATATAAATAGGAAGACCAGGCTAATTGCATTATTTCACCGATGAACGGCCCTAAACACTGTGTAAGGCACAGTCTACCAACCGAGACCGCCGCGGCTATGTCGAGGGGGCAGGGGGAGCATGTATTGTTCCTTTGTGCAATCAGGTGGACTGGACCCATATAAACCAGGCAATATCATCCTAATCCACTGTGTACAAAAATACGAAGCCTACCTATGATTTGGATCTTTCCTAGACCAGTGGAGCTGAATATTCCACTTGGGCAGCGTGGTGCCCTTTCAGACTGAGAGTAACTGTTATCTGATCACACTAAAGCATTCTCAACCATCTAATAGCCATTGAAATGGCCTGGCTTGTTCAATACTTCTGTTATCTGATCAGTGTTTGTTTATATTACTTGTAGAGTGGGTATTTATACAAACAGTATTACTGTCATAATACGAGGTGTATGTTATTACACCAGGGTACGTAATATGGTATCAGTACTTTAGTGTTTAAATGTTCCCTACTGTAGTTACCTCGTGTAAAATGGCGCACATAGTTGCATTCCTTCATCCTGGCAAATCTGATAATAACCCCTCAGCAGTTTCATAACTTAGACGGCCTCCACTGTGGCTTTCTCTTCTCCACAAATGCTCGTACTCCTTCGTGGAAATTTTCGCCTGCCATGAGCCTGGAGTACCACCGGTCGACCAACGCACTGCTAGCCTCTTCCACACTGGCCATTTCCCACCCGTAATGCAACCCCTCCATTGTTACACGCACGCTGTCCGGACTATTTCTGGAGATGGCGGTTGCAATCTCCACCGCCGTCGCCAGTAACCGGCCACGCTCCACAACGCGATTCACCAGCCCCCAACGCTCAAGCTGGGATGCAGAAAAGGTCAGACCACTCAGAGCAATCTCGGCGGCTCGCTGTTTTCCTAGCACCCGGACCAGCCGAGGTAGGGAGCCTGCGACAGCGGCGATTCCTCGCTGCACTTCGGGGAGACCAAAGGTGGCGTTTTCGCTGGCCACGACAATATCGCAGTTGACCACCATCTCGAAGCCGCCTCCTAGACAGTATCCGTTGACGGCGGCGATGATTGGTTTGCCACCTCGTCGGCGAGGGAGACCGGCTAAACCGGGGGCTGTCATTTCGTTGGTGATACCGCGCGCGTTGAGGTCGTTCCATTCTATAGGATGTATTGTGAGCCAGTTTAATCCGAATTAAGATGAGAAGAGTATACCCTTGAGGTCAGCGCCCGCACAAAAGGATTCGCCCGTGCCGGTAATAATGGCCACATGTAGAGCAGGCTGTGTATCGAACCATGTCCATAGTCGTTGTATCTCGGCGCTCGTCTCGAGGGATATGCAATTTCGTTTCTCTGGGCGGTTGAGTGTGAGGAGGAGAATGTGAGGAGTTGGGAATGAAACGAGGCATCCTTGAACTGTTGGGTGTGCTTCTATTGACATTGCTAATGTCTGTAGAATCCAGATCTTAGATCAGCCGGAGTCACAGTCTGAGACGGATTCATGGGATTTAAGCACTACTTTAACGGTTCTGAATGTAGAATAGCGTTCATAGGTTCCCCTCACATGAATCAAGCTAATCCAAGTCATCATTGGGGCTGAGTTCACAATTCTATACCGGATGGTCGGTATCTTCTAGACGCTGTCTCCACCCTCTACCGCGGCCTCTTGATTATTCCTCGGCCATGTCTTATCTATATGTACCTGGCCCATGTCTTTGCTGCTGGGAAGAGACTTGTTCTACTCTTTAGACTAAATTGCCCAATGACAATGCAAATCACCGTCGAGACTCCTCTCCAGATCAATATGGCCGCCGCTGAACCAACGCCTGCCAACAAGCGGACATATCCAGGGGTCAAACTTCCTCACCCATATCTCACCAGCTATGCGATCCATGTGGTTTCTGAATCTACGCCGCGGGTGCTTCAACTGCGACTACACAACGATCAGGCCGGACAGCCTCTCCCAGAGCCCCTGCACTCGGCCTCGTTGACCTACACAGATATTGCCTTTGACGAGGCCGCCCAGGAAATCCCAGAAAATGACAACAGTCCCTGGGCGCGCAGTCGCAGAGCTCCCGGAACCTCATTCCACTGGACCGGCCAGGAGCCACCTACACTGGGACAGATCTGGAATGTCATCCATGCCATCTTCTTGACATATCCTCACCACGAGATTGTCCGCTTGGATCTGAATGGGTCTCGCAAGGACATCATCCGCGAGGAATGCCTGCGCACTGGGCTGGTCGTTCCCTTCCCTTCTCCTCGAGTCCCCTTCGGTACTGAGAACACGCCCTCCGAAACCGACACACTCATCATACTCCGCTCCGCATTCTGGCAAGGGGCCGGCTCACCGGTTGGACCACGTCCCATCTGGGCCGTCGACCAAGGGACTCATGGCCTGCTCCGGAGACCAGGAAGCGCCTATCCCCCTCTCGCTCAAAACTACGAGTTCTCCATGAAATTCCCCAGCGAGCGAATCTACACACGGCACCCGATCCGCCCCCAGAAACCCACTCCAGGCTCCCTAGTCTACAGCCGCTACATTCCGCACCTGGACAAGCATTTCTCGCTCATGGTGGTGGACTGGCAAAACGAGGAGCACCTGCAGCTCTTCCACAAATGGCAAAACGACCCGCGCGTTGCCAAGGGGTGGAACGAGACCGGCGACTTGGAGCACCACCGTAAGTACCTGCGACAGCTCCACGAAGACAAGCACGTCCTGTGTCTCTTTGGACGATTCGACGAGTTCCCATTCTCGTATTTCGAGGTATATTGGGCCAAGGAGGATCACTACGGAGCGCACTACGATGCCGGCGACTATGATCGCGGCCGGCATTCGCTCGTCGGCGAGTCCAGCGTCCGCGGCGCATACAGAGTCAACGCGTGGTGGTCGAGCTTGATCCATTATATTTTCCTAGACGAGCCGCGGACGATGTGTGTTGTCGGAGAGCCCAAGGCGACGAATACCACCGTTCTCTCGTATGAGAATGCGCATGGCCTGACGGTCCAGAAATACGTGGATCTGGGCCACAAGCGATCGGTCCATGTGCATTGCAGCCGGGAGAAATGGTTCCAGCTGTGTCCACTTTTCTGGGATGGGAGGGAAAGACCGCTGGAGAGCTCGGATCGGATGGCGTGGGACGCGAAGCTGTAATGGCTAGAATTAATTAATTCCTTCTTTAATGTGACAGAAAAAAATTGTATACTGTGAAAGATTCTTCAGTGTAAGAACTAGAATGTGATAACACAAACACCACCAGTGACTCTTGCAGGCTCGGTCTAGACCGTGTTATCAATTTGATTCGGTATTTTAGCCGAGTCCACAGCCAACGCTGTGGAGCATCCTCTTTTATGACCATCAGCCCTGCAAGCTAACCGAGCTCGCCGGATTGTCTTCGGTCTTCGGACCAAGTCTCTCTGTGAAGCAAGGATCAACCGTCCTGGACGTTCCCACAGAAATTTCTCCCCACCTTTCTAACAGGTATCTCACTTACTTAGCATTTTAGGAGGGCACATAGGTAATGTAATTTTCCCTACACCGTGAGGTTTTTCATGACACAATAAATTGCCCCTCTTGCACATTCCCTGGTTCGGTTTCATTGCAAAGTTATCTGATCCGAAGCCAGTGGGCCATGCACCGGAATTTTCCGATGGAGAGACACTCCAGAAAATAGCCCACAGTGCACTGTTTTCTCCTACTGGCAGCCTGATAGGGCCTGACCCCGTTAGTTGGATTCGCAGAGAACTCCATAGATGGATCAGATAAGACATGGCGTATGACTTCCAGTCTCATTACGGTATGGTAATCTTACCGGTGAGCTTACAGGACAATACAATGTTTATAAACATGGGTAAGATACAGGGATACTCGTTTGCTGAAGCAACTTAAGTCACAAGCCTAGGCCAAGTTTAAGAAGCTCTTAACTGTGCATGTACCTGCGCTTTCTGCTGTCTTGGCCTGTAATGCTGGAATCAATTTCTACCGCACCTCCCTTGCATCCAAGACTAAGTCGAGTTCATGAACCATGGTCCCTAACTCTGCTTTTCGTCTGTAGATCCACTCGAAAAGAATTTTGATAAAACCACTGCCTCATCAACCCTTGACAAAGCAGTGTCCCTCGAATTGAGTGACAACTGAGAGGTTTTCACTGTGCGAAACAGGTCTCCTACTCAGTCTAGCCCCGAATCGGGGCTTGTAGCCGAAGAAAACATCTAATCAGATCCGCCGAGTCTTGTGCCAAGAAATCTAATCAGATCTAGTCCTTCTGGCCCCTGTTAGCGAGCCTTGTGTACGTAACTGCTTCCTAAGTCACTCCACTCAGTAAGTCTTATGACCAATGTAGGAGGTATCAGACTACATGTATCTTACGACATGTATCAGTATGATATCTATACGGAAAGTCCCCACTGTGTATTGTATGTTAGATTGATAATGGCCTTCAGCAGTCCCACGAAACTGCAACGTTGATGAGACTGAGACAAAATGCAGACCCGCAGTGCCGATCTCGGACATTTATCAGATTTGACGAGGGGCATGGCACCGATTCATTGCTGAATACCACTTTGCCATCAACTACGAGGCAAGACTTTTCAGTCAATCCAGCTTCATCGCTATCTGACGCCAATAGCTGTGCAACATACACTCGAAATGTACTCGAAATTCTGGCCCAAAGGCGGTCTGCCAGGAATTCTACATCACTACGTATGTCCCTCCCCTCACATAGCACAGCAGATGAACTAACAAATCTGCAATCCAGACAGAAACCCTCGTCACATTCGAATACACCGCCAACACCATCCGCAAACCACACAGTCTCCTCTTCGTCGGCGGTCTCGGAGATGGCCTGGCAACAACATCCTACATGGCCGACCTGGCCCACGCCCTCCAGCCAACCGAATGGTCCCTCTTCACCCTGACCCTCACCTCCTCCTATCAATCTTGGGGGCTGGGACACCTTGACCGAGACACAAACGAGATCGCGCAGTGCCTGAATTACATCAGGGAGTACAAGACAGAGCGATTTGGCGGCAGCAGCGGCGGCGCCGGCGGCAAGATCGTCCTCATGGGCCATTCTACGGGCAGCCAGTGCGTGCTGCACTACCTCTCCCGACCGAATCCGCACACGGGCACTCCCGCCTTCGACCCCTCCGTCGAGCATATCGAGCGAATGCCGCTCGATGGGGCGATCATGCAGGCGCCTGTGTCGGATCGGGAAGCGATCCAGTGGGTTCTTGCCGAGGGGCTGGGAGATAAAACGCCGGCGGAGATCCGGCCTGTCTTTGAGAAGCTAACCGCGATGGCGAGGGAGGCTGCTGGTAACGCGGACGCTTGCACCGATGTTCTGCTGCCGTTGGCGATGACCTCGCTGGTGTACCCGGCCCACACGCCGCTGAGTGCGCGGCGGTTTCTGAGCCTGACGAGTCCCGAGAGTCCGTTGTCGCCGAGTGAGGATGATCTGTTCAGTTCAGATCTGAGCGATGAGCAGTTGGGAAAGACGTTCGGGAAGATCAGGGAGCAGGGGCTGCTGAGGGGGAAACTGATGGTGTTGTTTTCGGGGGCTGACCAATCGGTTCCTGCTTGGGTTGACAAGGAGGCGTTACTGTCGAGATGGAGAAAGGCCACGGATCATGATAGAGAAGCCGAGATATGGGATGGAAACAGTGCTATAATACCGGATGCGTCTCATGCGTTGAGTAATGATGATCAGGCTGAGCCTCGGAAGTTTCTGGTCGACAAGGTACTCAGATATCTTTCGGCTTCAGTGAAAGCTTAGGGATACTTGTTGTAATATATAAAATAAGAAGAAATACAAGACATTTAAAACATCTAGGGTGGAAGTGACGGCGACTGAGACGATGCATTGGCACATTCGTGATGGTAAATGCTTTTGGGTATGATATGTTCAGCTCAATACAGCCCTACCATAACTTCAGTAACATCGTTTGAAGAAAATAGAAACCGGCAGAAGGCCCATAGCCACAATTTTAGACTGCCGACCTAATAACTCGAGCAGGACTTCCCACGGCAATACTGTACGGCGGGATATCTCTCTTGACCACCGAGCCAGCACCGATGGAACACCCTGATCCGATGGTCACCCCAGCCAAAATAGTCACATTCGCTCCAATCCAGCAATCATCACCGATAATGACTTCTCTTGTGAATTCCATGCCTCGATGTGTGCGACGTGCTTCAAGCTTGGTCTCATGCTCGCCCGTGATGATGTTTACATTCGGGCCAACCTCCACGTTGTTTCCAACGGTGACCAGTCCGCAGTCCAGGACGGTCAAGCTATTCTATCAGCTTCATCCAGTATCATTTCTTAGGAGCATGACTTACTTGAAATTTGCATAAAAACCATCCCCAACACTGATGTTGCAACCATAGTCAACAAAGAGAGGAGGCTCGATATAGATCCCTCTTCCTGCCCGGCCAAACAACTTTCGTAATGTCTCTTCCCTATGTGCGACGGTCTCAGAGAACGGCACATCGGGTTGAAGAGGAGCATTAAACTCTGACATAAGGAAGCGCGCTCTGGTGCGACCCTCCATGAGCTCTGATGCGAGGGGACTATATCTGTACAGAGTCTTAGCGGTGGTTCGGTGATTGCGTGATGCTGATGCTCTTACAGTATTCCCGAGATCATTTTCTCATATTCCTCGCCCCAGCAGACACCTTGGAGGCTTTTGGCCTTTTCGATGATCTGGTTGTCTTTCTCTGTTTTGGGGATCATTGTGATGGTGAAATGGTGGTCCGATTGTGGGGTGCTGCGAGATGCCGGTTGTGCTGGATTGTCGAGATTTATATACCAATGTCGTCGTCATTGTTAGTATAGATTCGATATAAGCTTGTCTGGTGACCACATCTCATCTGTGGATGCATTCGTCGGTTTAGACTACAGCGAGACGCAGGATACATGCACCAATAGGGCTCCTTCCAGTGGGTGCCAGAATACGAACACATGAAGCTATCCTTTCATGGCTGGGAAGTCGGCCCTAAATTCCGGAGACTCATACCAGAGGTAGACATAGCAAAAAGGAGCATTGCTGCAATGCCACGATAATATCCACCAGTAATGGAATGAAGATATTGATGCAGCCAAAATGTGTCAAGCCGAAGTTTACCCGCAGAGCAGGATATATAATCATAAGATCAAAACAGATGTGGCATGTGAGCAGCGTAGTGAATCAAACAAACTTAAACAAAGTATGCGAGACAACATGGCTAGGACGAAATACGAGAGTCAGAACAATCAATATATTCCTTGAATCAACCGAGTGGTAGGTGTTGGTGGTCAAGCGCGAGAGAGTAGCAGTTGATAATTACCTTTTAGTTCTCAGTTCCTTCGTATATTCAAATTGTCAGCTTCCGCAACAAGAAATCCTCGATGGTCTAACGGTCATGATTTCCGCTTGTCACTCACATGAGAACGAGCGCGGGAGACCAGGGTTCGACTCCCTGTCGGGGAGATTTCTTTTTGTTTTTTCCCCGCTGGCCTCACACTAACCAATAAACACCCGTTTTTACCCCTTTTTGTCATCTTCTTGACCACAAACTTAAGGGTAAACTCTTTTTCCCTTGCATTCTGCAACTAAGATGGTCACTCATCAGAGCAGCAGCAGATCAAATCTACGGGCAAGCAAGATACACAATGACGATATTGTATTTTCTTCGAAGTGAGAGCGACACATGGGTCAAAATTTCAATCAATGCCTGAGGCTGAATGACCAACCTAAAATTAGCAGGATTGCAATCTCAGAAGGGGACCAAAAGTGGATCAGAGACGGAGATGCCGAGGCCGAATTGCCGATTGTCCCTGAACGCAATGCTTTTCTTCATGGAAGTACAGAATTCAGATAAGGTTCTGGGACGGAAGATGCTGTATGATCCATGATTGATGCTATATCAAGACAAGTTCAAATTTAAACGGCCTCCCAGCTGACAATTGGACCAAATGCATCTCTATCCCGTAGTTTCAGCCTCATCTCCTATCGTCCGTCGCTTAGACTAAGCTCATTAGGCCTAAACTCAGTTTTCAATAGGCCCAGGTCTAGATTGCCTAGAGCCATACATATAATGCCAGTCATTCCCTGCCGTGTCACATCACATCAATTTCTACCTGAAGCGACTCCTGTCCTTTCAATAATTCAGTCACTCGTTTGAAATAGTCACTCGTTAACGTACTACTCCTTTTCGTCAATCTCCAGTTGACACTACTAATTCCTCCAGCACAATGAAATTCCTTTCACTCCTTCTGGCGACAACGCTCGCCTCCACCGCCTACGCACGCACAGACCTGGAGGGCTGCATCTCATCCAAAACCCACAACCAATGGAACGAAGCCAGCATGATCTGGTACGTCCCCGGAACAGGCGAAATCTGCGACATCCCCGACTGCGGTGGCGGCCGCGCCCCGCCCAAGCATGACAATCCCGCCTGTCCCGGTCAGTACACCGGCACCGCAACCTACGAGCCGAGCTATCTCCCTGGGTACGGGCCCGGTGCGGCTGCATCTACAAGTACGCTCGCTGCGACGGCGAGTGCATCGACTACGGCTGATGCAATGACGACAACGTCGAGCGAGGCGAGCGCGACTGGTAGTCTGGTGATTACCTCTGCGCCGAGTATGACTGCCAGTGCTACGGCGACGATGAAGACGAGTGTCAAGGCGGGAAACTCCTCTAGTGTGGCGTCGACGACGAGCAGTTCTGCTGGTGCTACTGGGACTGGGAACGGTGCGGGGATGCTCGAGTTGAATGTGGTTGGAGCTGTGGCTGCTGCTGCTTTGGCTGTCGCGGCTTTGTAAATATGATCAAGATAGGGGGATATAATGCTTCAGATCCTCAGAAAGCGCATCACCGGGATTTAACTAGGCGTACTACTCCGCAGGTGCCTCAGCAACTAATACAGCATCCTGACATTCGCAGATTGAGTTGTCATGTTCAAAAGAGCACGACTGCCTCAAGGCTCCGTGTTCGAAAATACCATAGCCCTAATCTCGATACTCATCCTCACGTAATTCTCAGGGTCCTTGTCCGGAAGGGCGAAGGCTGAATGTGGGACATCTAGAGAAGTAGATATGTCAGTAAAAGTCTCCCACCGCTACGGAGGCCAAATACATTTCGCCACCCCATCCTTAGAATCATAGCTCTTGAATATAACAACCTCATCATCCCGTTGCCGACTCATATAGTACCATGCCATTCCCGGATCATACAAAGCATACATCATATGCCCGGTATACTTCTCCCGAATGATGTCTGCCTCCAAGAGCTTGGATGGATCGTAACTGCTTCCATCGCAGACGGCTAGTGGGTGGTTCTCGACCGGGCCGTTTATCGGGCGCCATAGACTGATGGGCTTAGACTCATACCTTGCTATTCTAGAGATGGAAGGGGGAGACTGACTTTAACATCTGAACTCGACCGGCGAGTAGACGCTCAGCGTACTCTGGGGGGAAAGATGCACGAGTCCGTCTGATGGCGGAATCCTCTGTTTGATCTGTGTGGCTTGTCAGTAGAAGAAGAGGAAGGGAAGAGAACTGTACCATTATGAACAAAGTCCGCCGCGGGCAACTGCAGACCTCCTGCCTTTGCGCCTTCGAGCTTGACTGGTCCGGTAGAGTCACTGCGTCGAACCTATCCACGAATCAGCAGTCTTCCATGCGACCTATATAGTAACAATGATACGTACACGCCAATCAAATATCAAAACGTCCGTAACATTATCCACCTCATCTCGGAGCACCCTTTCACAATCCGCAAGATACACCTTCTCAACCTTCTCCGCGTCGGTGAATTCCTCAGGTGTCAGGGGCGGTTTATGCGTTCTATAGACGAAGCCATTCCGATCCAAGTCAAATGAGGACTCGATTCCCCGAGCATCGATGACTCTCTGCGCTTCACCGCGCTCGAATACCAGGTTGTGCCCATGCTGTTTGTCCGAGGAACTGAGCGCCAACGCATTACTGAAGGGTCTTGTGGTGCGGTAGACATCCTGCCACTTGAGATAGTTGAATTTGGCGAACGTGTGGGGAGTGGGCAGCGCAGGAGCCATTGTACAAGAGGAATATGTGGGTGTGAAAAAGTAAAATGAGTCAAGACCCCTCTTGAGATTGATCCTGCAACTCACTGGCAATCAGCCTCCAATGAGGGGTCCAAGTTTGGCCCTGTGTAAGTGGACAATGCACTGAACTTTATCTTTGCCAGCCGACTACCGAATCTAGTAAAAGATTTACGGAACTCTCTACACCCCGCTGCCCTAACTTAAGTATCTCACCGCTGGTTCGGTGTAGGGAATCTACGTCATTTACCATACAAGCGTTACTATCTCGGATTGGTTAACAGATCGTCACAACAACAGTATTTAGGCTATGAGCACCCCGCAGATATGCTCAAGTCGATCGTCCAATACGCACCATTTTCTCTGCCACCCACCATGACTGTCCCCACGATCCAAGATCGAAGTCGCTTCGAGACAACCAAACGTCTCCTAGCCCAGCTCGTGAACGAGGGGTTCGCAGTTTCCACCCTGATTCACCAGCAGTTGATCTTCCACAGTGCCAATGGGGACAAGGAGTTATGGATTAGAGCCCACTGTCGCCCTGACACATTGATCCATACTGAAGGGACTCGGGTCCTTCCACCTTTACGACCGGAATGCTTGCAACCACCCGTTCTTCTCGGCAAGGGAGACTCGGAAACCGAGGAATTGGAACCAGGCGCCATCTTCCGATTTATTCTTCCTTGGTTTACACATAACGCGGAAGAGAGCTTTCTGGAGACAATGGCGGATCAGTTGCGGAGCACGGCTGAGATGCAGGGTAAGCGAATTCACCCCAAGCATAAACAAGCAGGCAGAGTTGAATAGTCCCAGAGAAATGGTTGGAAATGAGCAAGGCTCAGCCTTTCCTCTCTCTGCATTCCCCCATGATCGCGTGGGAGCGTTCAATAGTATACGGCCATCAAACCCATCCAGTAAGCCTACCCTGCTATCCGATACATCACCTCTAAGCCAGAAGAACTAAACCAACTACAGTTGCACCGATCATGCTGGGCTATCCCACCCTTGAAGCCCGTCCTCCCAGAACACATTCCAGAGATGGTCGCCCCATCTCTCTCGTTCGTTTCAATCCCCCGCAAGGACATGCGCGTGACGGGTCCATTCGAGACGACTCTCGAACCGCTCCTCCAGAAGCTAGAGATCCCCAAGCCAACAGACGAAAATACCCTGATCGTCCCCTGCCTGACCCGCCAAGTCCCCGCCATCCTGCACCACTTCGAGAACGCGACTGTCATCGCAGAACGATCCTCCATCGCCGACGCTCAGGCTTCAATGCGGACCGTAACCCTTCGCCCGGAACTAGAGTTCAACTACCACCTGAAGCTCGCACTCGCGTGTCAAATCACCTCTGCGGTTCGAACGGTGACACCCTGGACAACGGGGCAGGGACGCGCCATATCGGATTTACTCGAGAAGACCCTCCCGCCGGATCTGTGGGTGTTCAAAGAGATCGCAGCCGTTACGGGGCGTCAGGAGGATTTCCATGCCGCGAAGCATCTAAGCTGTGTGCTCCGGGAGGATCTCGAGCTCAGAGCCAGGATGGAAAATGAGACGCTGGTCGTGGCAGCGGCGCTGATGGAGCGGCACCCTGAGGATGGCAAGACGTATCCGGAGAGGTTACTTGGCCTTGACACCGTCGAGGCGAGGAAGAAGTGGTTTCGGACGTGAGTAACCCTTTTCCTATTACGGCGTATGTTCGTATGTCTACCATACCGGGGCAACATATTAACCAATCACTCGCGGGGAAAAAGCTACGTGCACGCGCTATTTAAAGCTATGCTCCACCCGCTCGTCCACCACGGCATCGCCCTCGAAGCGCACGCTCAAAACACTGTCGTCCGTTTCTGCACCGCAACAGGCAAGATAAAAGGCTTCGCCATCCGCGACTTCGGCGGCGTGCACTTCCACAGGCCCACGCTGCGAGAGCAGGGCTTCCCCCTCGACTGGGAGATCCCCGGTAGTCTCACCTTAAGCGATGACTTGATCTCTGTATGGCACCTGGCCAGTCACACGCTGCTCCAGTGCCATGCGCCTAGTCTTCTGTATGGGCTGAGGTTGGAGACGCATGGAGGGTGGGGAGTTGTCATGGAGGAGTTGGAGAGTGTCTTGCAGGGGTTTGGCGGCGATGTAGCGAAGGTGTTGTTGGAGTATTTTTGTGTAAAGACGGTGGTTTTGAAGTCATTTCTGAGGATGCTTATGGCGGGGATGTATCGTGAGGTAAGTTTCTTCTTTGCTATTTTGTGGGTGCTTGATGGGCTAATGATCGGGCTGTATAGAATATTGAGCTTAGGGTTTCTAATCCGCTTGTTTTATCGTCAACGTAGCCTTTTGTCCGCTCGATGGAGTTGTTCTCATATAGTTCTCTATACAGCAGGAAGTGTATATGAAAGAAGCAGTAGAGCTTCTTCACATCCTGTGGTAATAACGTACTATAGAAATACAGCTGTTATGGCCTTAGCATGACACAGCACCAACCTGCGTAGCATACTGGCATTAAATACAAGCTTAGAGCAAAAGTACCAATTAGGACTTGGAACTGTCTTTTTTCACTTTCTGGCAAGTGATGCATCGTCTTGTCAGAAGGCCGACAGCACAGTCCTCGATCCAGCCACTCTGGTGGTGTCAAGGCTCTTCTTAGCAGACTGCACTGTACAGGGATCCTCGCACTACTGGCCTGCGCCGCATGGATGTATGGAGTGCGTTTGCGATGAAAAATGCACGGAAATGAATTCCGTGATGAGCAAGGCGGGACCGGCGTCGTGCTGCAGTGTCTGCTTGGTTGGGATGTCGACATCAATGCCATGCCTCAGGGTGAAGATGTCGAGGGTGAAGACGGACTAAGGGAACTGGCAGGGGGACTATCATCCCAGTGACTAAAGTGCCGTTGCATCGTCAGTCTCATAACAATAGTCTGTGATTACACCTCCAGCATTAAGAGCAAGAAGTACTACTGGTCTCGCAGTGCTGAATATCATCCAGCATTATTATCTGTGGGTTCTATCTCCTGTGTATATAATAGAGTACTCAGACTAGTCATAACTTTTTCTCCATCTCTTCTTACTTAGATAGCCTCTATTCTCTCTCGGGAATAGAACAGTTACTGCTCAGCACTTAAACTCAGGTGGATCCCCTCCATCTGCTGTAGGAAATGAAAATGATTTATGATAGGGCCTGACAGGTCCGCATGGAGTTCCTTATCCATGTAGATGCATCTCAGTGCGTGGACGCCATTCTGCCAGCCCAAACCGCTTAGGTTAATCCAGCTGTAGGCGCAAACCCCTCCTGATTTAGCCTCCAACAAAGCAGAATAAAAAAAACAAAAACATACAACAGCCGGGATTCGCTGGTGGTCACCCACCCAACTACTAACCGGCCGGCGTGTGGCTTAAGTACGGCTGAGCGGACGGGAAGCCCTGTTTTCCACACCCTGTGGTCGTATGTGCTAGATCCACGACAGATTGAACTTGTATCGAAGAGGAGGATAGATGGTGCGGTATTTAAGCAAGTTGTTGCGGTTGGATATGATTGTTTGCAGCAGCCGGCGGCCGTGGCCATTTGTTTGATGGTGAGACGTGTGTAGTGGAGGATCTTTTCATGGATGAGTGCTCAATGGGACGGCTCCAGATTTGGAGCCATTGTCGTGGACCAGGTGTTCTTGAGAGTTGAGGTTGGCGAAGGGCGAATTTTGATGTGATTGTGCTGGATAAATAATGCATTTGTGTTGATCGTAGCAAGCGATAGATACTTTTGTCGGCTGCGTCAAGGAAGCCAAAGGTACGAAATCAAATGAAGAGGAAGGTACTTTTTCAAGTCAAATAAAACACATTAACTTTTATATACAATCATGTAGACCAGTCAAGAACGGAACGATGCTAAAACATCACCCACGGACGCCTCCGCATTCTCCATCACCTTTGCCAACAACTTCTCAATCACCTGTGTCTCATTCTGTACTTGTTCCTTCTCATAAATGCGCTTGTCAAAGGCAAACTTGAGCTTATACTCATTCACATCCGCGGTCTTGACAACCTCGAATACTACCGCATATGGCTGCGGCATCGTCACCTGGGACTTGGCCATCACCACCCACCTCTGGTACTGCTTCGCTGTCGCGGCAACCGGCTCAAATGGCTGGAAGAGAAAAAGTGTCTTGTTCGAGAATCCCTCACGCGTCGTTTCACAGGCTTCGTGAATCTCGTCCATCCCGACTGTACTGTTTTCGGTGTACTGCCAGAATTCATCCTGGGTTTGACGGAGGAATTCTGACACAGGCATTGACGGGTCGACTTTCGACCGCATGGGAAGGAAGTTTGCACAGGTGCCGTTGATGGTTTGAGGGTCAGGCAGGTCAATGTTGCGACCTGTGTAGAGGTAGTCGAAGGCGACGTCGCGTTGGCTGCTGCGCAGCGCCAGCCAGAGTTGGAAGATCGACTGGAAGATGATAGAGACAGTGGCACCGGTGGATTTGGCGAACGCATCAAATTCAAGGTTGATGGTGTGTACATGCACGGAGTTGATGCGTGGTTCAGTGGCACTGCCGCTGGGGAATTCGAAGGTAATAGGGCGCTTCTCGGATTGCTTCCAGAACGACAGCGTGCTGGACTTGTCCATCTGCCAGATGTGGAACGCAAAGTCTTTGAATGGAGTGAAGCGTTCCAGCGCAACGTTGTCTTGGTAAGCCTCAAAGTGCTCGCCAAAGATGCGGAGAAGCGTTCCGTCGTACAGGCCATGGTCGAGCTTGGTGACAATTTCGGTCTCGCCCGTCGACAGATGGAGAATGGCGTAGCGAATGAAGGGCTTCCCAAATACGAAACGGTGGTCGTCAAGCGTCTTGATAATTTGGTGTCTCTGCTCATCGCTGACATCTTCATAGATCTCGACCACAGGGGTGGCATCGCGGAGAACAACACCGTACCATTTTCCGTGACAGCGAGTGAAGGTCGTGCGTAGAATCTCGTTGGTTGTTGTAAGCTGTCGAACCAGGTCAATCCATTGCCTTGGTTCAAAGTCATTGCCGACCTTCCGGACTGTCATCAGACTCCACAACGCCTCGGGATGTGCACCCTGGGTCAGGAACTCGGCCTGTCCCGGCGGGCAAGGATAGATGTACTCATACTCAGTCGCCTGCAGGCCAGCGGCAGAGACAGCAGCATCAACCTCCGAGGGAGGAGTGAAAGTCTTCTGTTCAACCTGTTGTGCGCCGTCCGACTCGCCCTTCAGCTGGGCGGCCATTGCCCCAAGGCCAGTGTATTTGAGCACATCTCGCACGGAGATCTTGAGCTGCTTGCGTCTGAGCCAGCTGACGAGATTGATGGCAGCAATGGAATCGCCGCCAAGGCTGAGGAAGTCGGCTTCCAGACCAAATTCATCGTCGGCAAGCTGCAGGGTTTCGATCCATCCTTGTTGCAGTATCTTCTGTGTCTCAGACACCAGAGGGATAACCGCACCCTTGGACTGCGCAGCGCCGATCTTGTCAAATGAGAACTTGGTCAGTTCGCCCTGACTCAGCGACTGCACCATCGCCTTGAGCTGCTTGCGGTTGGCCTTGCCGGAGGGAAGTCTTGGGAGTGACGATAGAGGGACAAGTGCTTTTGGAATCATATATGGAGTAAGGCCAGTGAGCTTGGCTCGGACACGCTGCACATTCTCAGCAACGCCTTCCAGTGGAAGAATCTCACCCGGTTTTTCAGTAGCAGCGCCATCGAAAACGGCGACCGCAACAAGATGCGCAGTGCTGTTCTGCTTCCAGACGGTCAACACACAGTCCTTAACCTCACCGGTCCGCAAGAAGGCTTGCTCTATCTCTCCCAGTTCGATCCGATGACCGTTGATCTTGACCTGGTCGTCCTTACGGCCCAAACACTCAATGTCTCCGTTTGGCAGATACCGGGCCAAGTCGCCACTGCGGTATAGCCGTTGGCCGTTGAGCACTTCGCTCTCGATAAAGGCCGCACTGGTAATTTCAGGCTTCTTGAAATACCCTTGCGCTAGCTGTGGCCCAAAGAAGCACAGCTCTCCGACAGCACCGCAAGGGACTGGACGGACACCATCCGCTTCCAGAATGATGGCACCCACAGACGCGAGAGGCCTGCCAATATTGCCTCCGACAGTGTCAGCATCCACATCCTTCATCGTCACCAGAACGGAGGCCTCAGTTGGCCCGTAGCCATTGCGAAGGGTCACACGCGACGCCCACGTTGTCACCACGTCACGGGTCAGCTGCTCACCGCCGACGGTCATGGACTCCAGCTTGGGGACGTCCTTGGGATTTAGCAGTCGAGCCACAGTCGGAGTGAGGAACACATGATTGACGTTCATCTCGTTGATGACCTCGGCAAGGTTGTTCAACAGGCGCTCCGAGGGTGCGATGCACAGAGTGCCGCCGCTGTGCAGTGCCACGAAGAAGTCGTACAATGAGACGTCAAAGACATAATTGGAGAACTGCAGCATCCTCGACTCCTGGCCCTGGCGATGCTCAAATTCGATGATCGATTGCATAGCAGCTGCACAAGCTCCATGTGTTACCATCACACCCTTTGGAAGACCAGTGCTGCCCGAGGTGTAGAGGAGATAGGCGAGGGCATCCGGAGAGACAGTGACTTGCTGTGGCTCGGGGCCATATGCGGACAGGTTGGCCTGGTCCAGGAGAAGGCTAGGAATATCGCTTTCCGAGGCAAAGTAGGATTCATGGTCCTTCTCCGTGAGGACGAACTTGGCGCTGACGTCGCGAGCAATGTACGCGTTCCTTTCCAAGGGATTCTCAGGGCTCAAAGGCACATACGCAGCGCCGAGCTTGAATAAGCCGAGAATGGCCTTGATCATCAACGGCGACTTTTCTAGGAGAAGAGGGACGATGTCACCCGGCACCACACCGCGTTCGGAGAGATAGTGTGCCATGCGGTTCGCCTCAGTATCCAACTCAGAGTATGTAAGGAGAAGCTCGTTCTGGTAGTTGATGGCAATCCGATCGCAATATCTGCGGACCGTGGCTTCGAATTGGCCATGCAACGTGCGACTGGCATCAGGCAAGTTCTTGTGTGGCTGAAGCATGAACTGTAGCTCTGTGTCGCTGACCAGGTTCGTCGCTTTGACCGTCTGTCGAGGACTGGAGGTAATGAGATTCAGTGCCATGCAAAACTGGTCGAGAATGAACTCCAAACGACGCTCTTCCATTGGCGATGTGAGCGTGACGTTGATACCTGTAGCGCCCTCCTCAACGTTCAGTGTCGTATACTCGGTTCTCCATACTGGCCGCCGACCGTAGAGCTGGAACACCTCCTTGGAAATATCATCGGTGGCCTTGTCGCTGACGAGGATATTGACCATGGTGTCGAAGAGGGTAGTGCCCTGGCGCTCAGCAGCGGCCAGCGCATTCCGCACTCCGACCTGGGAGTGCTTGATGACTTTCCAGAGACTGGTGTTGACTGACTGCACCAGCTGCTGAAGGGTCTGTTCCGAATCAATTGCGACGGCATAGGGTACGACAGCCAGTGTGGGTCCGTTCAAGGCCTCAATCCCTGGAACAGGGAGCTCGCGACCGGAAACAGCCGTTGCCATCGTCACAGACTTGGAAGCGATGTGGGATGAGAGGACGAGGGCCCAGGCCGCATGGATAATTGCACCCAGGGGAGCACGCAAAGCCGATGATGCGGCCTTGACCTGCTGGCTGACAACGCGCCTGGCTGTGGACGTTTTTGTCACAGGAGCATAATTGAGAACTGTCGGAACCGCCTCGCCGAGATGTTCTCTCCAGAAGTCCTGGGATGGCTTTGGGTCTCGTGTGTGCAGAAGGGCCACGAAAGATTTCCATTCCGGGCGCTTCTCGGGACGACGGCCGTAATACACGCGAGCGACATCGTCGAAAAGGAATCTGTGAGACCAGAAATCGAAGAGGGCATGATGAACCGAGACAACGAGAATGCTTCTGTCAAGGACGGCGACACGGATGAATGGTTCGCCCAGTGTGACGCCTTTGTTTTTGTCCTGTTCCAGATATTCAGGGAGACTCATGGAGACCTCCGACCAAGGTAGGTTGAAGTCATTGCGCACGATCTGAGCGAAGCCCTTGGCCGCAGTGACGAAGGTGGATTTGAAGAGTTCCGTACGCCAGAAGACGACTTGGAATGCTAGTTGAAGTCGTACAAGGTCGAGATGGCGAATGTCAAAAACGCGTTGGTAGAGATAGTCCTGGCTGCCTTGGAGCGTGCTGGCCAGGATGCCTTCCTGCAGTGCGGTGACGGGATAAGCATCGACAACACGACGGTCGGCAAGGAAGTCTGCCTTGAGTTCTGGATCAGGGATGTAATCGAAAGGCGCGGCTGGCTCATTGCTAGCGTGAGCTGGAGTCGAGTCCAGTTGAACTGTATCCGCAACTTCCTCGACCGTCTGTGCCTGAAGCATATCCGCCAACTCGACGTGGATTCCGCGTTGCTTTAGTTCCCGAATCGCACGGATTGCGTCAATGGAGGTTCCTCCTAGTGCCACCAGGGAGTCTGAGGGCGTGATAGAGGATGCGGGCAGATTCAACACCTCTGCCCAAACTTGCGCAATTTCCGAGGCAGTCTCGCTCAAGCCAGCCGTAGCACCGTCTTTCGGTGAGGTACTGTGGCCTAACATCTCGCTCACCTCAGTGCCTTCAGCTAGTCGACGAATGGCTCGAAAATCCACTTTACCATTCTGGTTGACGGGGAACTCCGCACACGACAGCCAGTAGCTGGGAACCATGTACGGCGGGAAAGACTGACGAGCATGACTGCGCAGGTCCTGCACGAGCGTGCTCCAGTCTGTCTCGGGTGAAGGGACCACAGCAGAAACAAGAGACATGCGCTCGTTGATGTAACATCCCACACACACCAAGCTGGCTACGCCCGTCACCGTCGCCAGCTTGGCAGCCACCTCCTCAGGCTCCACCCTCTGACCGTGGATTTTGACCTGGTGATCGATACGACCCAGAATTTCGAACGTTCCATCTTCCCGCTGGACGGCCAAATCGCCAGTGCGGAACATCATCGTGCCGGGGGCACCCTCTGGCGTCTTCACAAAGGCTGCTTGTGTTTCCTTCTGTCGGTTGTGGTAGCCATTGGCAACCTGAGGACCATACAGACAGAGCTCGCCGGCTTCGTTGACAGAAAGCCGGTTGGTGGTGCCGGGCTCCAGGACAATGGCGGTGGTTGTATCAGATGGGAGACCGGGATTGCGGGGGTTATCGCCTGGCTGGAGCTGACGAGAGAAGTTCAATTGGGCACATTCGCTGAGCCCATATGACACGCGTAGGTGGACTCTGGCTGCCCATTTGTTGACTAGTGACTGGCTGAGGGGTTCTCCGACGGTGGTAATCTGTTGCAGGCAACTGGGTATCTCATCGGGAGACAGCAAGGCGAGGGCTGAGGGAGTGATACCCAGGGCATCGATCTGAAGGTTGTTCAACACTTCTGGCAGGGCAGTTGCGAGTCGGTCTCTTCTGGCGAGGCAGAGACAGGCGCCCTTGGACAGGGTGGCCAGGATGGTTCGCTGAGCTGCAGAGAAGATAGGGTTGTAGAAGAGCAGCCATCGCTGGCGGCCGTTGAGTTGGAATTGGTCGATGCCATGAGAGACAGCACGATGGCTGAGGAGGACGCCCTTGGGGGTTCCTGTTGAGCCAGAGGTATAGATCAAGTATGCCAGATCGGATGGAGTAATCGAAGGAGGGTCGAGTTGCTCATGGGTCTGACTCGACCGGATACTTTCGATGGTGATGGCCTGATCAAACAGGGACGCATACTTTTCGTGGACGACGACAGGTTCGGTGCCGCAATCCGCCGCAATAACGCGGTTACGCTCCGCAGAACCTTCCGGATCGAGAATGACATAGGCAGATCCGGACCAAAGGATGGCCAGCACGGTAGCCACAAACTCGACAGACGGGTCCATACAGAGGGGTATGATACGACCAGAGCGCAATTGACCCGCTGCCGCAATGTTCTCGACGAGATGCCACAGTGCGGCATAGCTGTACGGCTGCTCCTGCTCGCATTGAACAGCTGGAGCATCAGGATTTGACTCGACTTGATATCTGATGTAGTCCGTAACGAGACAAGGAGGGGACGGGGGACTAATAAGAGAAAATGAGTGAGTCTTCATCGAGATAACCTCGCTGCCCTGGAGCTCAGGGCTCTCTGCGAGATCTCGAAGAGCGACTGGAGCCATTCTGATGCCGTAGCCTGCTCAATGAGCGAGAAACAGGATTCTGAGAGTGATGAGGCCTGGGAATTCCTCTTCTTGGGGGTTATGATTGAATTCGAGGAGATTTTGGGAGAGTTACACGAGGCTATTTATGTCTACGTCTGGCGAAGGCTCGATGTGAATCTCATTTTGAACTTCTCTCAACCCCCTCTCTGGCAGCAGCAGCAGCTTGGGGGCCGAATACAACATTGACGCCTACAATGATGCCCATGCCTGTATACTCTTTCCCATCGGCGCGAACGATTCTTCCTCTGCAGCTTCGATCCTGAAACTTGCCCTTCACTCATCTGCATGGCTGCCAGCACGAGGAGCGCCACGAAGCTCCACCTTCGGCTAGAACCGCCAGTCAGTGACGAGAAGTAAAAAAAGTACATCCCTACCCAATGCATCAATCACGTTGAGTACTAGACGTTTCGATGCCGCGTGGTGGTGTCCGGACAGGAGAGTCTTCGCTGTCTCGGCCCAAGAGCGAGACAGGGAGAAGTAAAACACGAGGAAGTTGCAGTTGGCATCCAATCAGACCAGTGATACTGCACTGCTCAATCTCATAAGGATCTGCATCGCTGTCGTCATTTCGGGCTGCCTCCGAGAATCAACATGAGGCCGATCACGATATCTGGCAGTTACCTTGCGCCTCTGCAGGATCTCGATCCCTGATCGACTGAGTGACACAAGCCCTATCAGAAAATAGTCCGCCGTCTCCATGCCGAATCGGACCTGGATGGCTCCTGACCCGAACGCAGTCATGAAAGTTGCAGAACTATATCCGGCCACGGGCTGACCAATTGAATGCAGCATGGGGCCTGCAGAAATTGCGCAACCCCTGCGTCTGCAGAGTCATCTATAAAACCATGTGTAACAGAATCATGGCGGCTGACAAGCAAAAACCCTCGCCTAGCCCTGTTGTTCTGTGCATGTGGTGGCTTGCAGTGCAACCTCGTATTCGATCGGCGTTGCCTGCAGACAAGGATCGAAGGCGCCGCTGAGAGAGTGGCGTGCTGGCTTCTCGACAATGTGCAGTTGAGATCGGCGACTCCGCGTTGTTAACAGTTAGCATAATGCGAGGTTGCAACAAGCTCCCCCTAAGCGGAAATACGGTTTCTCTTTCCGCCAAAAGATGCTTGGTTCTCTAGGCGAATTCGTGGCGCCGCCCTAAATCGGTCTAATTCTCGTCTTACTGCAGCTGACGATTCGAAAACATTCTACGAGTGTCTCCATTATATTTTTTGCTTTGACGATGATGGCTCTACCAGAATTTGAGTCCGTCGACTGGCTATAAATGGCTCCCATATACAACACTGGACATCTGCAAGCATCCCCATTGTGTCGCAACCAATCAACTTTTAATTTAAAGTGCCCTCGTTGACTGCCGTTACATCATGGCTGAATCTCTCGTATTTGCGTACGGCTCCGCAGATCCCGTCAAAGACATCCGTCTTGTTTCCATCCCTACGCCTGCGGACTGCGGTCCTAACCAGGTGGCGGTGGAGTTCCTTGCGGCACCCATCAATCCCCTCGACTTTCTGGTGTTGCACGGAAAATATCCCGTCAAACCACAGAACCACGTCGCAGCCGCCGCCGGCGAGCATCGACCCATTCCGGGCTCAGATGGCGCGGCCCGCATCGTCAAGACGGGATCGGCAGTGACCCAGTTCCACGTCGGGGACACGGTCCTCCTGCGGACCCACTGCCGAGGGACCTGGCGCACGCACGCCGTGCTTGACGAGAACGACGTGCTGCGGGTGCCGTCGGAACTGGATCCCCGGCTCGCGTGTATCCTGCGCATGGGGGTGGCACCGGCCTACTTTCTGCTGCGGGACTATTCGCTTCTTGAGCCCGGCGATTGGATCATCCAGAACGCGGCGGCAGGCACAGTGAGCCATTTTGTGAGTCAATTGGCGCACTTGCAGGGTGTCAATGTCATCAGTGTGATTCGAGACCGCGGTACCAACGAGGAACTTGAGCGCACCAAACGGTCGCTGCGCACGCACGGCGCATCGCTGGTCCTGACCGTTGACGAGCTCAAGGTATCCGGCGCGGAGCTGCTCGCGGGCAAGCGCGTCAACCTCGCCATTGACTTTGTGTCTGACGACGCACTGGCGCGACTGATGGCTTCGTTTTTGGCCCCGGGAGCCACTCTCGTCACCGCTGGCTTCCTGGGGGTAGCGCCATCAGGCCCCGAGGGCAACCTGCGGCAGTTCCTCTGGCAGCGCAACATCACTCTCAAGGCATTTCGGCTCAGCGATTGTCTTGGCCGACGATCGTCGTTCCATCAGACGGCACTACTGGAATGGTTTGCGCGGTTATTCATGGAGGGGACGCTAAAGGCGCCGGCGTTGGAGTATGTCCGGTGGAAGCGAGGCGACCAGGGTCTGGAAGGCCAGCTGCAGGAGGTGCTGGAGCGCCATGAGAGGGGCGAAGTAGGCGAGCGCAAGAAGATTCTGGTGTTTGAACAGTAGTTAGTTGCGGCACCTGTAAATCATTTACTCTTTTGAGTTAATGCACGTTGTGAAGAAGATTCTGCAGTATTGTCATTTCCCGGACCATTATTATGTCAAAAGTTAGAGTAATAGAAATGCACATTAACCCATTTTGGGAAGATGCTTGAAGGATGCTTAGCGGTCCAGCCCTCCATTCTGTGTGTGTGTGCAGCCACGAGAGAGAATGATTGAAGGAAAAGTTGCGAAGGATTTCGCAGGATCTTTATCCCTGGACGCCAGCCCGGCG
The DNA here is from genome assembly GCF_001078395.1 of Aspergillus udagawae. NCBI lineage: Eukaryota > Fungi > Ascomycota > Eurotiomycetes > Eurotiales > Aspergillaceae > Aspergillus > Aspergillus udagawae. Next base: position 1,202,996 of record NW_025091265.1, on the reverse strand, counting down.
TGGCGCCAAGTTGGGCGAGTCTTGCGTTTCATCGTGGCTGATCTGATGAGCCCAATACGAGCTAAGGCGACGCCCAGGCGGAATGATCGGCCAATCTGGCGCGCCAGCGGGAGACAGATGCGCTGCATCATCCCTGCATGGAAATGGATAGAATCATACCAATAAAGAACTATTATTGCACCATTTTAGGTGTAGTCTCGGCTAACCGGCAGATCACATTGTTGCATTATTAATCAGTTGGTTTGGTGTATCACATCTGCTCACCGTGTATACTTTGTTGTCAAGCCATATAGATAGAGGGCTGGTTCCTTGTCTCTTTGAAGGACAATGAGTCTATCCAGCGTCAGGCTGACGTGCTATCCTCTCAACTCAGTCAGCAATCAGTTTCATCTTTCATCATGACTGCTACTGATACTGCTACTCCGGATAACCTCAGTGAAGGGTCGTCTCCTCCCTCCACACTGCCTGTTGAGGAGACCCAAGTAGAGAAGGCGCAGGAGACGCAGACTCCCCCTCCCCCTCCAAACGGAGGGTGGATGGCATGGCTCCAGGTTGTGGGAGCCTTTTTCCTCTTCTTCAACTCATGGTAAGATATGAAGATATACCTTGTTGGTTTTTTTTTTTTTTGGTGCTCACTGGCCGATCGCTAGGGGCGTGGTCAACACGTTTGGTGTGTACCAGACCTACTATGAAACGGATCTTTTGCGTGGTCACTCGCCCTCGTCCATCTCCTGGATTGGCACCGTCCAGGGCTTTCTCCTGTTCCTGGTTGGAGTCGTCGCTGGTCCCGTCTTCGACAAGGGGTACCTCAAGACCCTGATAGCAGTGGGCTCATTTCTGGTCGTTTTCGGTTTGATGATGACTTCCCTGTCAGACCAGTACTACCAAGTCTTTCTGGCTCATGGAGTCACTGTCGGAATTGGTTGTGCATTCCTGTTCCTGCCTAGCATCGCCATTGTGGCTACTTATTTTACCACGCGGCGGGCCGTGGCGACGGGCATCACCGCGTCGGGAGGAAGCATTGGTATGTCTCGTCCTCTGCTTGCACTAAACGCAAACATACTGACCAATGTAGGCTCCGTGATATACCCCATCATCTTCCGCAACCTCATCGACTCCGTCGGCTTCGGCTGGACCACCCGTATCATTGGCTTCACCGCCCTCGGCGGACTGTGCATCTCCCTCGCTGTGATGCGCATGCGACTGCCCCCTCCCAAGCAAGCCCGATCCCTCCTTGACCTTTCCGCCTTCAAAGAAGCCTCCTTCCTGATCTTCAGCTTCGGTCTGTTCTGCGCCTTCGTCGGCCTCTACTTCCCCTTCTTCTACCTTCCCTCCTACATGTCCTCTGTCGTCCACTCAACCGACGACCTAGCTTTCTACATCATCGCCATCCTCAATGCCACGTCCGTCTTTGGTCGTATTACCCCAGGCCTGGTGGCAGACCGGTTCGGCTCCCTCAACACCATCATCCCCATGGCTCTGAGTGCCGCCATCCTCGCGTACGCCTGGATGGGAATCAAGAACATTGCGGGGACGATCGTGTTTGCGTGTCTGTATGGGTTTGCCTCTGGGGCGATTGTCTCGTTGCCGCCGACGATTGTGGCCCGGCTGAGTCCGAATATGAGTATTGTGGGCACGCGGATGGGCATGTGCTTTACGTTTGCCGGGTTGGGGCTGTTGATTGGCAATCCCATTGCTGGCGCGCTGTTGGACTTGGAGCGGGGGGTGTTTTGGAAGGCGGAGCTGTTCAGTGCGGTTATGGTTACCGCCGGAGCAGCCGCTTTCATCTGGCTGAGGATGTTGAAGTGGAGGGACGGAGAGAGGGGGAAGTATTAGGCTGTTCAGTTGGGCTAGTGGATGGTGGTGGAAGGTTGGTGAAAACTGGCAATGATCCATTGCTCTCAGTGTCTTTACACTACTCCGTCATAAAAAGGTTCTGTTTACAGCACTCGGCTGGGCTTCATGACTGCTCTTTATTCATCACTAATACCGAGCTAGATATTGATAGACTAACTGGAATATATTTATCTCAGGATACATATATCCTCTCTGTTCCACATTGACCAACGATACGAATACCAGATCAAATTCATACGTTCAATAGTATCATGAGAACAAAAATACTGAGCTCTACCATAATAATGCATTCAAGGCCGATTTTATCCCAATATCTTGCGATGAGACAACGACAGTATGGGATTGGGGTTAGGGTTCACTGACCACGTGGCTGGATACTGCTGCTTGACACCGCTCTCCGGCCTGCCACGGATAGGCTCTCATTCTCTCAGCTGAACTTTATCACTTTATCCCTTGTCCTTGTCCAGTGATTTCATCTATATTATAACCACAGAGTATTGGCAACATGACAAGTACATTACCTGTGAGAGGTCGTCGGACACACCGTAAATCACGGCATGGTTGCCAGCAATGCAAGGCCAGGAAAATCAAAGTATCATAATCCAAAATCCATCATAGTACTCGACTAATTCAGCATATAGTGTGATGAGGTCAAGCCGACCTGTAGAAATTGCAGCAAACACGCAGTAGACTGCATATATTCCCTCCCAAGCGGAGGAAGTCCTGCACAATCTCAAACGAGTGAAAAGGCATCTCCGCAGGCCACAACCCACGCCAGCTGTGCATCTTCAGACCTAGCAGTGCACGATCTGGAGCTTTTGCATCATTTCTCTACCTCCACTGCCTACACCTTCTCCCGCCATCCAGCACTGCAAACTTTTTGGCGAATCGATGCACCGCAGGTCGGGTTTGGCGCCCACTACACACTCCGCGCGATGCTAGCCATCTCCGCCCTCCACCTGGCTTACCTTCGACCGGCACAACGGCAATTCTACGTGTCTCAGGCAGAGCGTCATCACAATGTGGCACTAAAATTCGTGACCTCGAACATGACACAACTAATGAACGAGAATAGCTCAGCGGTCTTCCTGTTCTCCGTTCTCACTAGCTTTTTCTCCTGCGCCCAGCCCCGCAAACTCGACGACCTGCTTCTCTTCCAGCAGGGCCGAATCTCCGAGTGGCTGGTCCTCTTCCGCGGAGCGGGGACCATAGTCGAATATGCGCAGGAGGAACTCCGATCGGGACCATTGGCAGCGTTGCTGAGTATTCGGCAGCGCCGATCTGAGTACCGCGACACCCTCTCGACCCAGGGGCAACCCTTCATGAACGATTTGGAGGAGTTGGTCCGAGAAGAGGTCAAAGACCAGCGGGAATTACAAATTTACCTGGGGGCAATACAGGAATTGAGGGTTTCGTTTGCGCTCTGGTCGGATACCGGGCCCTCGGAGACGGGGGATGTCTTTGTCTGGTTGCTGCGGGTGTCAGAAGAGTTTCTTACTCTCCTCCGAGAGCAGCAACATGTCGCACTGGTGATATTCGGGTACTTCTGTCCCTTGCTCCGGCGATTGGAGTGGATGTGGTGGCTGGAGGGGTGGAGTGTGCATTTACTTTCTCGGATCCATGGGCTGCTGGACCAGGAGCATCGCACTTGGATCCAGTGGCCGATGGAACAACTGGGGTGGCGGCCTTGATAGATATCCACTGTTTGTTCATGCAGTACTACCCTGTTTGAGTCCTAGCATCGTAGACCTTAGTTTCTTCCGACTGTTCACGTTCAGTCTTAGTAGAGATGGAAACTTCATATATTTGGTGTGACACTCCGAAATACAAGCCCAATATCACATAAACATCATTATAAAGCAGAAATATATCAAAAGCACAGTCCAATCCATCTAAACTCGCGCTTCGCGTTTTTACCTTACGCCTCTAGCGTCTCGCATTCCACCACCTCACCTTTCGCCCTACCCAGAACACTAGAAGGATGAACCACATTCATCACAACCATCAAAACAAACATCAGCGCCGTGTCAAGAACATACATGAAGATTTCATGGCTGATCAGATATCCATTGAATCCCTGCGCAAACTCTACCATCCGAAACGTACTCCTGATCAGAATGAGCCCGCTGACCAGGTACAGCACCCAGAGCAGACCCTTCCAGCTCCTCGCCCAAGGCACTTTCCCAGAGGTGCTCGCAGCAGAACCTGCATTCTCCGAGCTGGAGAATCGAAAGTGGAAGAGAAAAGCGACGATGACAAACACACCAAAGAAGAGAAGCTGAACACCAAGACCGGCGACGATGATATACGTGCCGATGTCTTGGGAGTTTGCAGAGCCGGCGGACATGACTCCCCCGCCTGTGGCTGTCAGATCGCTTTTAGGAAACGGTAAGGGATGGTACTAACCAGCTCCCTGCAGGATAAACGAGAGGATATCCCCTGCAACAAACGTCTTGGTCATCCATCTTACAGGGACCGGACTCAGTCGCTCTGCGTGGAGGAATTGGATCGTCCGGCCGAGGATCATGTAGATTGATGCTGCGTATAGCGTTGGTGCCAGCAAGACCAGAAGTGACTGGATTGCATAGAGCGTAGTGGAGTTCTCAAAGAAGTGCGATGCTGCTCGGCATCCGTAGCCGATGACTTGGACTGCGCGGGGATCAGCCGGGGTATGGGATGAATTGCTGCGGTACTTACACAAGCCACCCACGATGAATGGGTTCATATACTTCGATCCGAATTTGACACGCTGGTACAGATGTGCCAGTGTAGTGATGTTGAACAAGACTGAAAAGACAATTGCTGCTAGCAGAGAGGGTTCATAGTGATAGAGGACGAAGCCGTTGTTGGTTGACATCTTGTCTGTTTGGGAAATATGAGATCTGAGGTTGTGCTGGGAGGATGAAGAACATTGCATTGAGCTACGCGATGTTTATATAGAAGTTTCCTATCAGTTATGTGCAGTATACAGCGAGCGATTTGATCTCGCGTTCGTACTCGGGTACGATGGCATTCCAACATAAAAGTGCATAAAGCCTTGGTACTTGGAGTATCAAAACTCAATTCATAGCCACATTCCGCCGTTAAATTCCGATAGGCTAACAGGTATCAATCTCTAGGCAACCTTATTGCCGTACCAGTCAATCGCGTGAGGATATTCAACGAGAGAAGCGGGTGTCCTGCTTTCCGATCCGATCTCATTCAGAGTGGCTCCTACAGGCAGTGAATCTGCGGTAATACTGCGGCCTGGGAACTTTATCAGGGTAATAAAGCTATGAATAGAGTTATTTTAAGTTCTGTGGCTGGGTACGTTGGAGTTAGGGCAGATCCTTCTAACGAAGATCGTCGTTGTGAAACAATCCGAACCCGAACCCGAACCCGAACCCGAGATGAAGGTTATTTGGTATAGGCATCTAGTATCAGGACCAAGTGCATGGCACAAACTGAGCATCGCTGATCTTTAGAGTCATTGTTTCAATAGTTGAGAAACGCAGTCATGACTTGCCTTCAACCTTACGGCTCTCACGCGGTGCTACTGTGCCTATAAAAGGCGTTAGATTTCTGGAGCTTGATCAAAAACACAATCACCTAGCGAGGTTCTCTCAAAATGACTTCTCTACAGCTACTCACTCTTTATCTGGCTGGTCTGGTGGTGGCTAATTGGAATGTATCCGTGGCAGGAACTCCATGTGCCTGTGCACAGCTTGGGTCGTCCTACCCGGACAAGCTCCTCTTTCCGTCATCGGCAAACTACACAGTCGAGGCTACCAGCTACTGGGACATCCGGGATGACCTTCACCCATCCTGTATCTTCCTCCCAACTACCGCTATTGAAGTTGCGAACGCCGTGAAGATCCTCACCCACTGTGATGCGCACTTTGCCGTCCGCGGGGGTGGACATATGAATGTACGATCCCTATCTCTACCAAGTAAATCACTCACTGACATGGATAGTTTCCCGGAGCCAACAATATCGACAACGGCGTCCTTATCGCCCTGTCCGGAATGGACCAATTCACCGTCCACAATGAGACCATCGACGTCGGACCAGGCATGACCTGGTACGACGTCTACTCTGCCCTCGACCCCTACGGACGCATCGCTATCGGCGGTCGTCTCAAGACCATCGGCGTACCTGGCCTCACACTGATCGGCGGCGTGCATTACTTTATCAATAAGTATGGATTCGCCATGGACAACGTCGTCCGGTACGAGGTGGTGCTGGGGAACGGGACGCAGGTGGTTGCCTCGTCGACCTCGCACCCGGATTTATTCTGGGCGTTGAAAGGCGGCGCGAATAACTTTGGAATCGTGACCAAGTTCACGCTGAAGACGTTTGCGATTCCGAAGATCAGTACCACAATCCAGAGTTTCAACGAGTCCGCCATCTATGATTATATCACCGCTGTATGTGATCTGGTCAGGCTCGATGAGCCGAATCCCATCGCGGCAGGCGGCGTCTTCACGATCAATTACAATGCCACGACGAAGGTGTCTTCTGCTTCGCTGATTGGGGTGCAAGAAGGCGTTAGCAGGCCTCCGTCTCAGTTCGCCAATTTCACTGCTATCCCTGGGACTGGTACTTCAAAAATACACAATGTGACGACTGGGAAACAGTTTGCTGCGGGGCTCATCACCCCAAATCAGATGTTCCGGTAGGAAGCGTTCCTTTGGATTTTGATATTAATGCTGACGACGATAGTGTCATGTTCTCTCACCACACCGTACAGCCCGACGCCGAGACCCTCTACTCCATCTATCAAGCGTGGAAGAGAGCGGTCGATGAGATATCCGACGTGCAAGGCCTCTACCCGACCTTTATCATGAACCTCTCTCCAGCAGGGGCAGCGCGCGTAGCCAAGACTAATGGAATCGGGAATGTGTGGGGCCTGGACGACCAGCCCATGATATGTACGGCCCTGATTTCCTTGCTATGGCAATCACTAATGTATGGTGCAGTGTGGCAATTCAGCACGGGCTGGGATCTTGCGTCTGACGACATCCGCGTGCAAACCTGGTCGCGTCGACTCGCCGAGTCTCTGCACGCCATTAACAGGAAGAAAGGCATTAGCTCCGAGTTCATCTATATGGGCGATGCGGGCGAGTGGCAGGATCCGTTTGCTGCGTTTCCTGAAGCCAATGTGCAGCGGATGAAGGCAGTCCGGGCTGCCTATGATCCTTTGAGGACCTTCTCAAGGCTGAACTGGGGTGGGTTCAAGCTTGGATTTGACTAGTCAAGCTGCCAGTGCTCATTGTGGTTCCCCTCGCGGAGTTGTCGTATTCGGAACCATTTCCCAATGGGGTAATGGTCTTGGGACGATCGACCCTCGGGTTCGGGTTCGTGTTCGGGTTCGCTATCGATCAACTCCTTTGCTTCTTTAGTTCGCGTTTGCTATAGTCAAGATGTATAAATATGCAGTTAGACGTTCCCGAAAGGTATCTCAGTGCATTGACTACTACAAAATTGATACATCTATTCATCATTCCATTTAATCCTCGTCGTGCTGTAGACAATGATAGCGACCACTGCAACTGCCATTTCTCCCCCTGAGAAGCAAGGCATAGAAACAGAGCTCAACTACTGGGAGGGCAGCGACGACCCGATCATCATCGATTTCAACACACCCGACGGAAAACAGAAATTCGCAGAGGTAGAAAAGCAAGAAGCGAGGCATCCAGTCCTCATCCACGACATCCGCGGAACCGAGGACCAGTACACGCTAGAAAAGCACGGATTCCAATACTTTCACGACGAGGTTCCGGAGCTCGACGACTGGACCGACGAGCAAAAGGTCATCGACACCCTTATCCCCAAGTCAGAGGAGCTCGTCCGCAAAATGTATGTACCCTTCCACCACAATGCCGGCACCCTCTAACACGAACGAAACAGAACCGGCGCCAAAGAAACAATGACTTTCACCCACCGCATCCGCTGCTTCTCCTCCGACGAAGCAAAACTAGCCGATAATCGCGCCCCAGCGCACAGCGTCCACACGGACTTTACCGTTGCGGGTGCGCTTCGGCATCTTGAGAATGAGATCTCCGACCCGGAGCGCGTCAAGCAGCTGTTCAGCGGTCGAGTCATGATCGTCAATGTCTGGCGGCCGTTGAAGACCGTTCATCGGGATCCGCTCGCTGTCTGTGACTGGCAGTCTACCAGCCCACAGCATGATATCGTGCCCTATCGACTGGTCCTTCCGCAGGGCTGGAACGAGCTGAGCAAGGTGCGATACAGCCAGGATCATCGCTGGTACTATCTCAGCAAGCAGCAGCGCGATGAGCCGCTGGTGTTTACGCAGTTTGATAGCTCCCGGTTGGAGGAGGGCGGATGTACGCTGGCGCATAGCGCTTTCGAGCTCCCTTCCACCATAGAGTATGAGCCTCGGCAGAGCATTGAGATTAAGATGTTTGCATTTTTGTAGATTTTGTGCTGTCATCAAATCCTGCTTCCAGTTGTCTATGTGCATATTACCTTGTCAATACTTCTGAATAAAGAGTCATCTCTGCCCAGTCAGTGAGTCATAAGGCGATCACATTACCACGATTGCATCAACGGGAAAAGGGCCAAGCCCAACTTCATGACGCCGGGGCTAAGCGCTTTGCTAGTTAGGCCACGGTGTACCCGCAGATGGCTGTACCCAGTGGACCCACGAGGCTGTGCTTGATCCCAGAAAAAGCCTTATTACAGGCAGACTTAGTGCTTGACTACCTAGTTGGTTAGTCGGTGTGAACCCGTTTAGGCCAAGATCGCCACCCAACTAAACTACAGGCCTCAGGAAGCAGTGAACAGCCTCGCCCTCTCGCTTGGCGAGAGTTATTGAGAAGTATATTAATGACATCGATGCCCGTGAGATACACAAGTCACCAAAGCTATCGATACTGATACTGTGCTAAACGCCAACATGAGCTGCAAGGTAAGCAACAATTTCAGAGATGCAGCAGTCTCTATCACGGCAAGCCTAGTATCCGGTGTATAGAGCTAACTGAAGACCCAGATCCTCCCCGACTTCGTTAAAGACATGAAGCGCGATCCCTCCGGCAGGGGAATCACCCACCTCGGCAAGGACGGCGTCCTACGTACCCTCTCAGCCGACTACGAGGTCCTCGACGCGCGTGGCCTCAACCCCGAGCAGATCAAGAATGCTCTGGCTTGTTTACCTCCGGGGCCAATCAAAAAAGAGGACTTTCGTGATGTGGACGGTACAAAGGTTACAAGTCGAGAAGAGCTATTTCATCCGGCGCCGGGCATCCTGCCGACAAAATAGAGTGAGGAGGAGGCTGTGGCGAGAAGGAAGATGGTGAAGCAGAGTCAGGAGGCGTATTTGCAGGCGAAAAGGAAAGTGTGCAGAACTGGAGTGAGTGATTCTCGGAGAATTTGCTGTAGTAGGTTTGCTTGGATATAGGAGCTAAAGTTGAATGCACGGGGTGAATTGAACTTAGTATATTCTAGCACTGCTGCCTGTGGTTGCAAAAGGGGTGATCGACGAAGAGTTGATCTCTCTGATGTGGTGAAGCTTGGTGGAACCACTGTCGCGCTCTAATTTTATCTACTGCCCGTACCCCAGGGCTACTTAACACTAGGAAATAGAGACGCCTGAAACACCCTAATTATTCAGTGTAGTTTTCACCCAGAGTCACTTCCATATTGTCTCACCAATCTCAGGAGTCCTCATTAGGTCCCAGCATGCATAGAGCAGAGCCAATTTCTAGCTCGCGGCCAAAGGGCTCAATTCAGCCACGAGGTGAGCCAGACAGTGTATGATTAGCTGCTGCCACTGGTTTTACTTGGGATCGCTTGAAGGAAAAAGTATCCCAACTGGGAATCTGCACACTGAATGATTGTGTATAAGAAGTGGGTGCAAGCCTGTAACGTTCTCCCGAAAGTGTACGTACTAACTTAACGTCAATCTATTGCTTTTTGTAGGCACCAATAGGTTACCCGAACCCACTAAGAACCCAAATGCTAATAATTTACAGAAATACACATGAAATACGCCCGACTCAAAATAAACGCCTATGTAATTTCAGTATATATTGTCGTTATCTGTCTTGGAGGTCTAGACTACTGACCTTGACAAACTTAACATAGATTGAGAGATCGAAATGCTTTATCATGGTGAGACGCCCTCACGCCTCTGTTGTGTTTTATTTTCCTTGTTTCCCCCTCTCCCATCCCTACCAATTGATTGTCGGACATGTAGTTCTTGGATGCGATGCATCTCTTGTAGAGAGCCGCACATGATGCGGCGTTTCTAGTGCAGTCAAGAGTTACTGAGGTCACAGTCGCCTATTTCATCCCCATCCCTCTCGAGCTGTTGACGACTGGACTCTGTATTTGGGTTAAAATATGAGGCCTAGGCAATGTAGGACTCAGTTCAGCCAACTATCTGATGGTATGGGCCATGGTAAGTCCCTACTACATGTCTGTGACAAACATTGAAATCTAACAGTTCCTCGCCATTATGATCATAGTTTATTGGAGCCGCAGTGTACATCAGTGGACTAATCTATAGTACTTAAAGTTCAACTTCTAATAGAGATGAGTTGCCGACTGTTAATTAAAATATCTGTTTAGAGGACTGCCCTATGGATTTGGATATTATAAAACAGCCCTTTTAAATGAGCAGATAGAAATATTCATGATGGTAGATCTACCTATTCTAGTTACAGAGTAATATAATTAACGTAACTAGGGTAACTACATCTTTACTCGCTTCTATAATGCAGCTATTGCCAGTACTAAACTTGCTATATTAGTGCTGTACTATTACATCATTATAACCTTTAAGTTTCATATTATGGTCCTCACCACAGCGGTCTTTATGATTCTATAGCTAATAATGATGGAAATACTCCTGGGCCAGTAATGTGGGTCCATCTTATGATTCTAGGACTTAGATATGCCTGGATAATACCTTAACCTCATGGAATTCACCTGCTTCACTAACATTACTAACCTGGTTACTAATGTCTGGATATTTTCCTAGCCTTTACCTATTATTTGCAAGCTCCAGATGTCTTATAATTAGAAGATTACTCTCAGTTTTCCTTCTCTGTTAGATTAGTGTTAGTACTTCCACTGCCCCTTAAGTATATAAGAAATAAGCTTACTCATTGCAGGATGTGTGCTATTAGTGCTGCCTATCTTTCTATTATAGTCTTGCAGGGCTCACCCGACTTTATATATAAGCCTGCCTAGTGTCATCTCTCTATAACCCTTTGCCTGCCTAATGATACAGGGGCTGGGGTGTCCTTGGGAATCCTCTCCGCCTGGGAGCCACTAGGCGGAATCTTCTGTGCCAACCTGCCCATCATCTGTTGCGCGGTAGTGACCATGCTTCAAAACCTTAAGGGGTCTGTGTCTGGACAGCCTTCTTGTATGGTAACCTAAATTTACATCTCTATTGGGATGCAGAGCAATCCTATCAACCTTAGGCTACCCTTAATGATGGGAGTGGTGTAGATGGACTATAACTCAGAAGCCTCTGCTACTAAAGTGTGCGCTGAGGTTACAGAGTTATAGTTAATAAGTTATAATGCTATTTACGTGGACCAGTATTTTAAGCAGTAGGTTTATTATAAAGGTGAGGAGATGCCTTCGCGTCTGATACTGAAGGGAAGCTTGTAGTGAGTGTAGTAGGGAATTTCTCTGGAAATTGAATATACTATATTCATTATGCCCATGGCTCTTTACAACCAGACAAATATTAATATAAAGCAAGGGTAGCAGTCAGCGTCCAGAGACCAAAGCCTAAGCTTGTCCTGGGATATTATGCCCGAGCTCTGCATCGGCGGGCTCGCATTGAGTTATCAAATCATGGATAAAGGTCAGATCAGAACCTACTAGTCCTGCTGCTGTGACGTATAAGATCGCTAAAGGTAATGTCTGCATTGCATGTAATGGGTTATTAAACTGGGCATAGTGCGTGCCATCCGTCTAATTCAATCGATATCATGGTAGCAGCCTGGGTATTCATCGACTTACAGCGTCTGTCTAGCTACTCGCCTGTCTAACAACCAGGTGATGTCAAGCTGTGGCCAGCAAGCTCTTCTTGGCCTTGCAGTTCCTTCGCTGAGAGGTTCTTGCAATAGAGCCCATTCGGTGTCGCGAACAGTAATGATCAAGCCTCTCCATGTTCTGATTTAGTGCCGACTGCCTGGCTACTGTGATACTGTGTTCGTCTTCTTTGACCATGGTCGAAACTAGATCATTATTGGGACGGTATTAGATTTCGCGGATAAGTCAGGGTTGGTCAAGGGAGGTCGGGTGTATCGCATGGATTAGTAGAAAGCTGTATTTCAAACCTAATATAGCTACTAAGTATACTAGTATATCTTTTAGATTAATAGTTGCGTCTGTAATCTTCAGGCTGCTGGCATTGGATTTGGGCTGATTCTCAGAGAGACTGTTGTTGATACCGAGGAAGAGAGAGTGAAGAAAAGAATATTCCAATTTTATGGATTCTAGGCAAAATGAGTGAATTATTAAACCCCTGAATGGAAATAACAGCGGTTTGCCATTTCACTATGAACGGGCATTATATGAGGCTTATCAATGCCAAATAAATGATTAAATGTTTTCAGCCTAGGCCTTAAGGCGTCCGTCCATGGAACATTGACTGTAAATATTTTTGTTGTCGGCTACTGGACTTCCGGAAGTACCTAGTACCCCTCTTTTAGTTCGCGTTGCGTGACCTCAATAGAATGTCAACTTTGACCTGCTTCTTTTTTAAATTAGCATAAATTAGCATGATGAGAGGAGCTGCTCACACGCCAAGCTTTCAATTACAACAGTTCTGGTGTTTGTGATGAGAGACTGCTGACTACCACTGTTGCACCCATCACATGTCTCACATACCTCTTAATTGCGGCGCAGGACCCTAACCAAGACCAGGCAAGATTAATGAGACTAGCTATTCCTGATTTTATACTAGCTTGCTTGGTTTCCTCCCATCACCCCAGCTTGCACCAATCAAACTTCAGTGTGATCTACTAACGCACTCTTGATGTGAGTGAACTTGTTAGCCTCTGTTGTGTCCAGTGTACACAGTGGACTAATGGACAAGGATCTCAGTGTCAAGATAAGTTTAGGGAGAAGGGTGAATCCACCCCCTTTTCCCCCCAGTTAATCTGAGTGTAGTTTTTGTTTCTTTTCGGATCTGTCCTGCGCACTGCGACGTGCTCAAATAGAGAGCATCCCGGTGTGCATAAGAACGCAGCCCACTATGGTCGCCGGATTGGACGTCGACGCAGATGAGTCTGTGAATTTATGGCGGAGACTAAAAGCCATTCTTGGATCATCACCACAGAAGGAACATGTGCCTCAGGGAGAGGGTGATAATGTTGACAGCGTCACAGAACGTTGGAAACTGCTCACTCGCTACCAAGAAGATATACCACACTGCTCGGTCAGTGTTACAGCCGTCTCATTTGGGTTTAAATACTAAACAGTTTTCCTCTCCAGCTGAATTGCATCTACGAACTGGTGCTGGATTATAATTGTGCTCACACCGACTTTGCTTGCATCTGTACCAGGCTCGAGGTGATCAGTCAGGATGTGAAATTCAGATCCTGCTATGACCATTGTCCTATCAATCCTGATCAGCGATGTAAGTTATATCACTAAAATTAAGCGTTGACATGGTTGTCTTAGCAATATGAGCTAGGGACGCCGGGACGATTGCTTGATTTCTGCGAACTAGTGGGGGTCCAGCCGGCACTTCCGGACTACATGAGCCAATACAGTGAATTACATAGAAGGCAACCTGTTGAAGCAAGGGCTTTCGCTCAGGAGTCGGGGGCGACTGGTGGGCGGGTGAGCGTCGTCACAGTGTATAGCACTGCAACTAGGATTCATGCGTCGACTTCAGATGCAGAGGTTTTAACCTCCACGATGACAATTACAGCTTCCTGGGTCAGCGCCATACAAACAGTTCTAGTAACCAAAACAGCGACGGGCTTCTCCACGAGCCAGATCTCCAGTGTTAGTACATATTTGCCAACCGCAACACCTGAACCTGTGGATCCGAGCCTCCAATCGACCGGTCTCTCAACGGGAGCAAAAGCGGGGATTGGGGTAGCGATACCCTTGGCAGTGATTTGCATAGCTTCGATCCTGCTATGGTACATACGGCGGAAAAAGAAGAACGGGGGAGACGGCGGGGGACATGATGAAACCCAACTGCCGACAACTATATCGCCAACTTCACCCGCAGTCAATAACTTACCTTTCGAGAAAGATGGGAACGCTATCAATGAGTTAGATGGCCAGCAGAATTCGGAAACTGACGCAAAGTCTAAGACAACCATTTTCGAGCTAGATGCGAACCTGACCACTCCCGAAAAGGACCAAGGACAGCAAAAGGAAGTGACAAGTGGTGATTCACTGACGACTGTCGGAGCTTTTCCACGACCTTCGTCTATGCAGGAAGAGATGAGCGGACCTGCGAATATATGTGGGTTCAATACCCCGCGAGAGTCCCAAGAAGGCAATCCGTCTCATGCCTATGAAGAAATGTCACTCGCGGATCTAGAGGAGGAATTGGCTCGTGTAGCAAGAAGAAAGGAAAGGCTTCAACATCTCGAGTCGCTGGAGAACACGCAGGAAGCCTTGAGACGGCTGATTGCGGCAAGGAAGAAGGAATAATACGGCGCTATTGTGAGAATTCTGCATAGCCAAAGGATCTGTAAATCAGCACCAAGCAGATTTCATGTATAATTAAATGCTATGGCAATAGCATTTTGCTAAAGTTGATGGCGGGGCATGCACGCGATCACCACCGAAGCTTCAAAGGGCCTTGGGTGTACTTACAGTATTTAATATGGATAGATAGGAAAACCTTATAGGAAAAGAAGGTGTTGATCGTGTCGAAAACTGCTCTAAAATCAGCAGTGTTTGCTTTGGTGTTGAGTAGATGCAGAACAACACCCTTAATGGTTACCCTCACACTGCAGAGACTGCCATATTCAAGGCTATAAGTAACTGCAATGTCCGCAGCGCAAGAATAACTATTTAGTAATATAATTATGTTTTAGGGGTTGAAAATAGCTTCAATTTCGGCTCTGGCTAATCTTGTATGGCGGCTCGCTTACTGTTATTTATGCCACGTACGAGACTCCGCCGCGTAACCCCTAATACCAGACTTCCTCTATGCTTCCTCACCTCAAAGAAATCGGTCTGCAACAGAAAGACCAAACTTCTATTTCTCTGCCAACCCGCTTCACAACTTCAGGGCACACAATGAAATTACCCCACGTTCCAAATGAAATTATTCTAGCTATAGGTAGTTTCCTGGACTGCGAAAAAGACATCAGCAGTCTGTCCCAAGTCAATAAAATTCTTTACACAGTCCTCAATCCATACCTCTATCATCGCAATTTCCAGTCTTCAGGCTCGTCGGCTCTGCTCTGGGCAGCGGAAAATGGACACCAAGGGGTTGCAAAAAGGCCCTTCGGGTTGGTGGTGCTGCTGCAATTTGCACAAGAAATTCTGCTGGAGAAACTCCTCTACTCTTACCTGCTAAACAGCGCCAATTATCAATTGCTCAGTGGCTGCTTGAATATTGTGGCATAGACCCGAATTGTCAGGATGTCTATGGTCGTACGCCCCTATTCTGGGCTTGCACGCAGGGAGATGAAGATATGGTGAATCTCGTGCTTAAACAACCATGGATTCAGCTGGATCTACCTGACGAAGCATATGCCCTGTCTAAATCACAGAATTCTACGGCCGAACACCATTTGCACACGCAGTCATCAATGGGCATAGAAAGATTGTTGAGCGATTGATTAGAGCGGGAGTTGATCTTAACCCAAGGGACCTGCTAGGTAAAACAGGACTTTATCATGCTATTGAGGCTGGGAATATACATCTTATTCACCTGCTGCTCTCAACTCCTGGCGTGGATCCCAACCTTCAGAGATACATCATCGGCTTGGCACCACTGTATTACGCAGCTAGCAAGGGAAACCTTTCCGTTGTTAATCTCCTTCTGGCTGTGGAGAACATCAACACCGAGGTCAGGAATCAGCGTGGTTATACACCACTTTTTAATGCTGCGAGTAAAGGACATGAAGCGATCGTTAAGGTGATCCTTGATAAAGGTTATGCTCCAAACCCCCATGATTACCAGGCACGCCATACGCCTTGTACAAGGGCAACTTTCCATGGACATGCGCACATAGCCAATATTATACATGAAAGGATTCCGCCAACCCCTCCTCGTGAGCGAAAAATCAGATCAAGACACCGTTATCCACGAATACATGATGTGTAAATAGGATCATAGCAATAAGTGTGAGAACTACAAGATATATGAAGCCCGTCTCCCATGTCCTTCATTAGAGCAGGATCTTGCATTGCCCTAGGGAATCAACTTTATAATGGAAAATAACCTACTGGTTCAAATTTTCTTTCTTTCCTTTTTTTTTTTTTCTGAGCACTGAAAATCTGAATGTTTATTCCCTTCATAGCACATTACCCCTCAGTGCCTGTCCGGTACTTTTACACTCCTTGGGTATTCTCTAGTATACCTAGCTATTTTACATGTAGTCAGCAAATCCCAAAGGAAAGCTAACAGGCTCCAGGCTCTTCTCCAATATTAGAGTCTTTTGAAGCACACCACAAGTGGCAGTGGCCGCCAGTCCATGTGGCCATTGAGGATCAAGACGAACACCTAACTTCTTGATTTACCTTAATAACATGATGTTCAAGGCGCCAACTGCAGAATATATAACCAGCTATCACCGAGAAAGCGCAGGATGTTGACGGAGATTATTCTCTAAAAAGCGAGAACCTGACAAACTCATAGCTGGTTTCTGGAAATGCGGTTGCTGGCCAATAGAAGTGACTGATCGTGGCTATTGCTCAGTCTAGAATCCCGACGATCTATACATCTTTATCTCTATCGACTAGGTCCACATCCTCTGGATCCTGAATTCTATTCCGGAGCCAGTCTTCGATGACGGGGATAAGCCGCCGTGCAAAGTTTTGAGCTTTGAATGTGGGACAGAATACGTTCGGTCAGGCATCCATTCGCCTTGCTCTACAGTAGGGACTCGGATTTATAACAACCATGACAGGAACGTGGTCGCAGTGATATAACTGATTGGGTATTAACAGTAGTGACTACAGAAGACGTTCCTGCCTAAAGTACCACATGCTAGTCATGACAAATGGGAAGTGATTCTGAAGCCGCGCTTATCCTCTGCCCTCGGTAGTCTATCAGGCCTTGTTGGCCAGTACCAATTCCGGGCGTTGGTATGTATTTGACTTCGGCTGTTCCTTACGATAAGCGCCTAAACAGTCCAGGGTAATCGACAACAAAACCATCCTCGTCTGTGCTAAGCTCCGCCATAAATCCCGAAGTCAAGCCCTCGTAGCGATACAATCGGTTCGGCTGGAGACATGTATATCGTTGCTCCACCGCGACTGGTTTAAGAGCTGGAACAGGTATATACACAACACGAAGGACTTGCGCAGCGCCGTGTTTCAATTGCAAGCGGCGGATCGGGAGTGTATTGGTAAATGGTGTTGCGGAAATATCAATATCAACGCATCCATCAAGTCCAGCCACGTGGGTTCCATTAGCATCGAACCACTTTCCTTTGCCGTCTGCACTCAGAACCAGTTTCTGATCAGTTGCCGTGTCATTTATCTCAAGCTCCCTCACGGCCCAGTTGGCGTCCAGAACTACTCGGTAGAATATCCCGTATTTTGCGTCGTTATGAGTCCCGACCACCACGCTCTGGGCGACCAAGCCGCCGGTTGTCGTCCTGACGTGAAGATGTTCAATTCCGCTTCGGTCCATGGGCTCCCATCGTGTTGCCTTGTCCAGGACAGTCATTGGGAAAGTAAAGTTCATCCTGGGGCTCGGTTGATACTAGGTGCGCCAGTTAAGGAAGGGGATGGAGCATGATATGCTCAGTACGGCAGCGCTTTTTTGCCAGTGAGGTTGGTAACATGTGAAGCGATGGACGCGGACGCTTGTCTGTTGTTAGTTAGATGGTCCACCGATGACTAATCGAGGGAGCTAACTAAGCCACAGGGGACACATTTCGTTCCAACAGTAAGTCGTTGGACCCTATTTTTCTTCACACCCTTTTCTACCTGCACTCTTGTTCGCTGCGCTCCATCAAGTTTCGTGAGCAAAAAGGTGCTGCGGCTGTGCTGCTTACTAGCATCGATTCTTGGCGTATTCTGCTGTGTGGAATATGACTGGGTCTAGACTCCACCCTCGTCTAGGTGTAAAATAGACATATGAACCTCTCTGCACCTGCAGATATCCATTTGAAAAACTGGTTGAGGCAACGTAAGAAATCTTTCAAGAAGCTCATTGAAAGGGTGTCTAGGAGCTTCTCAAAGAACTACAGTGGTCGCTAGAGCAATACTAGGATACGAAAACCACCTGACAAAAAGCCATTCTGGTAGAGTGACAGGGCACCTTCAAGCTCAGCTAGCTATGGGACTGAGGCAGGACAAACAAAACAGGACACACGAGCCAAAGCCTCCTCTAGATCCGCGAGTGACATTTCTTCGTAGGCTTGAGACGCATTGCCTTGGGACTCTCGCGGGGTATAGAAACCACATATATTCACTGGTCCGCTCATCTCTTCCTACATAGATGGAGGTCGTGGGAAGGCTCCGAGAGCCGTCAGTGAATCACCACTTGTCACTTCCTTTATAGTTCAGTCCGTGCCTCGATGGTGGCAAGCAAATCCCTATCTTACCACCTTCTGCCGCCCTCCTTGTGAGAACTGAAGCGTGTCGATATGCAGAGTCAGACATGATCGGCACTGCAGTCATGCCCAGCAGTGTAGAGGGACTTGCTTTGCGCCGCTCTACCATCTAATGATGTCCCGATAGCACCCGTCCTTTGTTAGTATGGAACTGACTAGTTACCATTCTCAGCCTCTTTGACAATGTGCTGAGAACATTAAACATTGCCACTTCCCTTATTGTAACCTGGCCTGTTATGATTGGTTCTTCAGCATTTGTTTGCGACTCTGAGCGCTAGTCCATGCGGCCCAGCCGCACTGCTTTGCATTTGCTGTTTTTTGACAGTGCTGAGCCTGTGTCTTTTCAGCAAGGCTTATTGGATCCCAATCGAGCGAGCTGCAGTCGCGCCTCTAACTGCAGTGCCGTGATATCCACGCTGATTGGATTACAACTGGCGTCCACCACTACCACCGCCATCGCTGGTTTGTCATTTTACCAAATTTCCAGCCAAATTGAATCACCGAGGCGATGGACCGCTTAAAGAATCGATGGAAAGTCTGGAAGAGTGGGAAAGAGAAGAGACAAAATGAGGGCTTTGGCAAGGTCTCCCCCTCAACTCTGCCACTGGCCCTATCGCCGGGTACGTTGGGTTGGACACATGCATTACGGCCATCTCAAAATCTATCTATCCTATATACTGAATTTGGAGACGTATAAGGCACATTGGAGTCTCATCCAGCGACCTAGCAGAGCCACTTCTTTCAAGAATTTGTCGACTACCAAGGCCCAGATCGCCCTAGCAACTGGCGGGGATCGGCAGCTTGCCACGGCATCCACTGAAAAGGCAGCGTCGGATGCCTCCTGCTATTTGACGGGGAAAACGTATGTTCCACATTCTGTTCCACCAGCCGGCGATCCTTACGAGAGACGCACCCCGGAGCCAAGGAGCTCCATCTCATATTGCTGACTGTCAAATCATGCCGATCCGATTCCGCCGCTCTGGAACGGCAACCTCTGGACGATGTGCAGCGATTTCCCGTCGCTGACGATGATTTTGGCCGATTCAACATCAATTTAAATACTGAAGGCCATCAAATTCCTCGTATTGAGTAAGGTGGCCATGCCTCGTCAATAACACGCGCGGAATCATCATGATACAATACGAAGCCCTCAACCTGACCGTTGACAACGTCCAGCTCTCCTTATTTATTACCTACCGGCCCGGCGCTAAGCAAATCACCTGCTTTCTGCATAGCTTTGGCTCCTGTAAAGAGCGTCTGCATGGTATTCTTCATCTCCCCGCATTCGCAGAACACACATTCCTCGCCTACGACGCCCCAGGGTGCAGCACTTCCTCATTCTCGGATCTCTCCAAAAACTACAATCGCCTTCCTGGTATCTCCCGCGCAGGCCGTGCTGGTCCACTACGGTACTACTCACTTCGGCCTCATCGGCCACTAATGGTCGGACTCACGGCACTGATGCTGGTACATATCGAACCAGCCCGCATTAGTTTCATCAATCAATGTCAAGAGGAACCTCGCGCCGAAAGATTGTTTCCTGAGTCGGCAGATCTTCACGCCCCCGGGGCACTCTGATGAGGAGTTTCTTGCACGCTTCATCGAGCCGTCGCTCGCTGTCGCTTAGGACTGACCTGTATGCTGCTAGTCTACCTGCTTGAATCCGTGCCAGGGTTGTCTGAGGGAAAGGCTCAAGGGGAAGTCCCTGTCGCTTCCGTGTCCGAGGATGTTCATGGTTGGAGAACAGAACCTTGGCTTGTCGTATCTTGGGGAGCTGAAGGAGGAGGGGCTTTGAGTTGGTGGAGATTCCATTCAGTGGGCGTTTGCCTATGTATTCGAATCTCCCGGAGATGTGTAGGGCAAATTGCCGCGTTTCTGGGAAGAGCTTAGACTATGCTCTGTTGTAGAGAGGATGGATCCTTGCGTGGATACTGAGCTTTTGGCATGCGTTGCCTTTCGTGTGAGTGTAGGTTAACGTTATTGTCAACTGCTCAGGGAAGCCATGAGGGGCGAGTGGGCGAGTAAAACCACAAAGCTTATCGGAATAGTACGGCTGAATTGTCCAGATATACCTAGTCTGGGAGGCGACGGGGGAAAACAATCCAAATCTCCCCAGAGTAAATAGAGACTATGTACTTCCTTAACCCAGCGTCAGTGATCCATTCCCAGATAATTTGACATTCCCGGAGCGTGCACATGAATAAACCTCACAAGGCACTTAGGATGGGCAGTATTGAAAAGAGCGAAAGAGCGAAAGAGAAAAGGGAAAAAAGCAAAAGGCATAACGGACGACGAAGAGCAAAAATCCGGGCGAAGGACGCTGTTGTTTTGCCCTGTCTGCTGCGCGAGGCTCAAGGTCAGCCAATCCCTACGTTTCCGGCGACCCAAAGGGCAGGTTAATGTGACGATCCGACCGCCTACGTAGTTTTCTGGGGGATTCTGAAACGAAGATGAAGAAACTAACCAGGACTAAACCTACAAAGACAGCGGGAAACTTACCAAGCTGCTGGTAAGCTATTCCACTTATGTACTAGATAGCTTCCCTCCACCATAGAGGTTTCGTTTTGTGGCTACTCATGGGGAAAGTGACAGGTGCAGACAAGTAGGCAAGGCGCTAGAAGGACTCGAAGAACGCAAAAGAAGGCTAGTTGCATGTAATACGTAGAATAGTCTAACTGGGGCTGGTAACCTACCGACAGCTGGCAAGAATTCCGTCCTTGCGTGGTGGCTCTTACGATTAGAATCCATGATTTCTCAGAATCAAATGAGTTGTTGTTACACTCCAAGGCCCAAGGCTCAAGGCTCAAGCTTTACTCCTTCTGCGTAAATTATTTAAACGATTCGACTCTCTCACGAGTGCTTGGTGTTTGCATATCTCCCATACAGACCATCAGCTTTGCTTGTACCTCGAAGAGCCTATATTTCTTGGATCTATTGTCCACTGCCCCAGGATGTCCAGTCCTGTACCCTTCTTCTACAGAAACCCACCAGATGATGTATATTCTTTCAATTTTAACATTGCTTCGGGCTCTTCGAATCAGGCTGAAAACTTCAGTCTCCATTACCCTGTTCAGGAGGGATCCCTGGCCTTTGCGACCGGTCGGACAGCTACTACATATCCGCCACAAGGCATTCCTCCTGATACAGCCTCGCAATTTCGTTGGCATTTCCCAGTGTGTACAGCGTCTCTTCCAGCCTATACACCAGCTCTCCTTCCTGTTAATCCAGAGTCATTCCTGAACCAACTACGGGATAATACTCATTCTGTGGAGAGTCGCCTTCGCCAGTCACAAGGCTATATCATTGAGCACGGCGCGCAGGGAGACTCCATTCCACCCTTCGAAAATCCAGTCTTCCCTCTCCAACCTATACGCCAAGACGAAGCCAGACAGACTGCCGGTAACCTGTAAGTTTCTCCCGGCTGTATGGAAAATAATCCCGCTGATTTGCTCTCATTCATAGGCTACCAGTTCGAAATGCCCACCTCGTGTGCAAGTGGGAGGGATGTACCTACAAAAAACCGTTCAATCGAAAGGCGGACCTGTCACGTCATGTCGAGTCGATGCATATTGCTCCCCGCTCATACTGCTGCCTAGCTGAGGGGTGCTATAGACTTTTCAGCAGGAAGGACAAACGCGATGCGCATATGCTGGAACGCCACTTGGTTTCAGGATTGGAAAGGCAGCCGGATGTGTAGGGATCGGCAGGAGCAATGCTACGAACTTTTCTTTTTGCAAGCGTTTCCATGCCTAGGCTTTTTACGGTCGAGAATAGCTAGCCCTTTATGCTTTCCTTTTTTCACAGACTATACATTCAACTCCAGTTATATCGATAGACGATATCAATTTTCATTCTCTAACTATGGAATAAAGAGAATACATCTGGTGGTGAGGTGAAGATACCCGAATGCTGAGGGCATAGAAAAAGGACCCGCAAGCTGAGCTGACTGGGTACGCCTAAAACAAAATATTTATAGTTATGTACTCGGTATTGTTCGGGGCTAATGGCAGGTTATCTAGAATGTACTAGTCCGGCAACATGAACAGGCCACTGCACGGATACAAGCCAAAAGAACGGGAAGAACTCCAGTTCAAGCTCTTCACTTTGACGCAGGGGGCCAGCCCGAAGTATCGCGTGCATAGTCCCGGTGACTTGGATCCTGTACTACACGCGGAAAAGTGGGTGGAGACAGAAAAGATGAGGGCGATCCTGTGCCATTTCTTACCAGTTGGGGCGCTCGTTTTCTCATTTCTCAACCAACAAGAATTCAATGTATGATTTGGAATTAGCTGTTTCACAGGCTTGAAGCCCCGGGTCCCACGCGGCAAGAATCCATGTAGGACGGTCGAGGGCCCCGTTGGTGGTAATTAGATTGTTGGTATGATTGTCCCTCCAATTACTCGATATGATGTTGGCTGCCTCTGGGCTGACACAGGTAATGCCGAAATAAGGGAGGGGGTGGACGGGAAATTCACTGGATTCGCTTGGATGAAACACCCACAATGTGATTCCTCACATGGCGCGATGGTCCCCCACCCGCTCGTCCTGAGTTAGAGCCGGGGAAAGAATTAGACTCGTATAGCATCGGACGATGATTGGTCTTTCTATTCCTGGATTCCAAGTTGTCGCGACCAGAGAAGACGGCGCGTTCAAGGTCTGATGGCTTTTGGCGACACCGAAAGCGGGCATATCACTGCTTTAGTGGCTACATTCCCTGTTGGAAGGTATTGCGCACCTACATATCAAGTCGACCTGAACATGTGCTAGAATATACCTAAACTCTGCTCCAAGAAACGAAACTGATTGTAGCGGACTGAACCCCCTTGATGCCGCGCAAGGCGCAAGCAAATGTCTCTAGGAACATACAGTGAGACCCGAGATCAGGGCTTCTGCGATCTGCTTTGGCGGTTGCAGGATGAATGAAAAAAGATGACCTTCGAGTTTAATTCATGATGGCCCAGTCGTTGTCGCATATAACAAACGGGCAAGAAGAGATTACAGAAATGGTCGAAAACGACGTGCTGGGCGGACTTTTCGGTAGCCTCCAAAATCTGCAATTTTTGGGATACAAATGTACCATGGCGGCTGATGGGTGTGGCTAATGTCGCGGTGTCCACATATTTGAGGGGCCCATGGACACTCTACAGATAGTTGCTGCATACCCTACACTGTCACCCGAGCCATCCTCGATTGCATCTTTTGCCAAAGAGTGAGCTACAATAATACCCCAAAAGAGGTCTATCATTTCTCACAACTCTACACGCCAGCTCCTATCCGTCGTGGGAGTTTTACAGCTGCTGTTTACCTCTCTGGCCATCGCTCACTAGACGTTTGCAGCTCCTGATCACCACGCATATAGCTTGAGAGCGAAGACTACATCCCTCAAGCAAAACATGCTCAATGGGCAGGCTGATGCTGGTAGGTATAGTGTAGACTGGCCGCATGAATGGATATTCAGTGATAGCTGGGTAACTGCACAAAATGATGGATGATTTCCCATATCTCAGGCACACAATTCACACAACGAAAGTCTCGCTGGTGTTGGAGAGGAAAATCACCTGGAGACAATGGTCTCGTCGGCCAGGGCAGCAGACTCGGTTGTCCAGCTATTGCAACCTGTTGTATGTTTGATGGCCTGAGTCAGCAATGGAGCAAACAAATTCCGTAGATCTGGTAGGTCACTTAAAGTCGCCATAGGAACAGGTGAGTCAGGATGACCGGCTGGTAGCAGCTAAAAGGTGTCTGTCTCACCAGTAGGTAGTGAGACCTCCGCCATTTTTGAATTCAGAGGTAAGGCTGACGGCACGGCGCCAAGTCCTGCGTGTTGTCGACCACAGCCACACTACAGCGCCGTATGCCCCATCTAGGAACATCCCTGTGGCCTAGTGCTTTTGGTCTGTCATGAATCTCTGATTTGGCCCACCGTTCCAGATGAGCAACGGTGAATTGCGTAAGGCACAGTCAGGGCTCGGGGAATTCATGAACTTTACCACATTCATTCCTCAAGGTGAGCCGTCCGGAACAGGTATCTCACGTACCCAATCTAATTGTAAGCAATGCATACAGTATGAAAGCTTTTTGTTCGAATTACACCCTTCAGGGCAGCGCACCACGGCGACCAAACCTTTCTAGCACAACCGGCGGGCTCGATGATGATCAGGGAAGCCCATCTATTCATTACATACAATGACTCCTCCAGTCAAGAATGAAACTAGCAAACTGAGAGAGGTAGCCCTACGCAGCTCACAAAAATACAGAAGGCTAATGACTTCTTGAGTGCATCATAATCCCCAGTCCACCTCCTTTCCGCGAGACACAGTATAAAGACCCTTATCCCATCCTTTTGCCCATCTACCTTGAGACAGAAACATACCTCTTGATCATTGACAAGTGAGGAACACCAAAGATCTGTAGGGTAGCCAATTCCATAAATCCAGCGGCCTGGTATAGCGGACGCCCAGCAGGTGTAGCAACCAGATAACAGTCTCTCTTTTCCGCTGCAGCCCGCTGTACGCCCCATTGCAAGAGCATCTTGCCAATACCCCTCCGCCAATGACGCGGGTCCACAGCAATATAATCAAGATCTACGCTGCTTGTATTAGTTTAGTCTGTCGCCTGGCAGCTAAAACCGCGTGAGGTGCACATACGCCACACATTCCTTTTCATCTCGTCGCCGAAATGCGCGCGGGCATCATCTGCAAGAATCCGACGCATTTCAGCTAATGCGGACTGGTCTAGGCCCGCAGGCGCATGCGCAGCAGGTTCTGGTTCTGGTTCTGGTTTTGGGGGTTGGCGCGGTTCGCAACCGCCAGCGCCAGCTGGGGCTGGAACGTCCCACAGCGCAAAGCCAACTACCTGCCCGTGCAGAGCATCGTCTACGGCCACCATGAGAGCGGTGCCGTCAGAGTGGAAGCTCGAAGTCTTGCGAGCAGCTCGCCATTGCCTGCATGCTTCGCCAACTGGCATGTTCGTCGGTTGGAGGTCAGGTGGAAACAAGCGTCGGGATATCGCGTCTGTGGTCGGATTGAAGGCTGCTGCTGCAATATTTCCAATCATCTCTAGGTCTTCCTCTCTTGCGGGGCGTATAGAAAGGACCATTTTGCTATTTGACAGTTCCTCGGACACTTTTGCTCAGACTCTCACAGAATTTCTGGATATGGTTGCAGCCGAGTCTAATACAGTTCAAAGGCCACCCAGACTGAGGGCAGAAGAGTATCAGAGGACAGTGTTGTCTAGACAGAGGGCCTCGCAACATGAAGATAGAGAACACTCAGGCAGCTACCCCGCCTCGTATTTTCCCCACTGTTTTTCGCACGTTCCAAGACTTACCAAGGTAGAGAGGCAGTGACGTAGCAGAGTGCGTATACTCCGAGTCTGAGGATGAACTGGACAAAAACCAAAAGGAATGTGAAGGGATACGGCATGTAGATTCCTATGGAAGGAGGTACCGATTTCTGTAAGAGGAGATGCAAAGTCAACTCGAACGCCGCGCTGCTAGATATAGTACAAAACCCATAACCCTGACGAAAGCCGTCAATCAGACCAGACGAATTCCCTTCTCCTCCAAGTACTGCTCAAATCGCTCTGGGAGACCTGACGGTTCCGCAACAGCCACGTACGTATCGGGTCTAAGAAGGTACGCTGCGTCTCTCCCGAATCCAACTGCTTGGTACTTCCCGTCCCAGGCGAAGACACGCAGGGGCACATGCTTATCGCGACACCAATCCTCCATCTCCCGCTTTGAATCCCCATAGACATGGACTTGCCATGTAATTTCCTTCAGACTGTCAAAGTTGTCAACGTCACCCACAGGCGCCCACGGGATCCGATCCCCGCCTTGTACGTAACCTGCCGTACCCGCAGACAAAGCGCTGTCCCGATAGTTCAGCATGATCTGCGACACGCCTCGAAACAGACGGTGTCGGACCCTGTCGAACCGGGTCAAGATTGGCATGATGGTCGGGAGGACCCAGTTTCGGATGAAATTCGATACGTATCCCTTGGCAACGAGGTTGGTGAACGCCCGGTCGGTAGTGTTGACGAGGATACTCGCGAACGCACGGCGTTCTGGATCGTAGCTGTCCAGCAGCGATGCGTCGGCTTTACCATGCACCACCGTGGCGATCTTCCAGGCGAGATTGATCGCGTCACCGATGCCCGTGTTCATCCCCTGTCCGCCGACAGGACTGTGGATGTGCGCTGCATCACCTGCGAGGAACGCGCGGCCCCTGCGGAAGCTGGCTGCGAGGCGATGGTGCACACGGTATGTCGTGAACCAGTTGACTTTGTCGATCTGTAGCTCCATGTTCTTGATCGTGGTTGGTAGGATGTCGTCGAGGGTTAGTTCGGAGACGTCTTTGGTAATGTGTGTTTCGTCTACGGCGCCCGCGAGACGGGCCTTTCGATCTTGGTCGTATGCGAGAGATAGCATGAATTCGGATCCGTTGAGAGAGACGTGTGCTTCACCGTTCATAGTTGGTCCGCTGCCCTCGATGTCTGTCACGTAGAAGAGCTGGGGATACGTTTCGCCTTCGAAGGCGATGTTACATATGCGACGGACGGCGGAGTGGGCGCCGTCGCAGCCCACGATGTAGGTTGCCTGGCAGAACTCTGTTTTCTCGGCTTTTGTTGAGCTTGGTTGCTCGGTCGTGTGTTTCAGTTCAGCCATGATGTACTCATCATCCTCGTTAAAGTTGACCAGTTCCCAATTCCGTTGCACTGTTACCCCCATCGCATTCAAGCGGTCTTCCAGCAATCTCTCGTGGTGATCCTGAGGATAAATATGAATAAACGGGTACGGGGTCAATCCCTTGCCGACATTACCGATGGGTATATGAGCCCGGTGGGCACCTTCAGTCCAGAGATTGGTAGCTTCGATTTTGTGGCCGTTGGCGACCACGTCGTCGGCGAGGCCTAGCTGACGATATAACTCGAGTGTACGAGCATGGATCACCAAAGCCCGGGACGTAGATGGCTTGGCTTCTTTGCTGTCGATAATGCGCACCTTGACATTCTGGCGGGTGAGCCAGAGGGCGAGGGTGAGGCCAGTAGGACCTGCTCCAATAATGAGAACTTCGGTACGGGGAATCATAGTTCAGACTCAGTCTTGAAGACGAAAGGTCTCAATTGCTTGTGCTATGATCACAGGTATACAGGAGTACCATATTTTTATATGATTTTTCCGTGTTGCTATAGTTAGCGCGCGTGAGCACTAGATACCTTGTATGCGTCATCCCGCTCGGGTTTATTCGGGCTATGTTGCTCACCCCCCGGCTCGTCAGTACGTCACGAGCCTCAACGAATTTGAGTGACTCATGGACGATCTCAGTAAGTCATCTATTGTCAAATTTCTAGGCATGATGATGTCGCTCGCTGAGCTTCAGAACGCGAGCACATCGCACAATCGTGGATGTCTGAGTATCCTCTACCGGAAGTTACCGGGCATATGCCAAGCTGGATGCTTTAGTAATCAACAGGTTGGAATTGCCCAGTCCACAGATGTACTCGCCCATTCAACTGCTTGGAAACGATGGGAGGTAAAGAATAAGGACAGATTGGTTGTTGAGCTGCTGGGGCACCTTCGTAGATATCAATGGCTTCTGGTCGCAGCTACAGGCGCCTTTCAAGGTCTTAAAGCATTTTCTGCTCCTATTAGGCCAGTACTCGTCCCAGTAATATCGCATCATTGGTATCATCGTAGAGGTATGTGAACTCCTTTCCTCTTTCTAGCTTCAGGACAACGGTCTAATCTGCGACGAAAGGACAACATGATGAGAGGCTTGGACACCCCTCCGACTTGTAAGCAATCTACTAAATGATTGACACCGGTTGGAACATATTATCGCTTCGACAACTCCCACAAGAACATAGAACGAGCCTCTAACCACTTTTCTATCCGAGCACCCATGCTATTAGCGAACTGTGTTAATTGTGTATCCATGACGCTTAGATGAGCGTGCTCTCAACAGCAGCCAGGGTGCCGTTCTCAATGGCACCAGCATGGTGACGAGCAACCAATCCATAAGCGTATTGGTACCTAGTCACGGTTAGAATCATCTTGAGAAATGCTGGATAGCGCCAACTTACTTATCCAGGTAGGGCAGGACCTGGTCCAGGCCAGGGGTATTTCTCCAATCGCGCATCAGGTCGGTGACAACGCCAAATGTGCCCATGAGGGTGACGCCAGCCTTCTCCATGCGACGGTTGGCATCGGCCGCCAGCTTGACGTCAAAGGTACCGCTGGCCTCGGTGTTGGCGAAGACCTCGTATCCCTCGTCGATGAGCGAGAGGGCCAAGAACGCGGTGCCTATCTGGTTAGACTCGTCTCTGCAATGGAATGGAGGAAACTGGAAACATACAAACTTCGGTGACAATACCGCCGATAATCAACTGCTTCTTGCCAGTGGCCTTGACGGCCGCGCGGAACTCGGCATTGTCCCAGGCGTTGACCTCTCCCTGGCGATGGACAATGGTCACATTGGGGTTCAGGTCCACGACCTCCTTGATCATCAGTCCGTTGGGACCTGCGTCAGAGGAAGTGGTCATGACGACGGGCAGGTCAAACAGGTTGCCCAAGGCGGCGTGAGCAAGCATGTTGTTGCGGAAGTCGTTGGTGTTGAAGTCGCGGACCAGCTGAGCGAGCCCGACTTGGTAGTCAATGACGAGAACGGCCTGGTTGAGGAGTTAGTAGGCGCAAAACCTGGGACAGGAACTGAAGGGAAATACCGCGTTCTCCTTGTCCAGTCGGTTCCAGCCCATGACGGTCGTGGAGGCCGCCAGGAGAGCAACAGTCTGAAGGGCTCTGATGAAACGCATCTTGTCAGTGTGTTGGTGATTTGGATGAGAAGATGGGTTTCGGTCTGGCTGTTTGCTCTGTGGTCTGGATAACCACCAACCGAAGCGGGAAGCAGTCTCCTTTATACACTTGATGTTCGCTGATCGGCTTTCAACTTTCATTTGAGATTCATCTCCAGTTCCTTACCGTGGGGTTGATAAGCATGACACATTGCTTGCTAAATTCCCAGCTCCATTTAGCAGCCGTCTGGAGGGAAGCGTCGCAAGGACGCATAGCCGACCTCCAGTGAACACGAACAATACTTGGAAGCAAGACAGGCTACCCATGTCTCAGAATAATTTTCGAGAGTGGGTTTGACAAGATTTCAATGTGGAGTGCGACCCTGAGTAAGGTCATGGTAATGATTTGCTAAGACGGCAGATCCTTACTACTCCATAATGCCACATGTTTTCGGGGCTTCCACGAAAATGCATCATAGCCACAACAATCATGGACGACTATAGGCATGTTTCTATCTAGATTTCTTAGCAATTCAACAGAGTAATAGACTAGTGGTATCGAAGTAGAGCACCCTCCAAGCACGAGATTCAACTGCATAAACATATGTATATTGGATCATATCAGAGTAGTTCTGCATAGAAGTTATCTACCGAGGGAGCCATTCGAGCCTCTGTCAGCCACCGTTTCTCTAACCAAATCCGAATATGCCAGAGAATTAGGATCTCACTAGTTTATGTTGTGACAAAATCATTCATAAGGCTGAGTAAGACTTTAAGCGTGCGTATTCCATTTGTAAAGCTGCCAAAGCCATCAATAAGCATTGAGTAACGTATTTGACCAATCATATGTGGGAATCCTGTCAGTTCGGGCCGAACCTTTTAAATGAGCATGGAACTTTAGAAAATATATGACAAGATTAATAATATGACAGCTTTTCCAGAGTTCCCATCTACCCTACTTTGATAGCTTCTGAATGCCCAATTCAAGGAATGATAATGGATATGGACAGCTTACTCAGAGTCTTAGACGCTCGTACGTCCCGTAGAGGTAATGTGTGAATTGGAAGCTCAGCAAATACGGGGTACTAAAAGAACAAACTGAGGCTGGAGCTATACTAAGACTATACTATTACAATTTGATTCTGGTACTCAAATCCCATGGAACGGAGATGGGATCTGACTTGTGTGGTCGTATCTGAATGACAAGCTACGACTTTAGGCACCAGCATCCGATACCTTTATATATGTATGTATATATAGGTAGATGGAATTAACTCCTCCGCGAGTCCTCAGTGCGGGCGAGGACAACAGAGCCCAACAGACACATCCGCATCACAAGCGTGACCAGTTCTGATTCTATGTGCAGAGTCCAAACCATGGTAGACGAGAGCTAGATAGCAAGATAAGCTTATCTACACTGGTTGATGCTATCTGATATGAATCATATGATGAGATTCCACATGGTGCAGTTATCGTGCGGGGTAAGCCTTATCACTAGAAACGTTGTAATCGCAACACCACAAAAAGACAACAACTGCATAACAGCCCAGGAGAATAACCACAATGTCTGACATACCACACATATCAAACTGGGTCAACGGCACCCATACGCCCCCAACCCCCGAGCGCATCGTCGTGCTCAACCCCGCAACCGAAACCCCCATCGCAACCATCGACGCAACACCCCAAGCAACCATCCAAGCCATCATCGAAACATCATGGGAAACATTCCACAACGGACCTTGGTCCCGCGCCGACGCCTCCGAGCGCTTCACCGTCCTCTCAAAGGCAGCTGTCCTTCTCCGCGCCCGCATGTCCGAGTTCGTCGACCTCGAAACCAGACAGACAGGCCGACCGATCCGCGAGATGCGCGCCCAGCTAGCCCGCGTGCCGGAATGGCTGGAGTACTTTGCCTCGCTGGCTCGCGTCCACGAAGGCCGCGTGACGCCCTTCAAGGGTCCCGTCGTGAACACCCTGACCCGGCTCCCGCTGGGCGTAGTGGTGCAGATAACCCCGTACAACCACCCTTTGCTGATCGCGACGAAGAAGATAGCGGCTGCGCTGGCGGGTGGGAACGTGGCTATTGTAAAGCCATCGGAGCTGGCGCCGTTGTCGGTGCTGAGGCTTGGGGCGTTGTTCAAGGAGGCGGGCTTGCCTGACGGTGTGTTGCAGATCGTCAACGGGTATGGCTATGTGACGGGCAAGTTTCTGTGTGAGAGCCCGCGACTTGCGAAGATTGATTTGACCGGTGGGCTGGCGACGTACAAGGCTATTGCGCCGGTTGCAGCGGCGAACATGATCCCCATCACGGCGGAGCTTGGCGGAAAGGCGCCGGTGTGTTTGTTTCCGAGCCTGGACGTGGAATTGGCGGTCAAGGCGGCGCTGTTTGCGAGTTTCATTGCCAGTGGACAGACGTGTGTGACTGGGAGTCGATTCCTAGTGCATACTGATCTCTATGATCGTTTTAAAGAGTTATTGGAGAAAAAGGTGCGAGGTCTGCGAGTAGGAGACCCAATGGACGAGCGCACGCAGATTGGCTCGGTCATCTCGCGCGCTGCTGTGGAGAGATGCTCTGCTTTTGTGGCGAGGGCAGTACAGGAGGGAGGCCATGTACTCTGCGGTGGTAACCCGACAACAAACTCAAATGGAAAAGGCTTCTTCTTTGAGCCGACCATCATCGAGACACATGCGGATTCGGATCTTGCTTGTAATGAGGTCTTCGGGCCCGTTACTGCGCTCGTGAAATGCGACTCGGAGGAGGAGCTTATCCGCATCGCCAACAGCACTTCCTATGCCCTGGGAGCATCGGTCTGGACTAATGATTTCAACCAGGCTCATCGCGTTGCTGCAGAAATCGAAGCGGGCATCGTTTGGGTAAACGGACACCACCTGAATGATCCATCTTCACCGTGGGGCGGGTTTAAAGAAAGTGGTATGGGAAAGGAGAACGGCATCGAGGCTTATGAGAGTTACACCAAGACCAAGAGTACAGTGATCAACTATGGGGTGCAGCCTGTATGGTTTGATGACGAACCCGCCAACGCGCGGTATGGCTAGTTCCTACGAGGGCTTGTGGAATATAACGGTTGGTGTACCTCGATTGCATTCAGTCTCCAACGTAGCTGAGTAAAAGTAATCCAGATTGCCATACAGTGATCCTCGAAACCGGTCTGGCCTTCAGACACACGATTATTGTCTTCCAGCCACACTGCCCAGGACTTAGTATGATTGTTATATTATCCAAGGCGAATGGAATTTTGAACAAATGAACTAGAGGCAATGCTTTAATAAAAGCATGGATAAGTAGAGGGTTGGCCAGAATTATAGCCGCCGAATATCATATTTTTATAACGTTAAATCGTACTTGTATTACGCAATATATGTGAAACGTATGCCTCAAATCTGCCCACCACTTCAGCGGCTTGTTTGTTGGACATGATGGAAGAGAAATAGGTAAGCCTCGCTTCGAAAGCTGCCTGCTTGTCAATCACGGAGAGAAGAATATACTAAAGCGAAGTCAGTGAGCATGTCAAAGCCGACTACAGGTTCTTACCTCCGTCGGCTCACGGGTGTCTATATCCGTAAAGCAAACACCGTCCACTTGCAAGCTCGACAATTGCTGTTCCAGAGAGATGCACGTGTTAAACAACCTCTGGCCAAAGTGATTTGAGTGTCGTAAAATATCAGTCAGGGAACAGTGTTGGTTCGCCAGACGGTTGGCGATTTCGACTTGGTTTCCTTTAAGGACGTGAAGCAGACGGTCCGGACTACTCAAATCCAGCTGGCAGGGAAGAACATTGAAAAAAGGCCCGATCGTCTGATGCACCCCCGGCAGAGGAAGGTCTCTGCCAGAAACAAGCGTCCCAAAGCAGATCATATTCTGGTTCGTGTAGAACCGCAGCGTGAGCCCCCGTATAAGGTAAAAGCGATGATTCTGTTGCCGACGCCTTGACCGACTTCTTTAAATATCTTGACTGGCACGGACTCACTTGTCGCTATAAGCGAGAGTTGGTGTCAAACTTGTAAGCGCCCCCTTGCCCCTTTCGTTTGAAATATATCAAATTGACTATGAGACAGTCCCTGCCGAGATCTAAAAGAATCGGTAACGGCTCAGCGTTGGGTAGCTTTTTCTTATACTGAGCCAGCCGGAGTGTATTTGACCATATACTTTCATGCAGTCGGTGGCGACGTAGGTCGCTGGCAATGATGCTACTACTTCAAGATTGTTGGAACTGGAATCGAGGGATAAATTCCATATGTTTGCGTCATCCGTTTGTCTCTGCTTCCTGAAGGTGCTTGCTTGATCTAATAACTGTATGAGGATGGCCTTAGCCAGAATTGGCAGCAGTATTCTATTATCCAGAGACATGCGCAGCGTATTATAATCTTGAGTAATCTCACTTAAATAGCATGGTATTTATCTTGTTTCCATGAGAATCCGCTCCAGTCTGAAACC
This sequence comes from Aspergillus udagawae, assembly GCF_001078395.1. Classification (NCBI taxonomy): domain Eukaryota; kingdom Fungi; phylum Ascomycota; class Eurotiomycetes; order Eurotiales; family Aspergillaceae; genus Aspergillus; species Aspergillus udagawae. Next base: position 1,169,152 of record NW_025091265.1, on the reverse strand, counting down.
AAACGTTAAGACTTGTTGATGATGGGTCAGGATAAATGAATCAACTAACTACTTTAAAGTGTAACAGACTGTACTTCTACATTGATCTATGTCTTTTACTATGCCTGTCTGGCACCCACATATTTGGTGTAACTAAGCAGGTAGGACTTATTCATTGTAAAGGAAACAGCATGAGCATCCTATAACTAGTGATGTGATGCACGGCCCTTCAGTCTCAGGCCTGCATAATTATATAACAGATAGGCATTCTACTCAAGAATTTATATCTCTATAATATGTCTGTTTATTACTGCATGTCTAAAGACTAGGTTAAATTGCGAGGCTATGATACTCCAGACGGCTCATCAGAAACAAAACCATCCAATTCAGTGCTGGCATATGTTTTCAAAGTTAGCAAATACCCATGCATGCCACGCTTTGTATGAGTCGCGATTGTACTGAAGTGCGGGGGAACACGCGGTAAGTACCTCACGCACATGCTCAGGTTTCCAATCGCCCCGCTGGAAGGGTGTTTGCCATTCGCCTTGGTTGAGGTAGAGCTAGAAAACAATCATCCTATGCTTGAAGGCCAGCGCAATTTCGAGAACCACTGTACTACAAGTTCAGCAATCGTGTAGTGACCGACAATAGACATGTCCTTCGGCCCCGAGGCTCGGGGACCGAGGATTACCCAATTCGGTAAACAATGCGTCGGATAATGGCGGTCGCTCTGTGTCTCCGAGCGGAAGGCGGATTTAAGTATACGGCCTTTTCCCTTTTGGTAAATCAACGAGACATAGCATCAAATGCTATCGAAAAGCGATCGCATTCATATACCTACAAGATGCTATCCTCCACAGTCCCAGTCCGACTGGGCTTGGGCATCGTCTCGAACATCTCCTGATATTACAAGTTTAAGGGCTCGTGGCTCGTCCTCGACGACAATATGAGCAGCGATATAGAGACAGCGCCCGAAAGCTCACAGGCCGAAAAGAATGAGCCTCCCAAGCTAACGTTCCCCGAAGGAGGGTTCAAGGCTTGGATGACAGTCCTAGCTTGTTGGTGTGTCATGTTCAACACATTCGGATATATGAACGCTTTTGGGTAGGTCTTGGCTTCCGAAAGGATCCATTATGCTAACGTCAAGCGCGGAATAGTGTTTATGAAGCATACTACAAGAACAATCTCCTCAGAAATGAAAGCAACTCCAACATCGCATGGATTGGATCATTACAAGCCTATTTCATGTACTCCAGCGGACTCGTGTCTGGTCCCCTGATGGATCGATACGGACCAAGAGTAGGGGGCAGCAACCCTAGGAATAGACAATTACTAACCCTCATAGGTTATACTGGTCCCCTGCTCGATCGTCTTCATCCTTTCGGTCATGCTCACCAGTCTCTGCAAAGAGTACTACCAGTTCATCCTGGCTCAAGGCGTTCTTGGAGGCATCTTCAACGGCCTGACATACACCCCATCTCTGACTGCGGTAAACCAGTACTTCTTCAAACGCAGACCTCTCGCCCTAGGGATCGCTTCCAGTGGCTCTTCTCTCGCCGGCATCATCATCCCAATCGCACTAAATCGCATGCTCAACAAGACGCCCCTGGGCTTTGGCTGGTCCGTTCGGATCCTCGGATTCGCCATGCTCGCACTCAGCATCGTCGCCTGCCTGACCATTTCATCTAATGCACCCAAGCGACGCACCGGAGCACCATTCCTTTTCGAAGCATGGAAGAAGCCCGAGTACACAGTTCAAATCATAGGTCTATTTCTGTTTACCTGGGCCCTCTTCGTCCCCTTCTTTTACCTGCCAAGCTACGCACAATCCATCGGTATCAGTGTCAGTTTGTCCAATTACCTCATCGCTATTCTGAACGCGGGCTCCTTCGTTGGTCGAATCCTCGGTGGCGCGCTCGCTAACCGCCTGGGTCGATTCAATACACTTACCAGTGCGTCCGCTGCGTGTGGCATCCTGATCCTCTGTTGGCTGCGTATCGAGTCTCATGGCGGGATGGTTGCGTTCTCGGTGCTGTTCGGTTTCTTCTCGGGGATTGTGATCGGTCTATTTACGGCCACGATTGCCATGACGGCGCCGAAGCCCAACGTAATCGGATCGTATATGGGGATGGCGCTTGGTGTGCTGGGTCTGGCCAGTTTGACGGGGACTCCGATCACGGGGGCTATGATCAGCACCTATAGGACTTATGATGGGGCTATCATTTTTGCGGGTGTGTCTGCCGTTGTAGGTGCTGCGATCATCTTTGTCGCTCGCGTGGTATATGCGGGCTGGAGACTGATTGCCTGAGAGAGGTCTTTCGAAATGCGTCAAAACTTGGCATGGACGTAGGGTAGAATATTAGAAAACAGAATTGCCGACTCCACTACCTGCCTATCATACAGAGAAATAAGACAAAGCCTTGAACCGCGACACGTACGAAATACATCAATGCAGCTGCCAATCACTTGAATTCCACAAAAGGAAGTTCGTCCTGGTTAAAGTTTCTGCCTCAGGCGACACCGCGAGGGCTCGATGTCCTGAGTAATCAGGCTGAACCGGCCCGGAGAAACATCGGACCAAGGCAACAAGAATCATGGCAAGTTGCTGCCATCAATGACACGATCAACCCATTGCTCATCTCGATGAATAAGACTCCTCAAGTTATCCTGTTAACCAGAATCTGCGCTATTATTCCTGTTGCGCTAGGAATAGTTGTCTAGATACCTTCCTGGCTGAGTGGTTTGATGACTGACAACATCCCTTAATATCTCGTAAGACAGATCGCTGACCCGCTCGGAGATCACTATGCTCCGATTGTTGAATTATTGTGTTTATACTTTGGCTAACATTTTTTGATTAGTGAACAATCGCCACTGCTCCTTACCACCCGAGGTTTAGCGTATTCAGACCACAAAGCACTTCCAATCCAGATACGAACATGAGTGACAGGAACGGACCTTGATTCGTTTGATGACAATTCGCACACCGCTTAATAATCGTCGGTGGACTCCTCCAGAATCGGTCCCCCGGCAGCCTTGATTCGCCCCGTTCTCAACGACCTGGCCACTATTTGGAGCTTCACTTCGCCCCAGGCGGAACGTGGGAATTTTACTCCCTAACAACTGGCTCCGTCTTCCAGCGATACATCAAAGAGTTCATCAACCTCGGGTTCTCCACCTTCACTCATTGATAGCTTGTAGTTATGTCGGACGCGCAGCTTCAATTCAGTGACCGGGTTTGGGCTCGGTCGCTTTCAGTTTCGAGTCTAAGTCCTGTGTCTCAGGCGCCAGTTATGTCATCAACTGAATCGAACCCCACTCTCTCAACGACTTCCGACGATTATGAGTCCGGAAAGGACGAGAGATCACGAAAGAAAATCAAGGTCAATTCACAGCCAGCAAAGACTAGGGAACAGTCTTCTAAGAAGAGAGGTCGCCCTCAGAAAGTGCAGGATGCTCAGACACCTGCGGAGGTGAGTTATAGTGATCGCTTCCTTACTTTGAGAATACCTGCTCAAAGCAGTATCAGAGACGTCGGGCTCAGATCCGTCTAGCACAGCGTGCCTACCGTTCCCGTCAAGAAGCCACCTTGTCGCAGCTGAAGAGTCGTATCACTGAAATGGAATCGGTGATTGAGACGATGACGGAAGCCTTTCTTGCATTTAGCGACACGCTACTGCAATCGGGCGTGTTAAATACCACCCCTGATATTGCGCAGTCCCTTCAAGAGGTGACTGCCAAGTATGTCGCACTTTCAAGTCAGATCACTGAAACAACAGACGGAGATGGCGTCACACCACAAGATAAACCATCGTCCCGAATCACGTCATCAGAACTGTTATCCTCGCACTCGGCGGAGCAGACAAGGCCGTTGTCAGATCCCGTGGTCGCTGTCAAAACAGCCCCCGTAAATGGTGATCTTCGCGGCGCAGACTCCCTCGGCGCAATGATGGCGAGCGAGATACCAGACATGGCTATGGACTCCCTCTTTCCAATCACGCCTTCAACGCATATCAGAATCCCATCCGCTCACTTTATCAGCCTACGCACACCTATGTCGCATCTATACGGTCCAGATAGTCCCTTCTTCGCCCAGCGATTGCATCTGGCTGCCTATAAACTCGCATACCGATACCTGAAAGATTCCACTATTCCCGACTCCGCGCTACTTCGGCACTTTGGTTTCCTGATGTCTCGATGGACCAGATCCCAACTTATCGCATACTTAACTTCTTTCCTGAAGTCTTCCGGGGGAGTTGAAGTTTCCAAGGAATTCAATCCTCCCATGCTGAACTTGGGCGGTGCCGGGTTGCACTACCCACGGAAGCATTCGCCTATCAGCGACCCCAGTCTCAATTGGCTTCCCTCGGCTGAGGATATTGGGATGATGTATACAAATGGGTTAAGCGTTCAAGACCTTGAAGAGCCGTGGTTTGACCCGGGAGATGTAGAAGGATTCCTTGAGGAGCAGGGCATAATTCTTTCCAATCGAAATATGCTCCCAGAAAACCCGCAGAGTGATTCATCAGATAGCAATAGGACCCATCGTCGGGATGTGGTTGCGAGCACATGGCAGTCAAGCTTTCTGGATGGTCGGGATTCCAACTTGGCTGTCGATGAAGATCAACTGATCAATTGTAAGCCGCGTTTAATTGGGTACCAGAATAACATTGAGCGCTAATTTGATCCGGCAGGGCTTTCCTACCGCGCCATTTGCCTTGGCCGTGCGCCAGGGTTCCGCAAACGTGACGTCGAGAGGTTCATATCGCAAAATGCCTGGCCGGTCGGCACGCCTCAAATGCCCATTCAAGCCATCGCAGTAGTCTAACTCTATATTATGTCAGCGGATTATGTTTTTGCCTTTTGTGGAAAAACCGGTTGCTGGCCCGTAACGTCCGTGACCATCGGCTGACTACAGCGGTCTCTACTTCCATATTCAGCACGCTCTCCACTTCTGCTGTATCAACTGGCAAGGGCTGGCCTGAGTTCTCTAGCGTGATCTTGGCTCCCCAGTTTGGATAGTGACTTTACACGATAGCAGCAGCGTCCCTCCACTGTGTTTTCTGGCTAGCTAGGAGGATCCTCGACGCATTTGACAGCTTTTTCCTCATCCACCGTTTTCGTGTTCCTCTCCTCGACATATGCATCGCGGTAATACTGCCCTTGTATTGACTGGCGCGATAGTCCCGAGGAGGAGTCTATCGCTGCCGCCAACCTCGTGGGGCTGTCGTCTGTAATGATTGTATCCAGCCCAAAGGCTGAACGAAGAGAATCAGCTGACAGTGGGGCTTCATCTCCATGCATTGGCAGCTTGCCTCAATGGCGAGGGATTCGATGCATGGTAGCGACTGAGTGAAATGACATGACCGCCTGACACTGTGATGTTGGTGTTTGAGTCGAATGTGAGGTCGCAGGTGTTGCTTTCTATGCACCGTCAATTCACTCATCACGGGTATGCCGTCGGAGCGGATGCTAAATTGTCTTTTATTACCTCGCCGTCCGGAAGCCGTCCTTGTGCAGCCAGCCGGCGAGGGACGAGGTGATCACAACCTGTCCGACCCTCTGCACCGTGGCCGCTTCTTTCAAGGAAGCTGTGGTGCCTTTCACGGCCGGAAGCAAAGTGCTTTCCGGTTCCATGTGAAATAGGCGAGGCATCGTGAAGGACATAATTCACCTCCATCGAGCATCATGGCAAACGCGAAGTCTGGCGTAATCTCTGGGACTATAGCAAAGTGGATCTGGCCTTCATATTTTGATAGATCGTTCTGGGGCTATGGTGTCTGTTCTTCCTTGCGTTTGTGTGTTTGAAGGCCGTGGCCCAATCCCAGGGCTACAAGGGGGACGTGCAGGCCATAAATTTGGCGTTGAATCAATATGAGGCCGGAGGGCATTTTGACCCTAAAACCCTAAGCTCGCTGGATCTTCAAGGGACGCGGTCGAGATTTTATATCTGGCAGGAAGGCTTCTTTTCGCACTTGGCTCAAGGAGGAGTGCGAAAGAATTAAGTACCTTGGTCTAGCAATGTTTAGTGATCAGTTGGTGGAGACGGTTGAGTGGCTGACCGACTTTCTCGTATCACTGATTAGTGATATTTGTGTCCGAGTACAACTGTACCATGTTGAGGACGGGATGATTAGTATTCACGAGATGCAGTGTGTCACCACCCCCGCTCAATCTGTATAGCTTGTGTACCAGAGTTTCTTGTCTATCCAGTAACCTTATAGTAGTAATTGTGTCCATACCAATACAGTGGCCCTTTTCTAGGCTGCCGAGTTCCCGGGGTTGTACAAACTTGTTATATGCCATTGTGTTACAACTTCTAGTAGTTGACTATATAATGGTACTCATCCTCGACCATCATCGATAATCATCCGAACTACCCCCACACATCTACCCAAACACAACAACCATTCCACCAATAAGCAAAATGCCTCGTTGGCTCATCCAGCACAGTCCCAACACCCTCACGCCCGAGGAGAAATCCCACCTCGCCCAAAAAATCACCGAGGCCTACGTCGGCTGGGGCCTCCCCCCTTTCTACGTCCAAGTGCACTTCACCGAGCAACCCGCCGGCACAGCCTTCATCGGCGGCGAGCAGCACCCCAACTTCGTGGCGCTGACTGTTTACCATCTGGCGCGAACAATGACCACCGACGAGCAGAGGCAGGGATTCCTGAAACGCATTGACGCGATTTTGACGCCGATGTTTGAGCCCAAGGGGATCGACTGGGAGTATTTTGTGACGGAGACGCCGAGGGAGCTATGGAAGATTAATGGGCTTGCGCCGCCGGCTCCTGGGTCGGAGGAGGAGAAGATCTGGGTTAGGGAGAATAGACCTGTGAGGTTATAGATGACTGTATGGATTGAGGGTTGTACATAGTTTGGACATGAGTTTCAGATGACTTGTTCAGGAGAGGGACGAGCGCAAGATGTTACTGTTTGATATGCATGATGAAAGGGTCGGCTTCTGCTATCGAGCTCGCAAGGCTGATTGATATTGCGGTCCCCAATGCTACACAAATCCTGGATGCCAACTTTGCTGCGTAGAGACAAGCAGGTCAAGCAGAATGACGCCTATTCTATCAACTTGATGATTAGATTTGCATGCTAATATGAAGTTAATTACAAGCGAGGGGTAGCACAGCAATCTCAAGAACTAAACGCAACAACAAGAAAAGGAGGCTGCATGGACAGTGTAAGAATCAAATACAGAAAACGGGGTATTGATACCAATCCTTGCTTTCTGCAACTATGCTCGTCTAGTCAGGCCCACCTGAGCCATACGTCCGCAATCCCCCCTGCACATAGCCTTCTTTTTGTCTTTTAAAGTGTATAAGTAATTCGATGTAACAATGGAAAAGCCATATGTCGAGCCCTCTAGCTCAGCCTGGGAATGGAGATATTTTCTCCTAGTTCATGTCCGCATACTTGCCCTGTCGGGGGCGCTTGTTTGAGCCGGATCCTCCTGGATTGTATGTGTTACCAGACCTCAGAAGGCGCGTTGATTCTTATCAAACCCTCCCTCTCTACCGGAGGGACCTCCTCGTCTTCCAGGCTCAAATTCACCATGGTGCCAAATATCGAATCCGAGGACGTACATGTGATCGACGGTAATCGGGGTTGAACCGGGAGCGTTGGGGTTCGTGAAGCTCATGTAGCTGTAATCAACAATGTACCTGCGTTTGTCAGTATATGGGCGTGATAAGCAAAATGGATAGAGCTTACAGCTTGTCATTAGCCCTGTCGTATCGAAGGAAATGTGGGCTCTGATGAGCCAAAACGAACATTCTCTGGCGCATGTGCCTGGACTGGTCAGAACATGGCTTTCCTTCCCGACAGGCCAGTGATACACTTACTCAAGCGTAAAGGCGAGCTGCCTCCGAATGCTTTCAAGTTGTTGGTCCGAAAGAGTGAGGAAGATATGAGCCACGTTCTCACCAGGGACCCGCGTCATGATGATAAAGTTCACAATGCCGTCGGGATAAGGAAACATCTCTCCAGCGCGCTGAGTGACATGGGCGAGGTATGCAGGTCCGTGGCCAATCTCTTCTACATCCTCGACCAGCTTCACCTCTTCGAGGTAATCGTCTTGGGCCCGCTCACGCATTGTCTGCAAGTATAGCTGGTCCCTGATACCGAAGCTCTCTGGTCGCAGTCTGAACTTGTAGTGTCAGTAGAGAAACGGCTTGGTCAAGGTGTGCTAACTCACTCATAGCGGATCTTTAGCATGATTGGCTGGTTAGTATCCATATACCGTGCCAGCGTTAGAACCTGTATTTCAGCAAGTCTCGGATCGGGAACCTCTGCCAGCTGCTCCTCAATCCGGATGGGTATTCCAAGGATGGTCCGAACCCGATTAGTGAGGTCAAACTTCCAGTCAGGCATGATGAGAGATGAGTATGTATGAACAGACGACTTTAGTGTATAATGTAAAATAATCGAATGGAGAAGCGAATATACTCAGAGAGAAGATATTCAAGACACGATACTTGGAGAGGAAAGTAAAAGAACAGAGGCTCTGAGACATTCATTGCTTTTGGAAGAATTTCCAATGAAAAGCAAAACAAGGGGCAATGCAGCAAAGTAAACAGTGAACAAAGAGTGTAAGTATAAGACATACGTCATCTTTGTCTTTCTTCAAAGGGTAGTCCTGAGGATATACTAACGCACCCTTACCCAATCGGGCAGGTAACAGGAATGTGAAATTCCCAAACCTAAGATCTCAGCGAAGAATGAAACGAATTCAATTTGCCATACAATTCATATTGACCATATTATCAGCCTGCGGCCATTATTCAAAGTTTGTAAGCTAGAGAGAGGGATAGCATTCACACCAGCAGGAGTCAGCCTAGTACGACTTTTCTAGAAGAATCAATAGTAGAGGCTAATAAAGAGCATTCACTTCCCACAGATATAAATACACCTTCTATTGACTATATGCGAACGTAGTTTCCTTTACATCAACCCATTTCTGCTGGTATTCAGAATCGTACATACACTGCTCCCACGTTATCTTAAATCCAAAGACATCATACGAGGATGTTGTGGACCAATCACACCTTACCAGCGACCAGAAGCACATTCTGTGATCTCTACCGCATTGCCTGTCTTTCCAAACCGTCACACAACTCATCCGAGCGAATCCAAGTATACGCTGCGATAGGACCAGATCTCACGATGGTTGGAATTCCCTCGTGGTTCGTAATGAGATCAAGCCCGACGACCTTCCGGGTGTCAGAACCATTCCTCACTACCAAATCGCAACCATCACCAAGCCATTTGTTTGACAGTGCTTCCTTTTCCTCATAGCCCTCATTAACAACGACGAATCGGCCTTCTGGCCCGAGACATTCGGGATACCCTTGGTATGCCGTTAGATTTGAAGGCTCTTTTATGTTCAAACGCATTGCTGACGTCTCGCGAGACAGATCTACCCAGGGATGACCCCGCAAGAGTGCAGCCTTCACGGTCTGGAAAAGGCAAGAGAAGAACGCTCATAGACAGTATGCAGGAGAGCTTTGACCCCGGCCTAGCTGGGAAATTCTGAGACTAGTCGGGTGGACAAGCACAAACTGCCCATACAGCAGGAACGTCTTTCTGCACTCAGGTCGTAGGGCCAGGCTTTATGCTCCCAAATTGTCTGCTTACTGCATTAGGAGGCACAGATGGACTTGATACTTCGAGAGAAACACAAGTCGGCGCTGGAACTTTCCTTGCTTATGATTAGAAGATGTACATGGAAGCACATGCGGTTTGTTTCCATTGATGATCACTTACATGCGAACGAAAAACCATAAAAAGGACAATTATCTAGTGAGTTACAAACAAATGACAAGATCCTCCATCTGAACTCATTTTCATCTCGAAACCACATCTCAAGCTAGCATTCTTAGACATACCCTTGGCCGGTTTGCACAAATAATGCACCGTATTTCTCAGCCTTTATAGTATCTGCAGCCCGCTCCGCAACAGCGTACAGGGTACTCATCAAGTGACCGCAAACCTGGAACGGGAAAACGGAAGCATCGACAACACGGACATTAGCAGTACCATAGACCATAAGCTTGGTATCCACGACACCTCCCATGTCCCGAGGCATCATGGCTGCGGTACCGACGAGATGGAAGTTGGCGCGAGCTAGAGTAGAAATTAGCATGTGCATTATACATAGTTCATAGCAGGAATGGAGGACTTACATGCAGAGTTGATCCAGGAAGCCCACTGGGCGTCGGTGGCGCCAGTGGGAAGAGTGGTGTATCCCGGTGTCGATTCCCCAGTGGTGTGTTCGCTCATGGGAGCGGTGTTGAAAAGCTTGCGGATGACTTTGCCTGAGCCGATCTGCTGCTGCATGTCCCATCCTAGCATCATGTAGTTTGGGTTGATGGTGGGCTGCTGCATGGGGTCGGTAGACGCGATGTGGACGTTACCACGCGCAGAGGGAAGCAAGCCCCAGTACTCGATGTAGAAGTTGGTGCCCTTGGGGGTAACGAGCACCTCGGCGATAGGGGTAGGGTTCTCGAAAATGATGTCGTACTGGATCTTGAAGAGGGAGAGCATGTTGGCAGCGCTCATGGTGCCATTGCTGGCGGCAGAAACCTTGGCAGCGTAGTTTGCAAGGCTGTTCTTGACATCGTTGGCGACATTGGTCTTATTGTTTCCGAAGATGTCATAGGCGTGTGGGTGGCCGAGATAGGTTCCCTGGCCGGTCTAGGAAATGTTGCTGGTGTAGATGAACTCGGTGTTGATCTGGTCCTGAAGATTCTCGCCGACTGTGGTCAGGTTGACGACGAGAGGGATGCTATGTTGAGCAAGGACCTCTGGGTTACCAACACCAAATCGCTCCAGAATGGCAGGGGAGGTCAGTGAACCAGCAGACAGGATGACCTCCTTGTTGGCCATAATGGTTTCTATAGTGCCGTCGCTGAGGGTGACCTCAACACCGCTGGCAACAGCGGGTCCTAAAGTGCCGGTCTGATTGGCCCAAAGAATGCGGTTTCCAGTGGTGTTGAGCATGACCGAGAGGTTAGGTCTGGATGCGAAGGGGTAATTGTAGGCGCGAGCCGCATCCTCACGGACGTTTCCAGCACGGTTCACAGTCCGAGAAAACATGGAGTAGCCATGCATCTTGCCTCCGTTGACATCTGGAAGATATGGAATACCTAGGTGCTCGTATGTGCTCCTCAGCTCAGTGTGCACGGTACTGTTTTGCATATCCCAGGTCCCTCCCACAAGCAGTGGGCCAGACTTTCCATGGTACAATGCGTTGTAATTAGCACCAGCGCTGTACTGGGCCGGGGTAGGTATCTGGAAGTTCTTGCCCTTCTTGTAATAAGGACCGAGGATCTGCCAGGTCCAGCCCTGATTACCGATCCACTGCCAGGCATCAATCTGTATCTCCTCGGCGCGAGTATATGACATGCCATTGATAGTGGTAGTCCCACCTAGAGCTTTGCCTGCCCTCAGCGTCTCAACCTTATTGCCCATGTACGTCTGCTGGGCAGACTGGTAGGCATAATCGATTGCTGACCCGAAGGCAGCACCATACACGCTTGTATTATAGACCAGGGGATTTTGGAGGACGGAACCGCCTTTTTCAATGACCAAAACTGAAAGATGGATGTCTTCCGATAACCTGTTTGCCATGACTAGGCCACATGCTCCACCTCCCACGATGATGTAGTCGTATGAGGTGGTGGATGCCGCCAATACAAGAGAGAAGAAATGAATTCTAGCCAACAGGGCTAGTAGGAAGCAGATCTTCGCCGACATGGTCTGTTGGAAGGAAGATGGCTGTTGATACGCGCAAGGGAAATGTTTGATTAGGGTTATCTTGCAGTCTGATGAGATTTATATTAACTTGGAATTCTTGGAGAAACTACTTGCGCAAGACTCTATCAGTGAGATGGTGGAGGTTGTCACACAGCTGCTACTCCATTAAGAGGGACTTTGCTGCCTTTAACAAGAATGCTAAAAGTATTCAAGTAGTAATTTAGAAGGAAGTTGCTAATACAAGCATCAATCCAATGCTATCTAGAATATCCTAAAGATAACCATTCTGGCATCTACACTGTGCATATTATCTCCAATAAGAAGGGGCAGTGAGGACTTTGTAATCTTGCGAACCAGTGTCACACTATTAGTTATGTTATTAAAGCTATTATCAAGAGTAATAAACATATATTCTATTATTGACCGCATGATGTACTTAGATATGTTTGGTATGCGACTTTCTGGCAAACTATCGCCTGTGCTTCGTGCTGAATGTTTCATGATTGCGGATAAAATGACATTATGAGCCTGGAAGGGATGTTAGTATGCTTGCAATGTTATCATCTTGTTCTCTGCGAGATAGCAAATTATTGTCTTATTAAATAACAATTTTCCCTCTGTGACCTACTTGCCCTCTCGATGAGATGGATTCTGGGTCGTGGTGTGGCCCTTGACCAAGATTCTATATGCTGCGAATAGAGGAACTATTATCATCGAAGCAATTTTCAATTGTGACACAGCTAGACAGATTAATATTCAAAAGATATGCCGACGCTCAACTCTTTCTTGATATAACTGGGTTGAAGATCTCTAAAAACCTCTCGGGACACCAAGACTCACTATCAACTGTAGCACATACACTTTGAATTGTATTTGTTCACCTAACTTTCTTTACCAGATATCCAGTGACTTTCACTGGCCCCTGATATAGATAAATAGTGATCTGGTCTGGAATTTGTATATCGAATGTCTGATTGGTCGACTGGGCCCTGATCCTAGAGAACATCGCAATAGATTCAACAAATTCCAGTTGAATTGGGCGAAGCATAGAGACAAGATATCTAGATAAGGCTCTTAAGATATCGCCCGAGGCTTCTTCCCAATTACTTCGAACCTTCTCGAAAATGCACTCGCCGCCACCACCGTCCCATCTTCGTCCTCTACATGTTGCCAGGACCCATCAGTGCATGGGATCAGGCCGGGACGCGGTATATGGGGCATTTTTCTCCAGAAGTCATGATTCCAATCGTGATTCATGAAAGTCCACAGTCCGGTGATGTCCAGACGTAAAAATCCTTGATAATTTTCATAGTCGGGACTCCTTATTCCGCCTTCCTGAAACCTCCGATCAATAAGAATCACGTAGCCGGCGTCTAATCCAAACAAGAAGCTACCATCCTCGGAGGGTTCCGGGGTATTGTGGATGGACCGGAGGGCCTTATCATCAATCATCAGACAAAACTCCGACCGTGGAGTGCCGTCCTGGTCATGGCGAGTCATCCAATCGTCAAACAGGCGCCGGACCTGGTGGACAGAAGCACCCTCAAGCTCTCGATCCTCGATGACTACATTCCTGTAACCCTCACAAATAAGCCGGATGGGTTCTGGATGGCTGAATGTCCGGCGGTATCGGAGGAAGCAATGAACACAGGCATCGAGCTTTCGCATCGCTTCCTTCCAATCGGCTTCGGAGACAGTCTCATAACAAGTCCGGTAGATGAAATAGCCCCATGGCCACATCCACTCATAATACTCCGCGAAGAACCTCGCCGTCATGTCAGCATTCCACCATGGATAGCTCTGAAAGCGGCGGTCTCGCTCTTGCCAGGGCTCGTCTGCAGGAAAGTCCGGAGAGGTCCATGGTTCTGGCCATGATTTATGGTGGAAGAAGTCATTGAATGAGTCAGGCGAGGAGGGCCGGGGAGAGATCTCCCCCATGTTTGCAGATTGGATAAATTGAATGCAAGACACGGATCCAAGGTAGTTGACGGTGGTAGAGGTTATGTCATGAGATCGGAGCACGAAATAGCCCGGATATCTCAGTCATACAAAATCCGTTTAGGAGATGAAAGGCATTGGTTTGCTTTGGGGCTGCGAAAGGTGTTGTCTGGAGTGAGAGGTTTGTTGGAGGAGGCAGACTACTACCCAAGCTTACAAGCACGACTCGCTTACAAGGTTACATCAACTTATTTTGCCAAGCAAATATAAATAGGTTACCTAGCGACTTAATTCTTGGCTAGTTGCACTAGTGTGAACAGGGAACTCTGGGCACTTAAGGCTATATAAATGTTCTTTTTTCTTAATACTCAGTATGAGTGCTGAGAAAGGGTATATATCAATTCCTCTACCATCTCCATCAGATATTAAGCGATTTGCTGACTACACGAGACAGAGATCCATAAATCTTGGTTCTTATTGTTACTGTGTTGATCTAATATTAGTATTATTAAAAATAGCAGGCACCTGGCTACGTTCCTAACTTCCTACTGGTCTATGGGTGGTAGTGTACCTTTATGGGATTCTGTATAGGATAGAATCACTGTACCCTTACATTATCTTCCTCTAAATTGACAAATTATGTCGTTTCCATACCTGTGCTGCTGGCGGTGCTATTCCCGTTGGCAGCATCGAATACGCATCCCTCGCCACCAAGAGACCATCACAGTCTCCTGCAGCCAAGGAAGGGTTAGCCCTCAGAAAGGTCTGCCGGTGACCGGTCCTTGCATACAAAGCATCGTACAACTGACATCCTCTGTAGCTGTCACTACGTACCATTTGCCCCCTCTGAACGTCGTGCTCTTGGCCACCGTGGCGTTGGTAGGAGGTGCGGTTTCAGTGTAGCTGCCCGTCTGTGGCAGAGAGGTCACGCCGGGCGGAGGAGCAGCACCGGTTGCAGCGCCCCCTTGTGGAGCACCACAGAGAACATGCCCATAAACCTGGTTACTGGCCACATGAAGATTGGAACAGTCGTTCAGTAGCCATGGGTTGAATTTGTGAAGGGTAGCACCGGTTGAGTATGGTAAGCCGAGGGAGGCTTCGACAAAAATACATGTGTCGTTGTCTTTAAGAGTATAGGTGGGATTGCAAGAGAGCGGGATGTAAAGTTCCATGCCGGTGGGGATGTTGCGGCAGTCATGGAGATTGGGTCGCCCATGTACAGCGAGGCAGGTGACACACTGTACTTCAGCGAGATCGAATCACGGGTATCCCCAGAAACCGCCGTATACGTCGGTTCGGAGATGCAGAATGTGAGGTTGTTCTTGTATGGGTCTGGGGCTCTTGCAGCGGTGGGAGGATATTCGTGGTCCCGCTGAGCCCGCATTTCGAATACATGAACTCCAGGTCAGACTGGTAAGTCTCGTCATAAATGGAGTAGGAAGTCGTTTGCATCATCTCATAGCGGGTGACATAGCAGTCTGAGCACAGTTGACGTCTTGCCAATGCTTCTCACTTGTTCTGGATTCAGGAAATATGAGTGACGGCCAGAAATGACGATGTCCGAAGCTTGTGGAATACGCAATGTGGTCGAACAGAGGCTTGTAGTTTTACTGTAGCAGGGCTGCAGAGTCTCGGGATTAAGCACCTAAGTCCGTCCTCCACGGTCTCCAATTCTCTTCGACTAAATCCACCGTTTACTCGATCTTTTTCCATTAATCATTAAATCGACCTCATTCCTCTGAACCCCAACCATCAGATCCCCAACCGACCATCTGGAGCGCCGTGGTGATACACACGAAAATGGATGACCCCAAAGAGCGGAGAAAGATCCAGAACCGCCTCAACCAGCGTGCCAGCCGTAAGTAACACCGAGGATGGAAACAAAGAAGGCCAGATGTCTTATAAACTAGCTAGGCAGGAGGAAAGCTATACTACCTTCCCGCGGTTCCGAGGCTTGGACTCGAAAGTGGACGGTTTACGTCGCCCCGTCGCAGGAAACAGCGACATCCCTAAGACCAAATCACAATCCCAACCAGGGAGAGAATGACGCAGCTACACTTCATTTCTGCTACCTTAGCTTAGAAACCCGCCAGAGAATTTTGGATCTATTACATGACCGCGTCAACAGAGGCATCATCACCCGCGCACTCTCCTCAGAATTACTACTCCCAGTTACCCAATGGAACATTATCCGCGCCATGTGCACCAACGCCACTACAATGGGTCTAACCATGCCACTCTTAGCAGGAGATATCATCTCCCCGTTCAATACCTGTGGACCAGTAACAGCAAATCTACCACCCAGTTTACAACCAACGTATCTACAGAAATCCATCATCCATCATCCCTGGATCGACCTATGTGCCATTTCCTCAGTCCGGGACGCTCTTCTGCGCAACCTGCATCTCTACTCGGAGGATGAACTTTGCGATGACCTCTTCAAAGGTTCCAGTGATTGTACCCAACCGACAGGACTGTTGATCTGGGGTGAAGCGTGGGATCCGTCTGGGTATGAGATATCCGAAAGAATGTTTCGGAAATGGAGGTGGTTATGGAGGGAATGTCCTGAGGTGATTTGGTCTACAAATTACTGGAGGTTGCAGCGGGGAGAGGAGACCTTGTCATTTCCGATTGAGCTGCTATGATGCGAGCAACGTCTTCATACAATGAAGCACACTTTCCTACACGGTACAACAGACGATCCTTAAACAGCAAATGTCTCGTGTATCATCTGCTCACTAAGTTCCCACAGCTTCACCTGATTGTCGCGATTGCGAGTGTGGCTATTCAACTCGTCGTTGGCAACGGCGTTGTTATGGAGGAAGGCCCCATTATGTCCTAGCGATGTAAGTATTCAGTAAGGTAATACAATGGGACAGTCTGCGAACCTTGGATCGTAGGGTCAATCATGCCCGTGATAATAGTCGCCGCGGCTTCAGACTTCGTGGTGAATGGCGGAATCTCAATGGGCCTACCATCGAGGTCGACCAAGCCTGTTTGATGACGTCAATGCTGTTCAAACCCCAAGATGTCAAGGGCCCAAAACCTACCTCCAGAAGCCCTAAGCCCCGCAACCATTTCTTGGAATTCTGGCGTGAAATGGCGTTGCAGACCGGACTGGGCAGCTAGCTGCAGGTCAGTTCCCAGGTATGCGCCGACTGTAGATGATCACATACCACCAGGATCAATACTAAATACCCGAATTCCCTGATCTCCCAATTTCTCTGCCAGCGCATTCACAAACAAGACCCGGGCAGCGTTGGATTGGCTATATGCCACCAGAGGATTATACGTTTTGCCTTCCTATCAGGGATAATTAGACCAGCAGCATAAAGCGAACAGCGGAGAGAGGCACACTAAATCCAACATCCTCAAAATGGACCTTCCCACCCCTGGCTGAACTACTTGCAACAATAGTGATGGACGATCCAGCCCCAGCAGCCTTCACTTTGGGAAGAAGCAACTTAACCAACAGAAAGTTTGCGAGATAGTTCACCCCGAACTGCGTCTCGAACCCATCCTTGGTAGTTCCATACGGAGGAACCATGACACCCGCCACACAAGCGAGATGGTCGATCTTCGGGATATCATGCAGGGTCTCAACCGCCGTTCTGGTATTGCTCATGTCTCCGAGATCCATTTTGAGGAATCGGGTATTGACATTGGGGGCTGTGGATTTGATTTTCTCGATGACGGGGGTGACTCTTTCCTCGGCTCGAGCGCTGAGGATGAGGAGATGGGGGGCTGCGGCGCTTAGTTGGATGGCGAGTTCGCCAGCAATGGAGTTGCCGGATACGCCGGTTATCAGGACTGAGGGTTGTTAGAAGATTATATGGATGGGTACACAACAGGGTCTCATACTTGTCTTGCCGGCAAAGGAGCTACCATATCGGTGGATGATGGTCTCAGAGGGCAGGATCTGCTGGGAAAACATGTTGTTCCCGAGATACAGCGGTTGATGCTTGAGAAGCATTGAGATGATGTTAATTTGAAAGGAAGAAAGCAAAACCAGAGCAAGCTTTTGCTGCTTTATATCTTCCAGCGGCCCTGACCTGATGCAACTTGCTCTCGAAGTATGAAATGCCTGCTATGACAATTGTGGTTAGTTTCATGTCAGCAATGCAGATTCCACTTTTATATTGGCTTCTATTAGATAACTGAAATAAAATTGGCCCTTACATGGTGGACCCACTGCTACCCAACGCAGCAGACATAACAATACCGGAGGTCCGGAAGTACATTATAGATGGAAAGTTTTGTCTCTTGGACACGGGAAAAGGCTCACGGTTTATCAATGAACTGGGCTATTCCACAGTTCAGAGATTCGGCTTTTGCGGCTATATGATACTATGCTCCCGAGTTGTTGGGCTGATTTCAAATGGCTATTGAACTGGTTACATCGACACCTAGGATATTCATTTCTTTAAATTCTAGATTACACTATACTAGAATAGAATATATTGGCAGACCCAGACCATATATGTGTGTTTACTACATTTACACGGGGTAATTGGCGCAGAGTGGCTGACAATATCACCAGATGCTCTGGCGAGGTCCTGTACCAGTAAACCCGAGAATTTCAACGCCATTCTTTTTCTTCTCTGTCTCATTTCTCCTCTCCTCCATGCTTGAAGGTGTCGAAGTCACCATGACCTCCAACAACGACGATCTCTATAAACATCTGATCTCTGCGCTAACCACATTTTACACCTTGCTGGTAGGTCTATGGTACGTTCATCCCTCTTAGCTCATAGTTTCCTCTGCCCAAACCGGCCAAGCCTATGTTGTCAAAAATCGATCAGTTAAGAAGATACCACATTCGCGTCTGCTCGTTGTATTCCTCTCACAATTCAACTTCATTTTTCCTGTGTCTTTCGTTATGATCATACCTCAGAATACCACCCATTTCTAGAGCATAATGAAGCTGTTTAGGGGTGACCATTTGAAAGAATGAATGTCTTACTAAAAGATTTCCCTGCCGCGGAACACCTTAGGCACGAAATCAGTAACCCCTTTGTTGCATGTATCTGACAGGTATATATCATGACACCAGACGCCAGGCCGGTGATTCAGCATGTTTCCGTCGGGAGTATCCTTCATCTTTGTCATGCCTCTGAGCTCTTCTTAACTCCTTATACTCATGATCAGACCTACATTCCAATTCTGCACTGCATCTACTATACATTTCTATGGCTAGGCCATTATTGCCTTCGAACCTTAACACATGATACACGCCTGACACTTTTCACCGGCGGATCCCATGGTTCAAGCACATACGACCACAGGGTGTGGAAAACAGGGCTTCCCGTCCGCTCAGCCGTACTTAAGCCACACGCCGGCCGGTTAGTAGTTGGGTGGGTGACCACCAGCGAATCCCGGCTGTTGTATGTTTTTTTTGTCTTTTTCCGTCTTTTTAGAAAGTTTTCCTCGTATGTGCATGGCTGGGAAATCTAGAGGCTTGTGTACAGGACGTGGGCGTAACGGTCACGCGGAGCGCTGACAGAGGAGATCAGGGAAGGCAGTTAAGCAGACAGAGGAGCATGCAAGAGGAAATTGAGCGTCTCGATAGAAAAGAGTCCCAGTGGGCCAGGTCTGCAAGCAGTATCCCCGAGGACCTCTACCATAGGACACCCTGTACTGGGGATGAGTGGGTCTTGAGGTGATGGAGGGCTCACCTATATCTCATCGTTTCCAACTAGAGGATACTGCCTAGGGTCTGCTTCATTTCCCAAAGTAATTGGGCTGTTGATCAACCCCCAAGTTTGAGAAACGGATGATCCATCAGTTCGCGAGCTGTCTTCCGCTTCTCCGGGAGCCAGGTGAGCATTTGTCGAACAAAGGATAAAGACAGTCACCTCTGAACTCGACCAACCATGTTGCTGGGAGTAGAAACGGTTTAACGATTTTACCATCGACCTAGCGTATCGAATCCCATACGTCACTGATAAGGATACACAACTTCATGTTGAGGCCCTCCCGCTATGTTATCAACCCAGGTAAAGGGCGAAATTGAAGCCCTTGAGACTGATAAAGAGCAGGATGAGGATCTTACTAATGAATGGGAATTTGCGCGGGATACGGCAAATGCGATGATATATGAATAGGCAGTAATATCCTGGTTTTAACCCGAGGTTTGTTGTACGGAACTGAGTTGTTATATGAGATAGATAACCGTATGTATTACCTTGATGATAGTGGAATCAGAACAGGAGTAAGGCTGATATATATATAGAGAATATCAGAGAATGTGAGCATTTCAAGGAGTCAGACTGGGGAATTCTCCTGCCTACCGATGGCAGTATTAGAGAACCCTCCCTATGCATGGCCGCGAGCTTTCTTATCTTTAGAGAATATCCCCTTGGATCAGAAGAGCATATTTGAGCAGGATTCGGAGGTATTAGGGCATGGGGATGATCCGGATGAAGGATATAAGCAATTCTTCCATAGCTCGCTGAAAAGCTATCAGAAGAAGAGAACACTAAGAGATAATTATCTGCAGTACAGATGGACGCCAGATTCTGCAGCAGCCAATCAGCCACAGGAAGGGGAGTCGATATGGGACAGTATGGAAGAAACGCGAAAACTTGCCGCTAGCGAGTTTAGACCTGCCCAATTTTAGGCACGCAGGGAGGAGTGGCTTGTTACACTGGCAGTTAGTGATGAAGAATAGGTGGGAAGCTGTGTCTGCCACATGCTATGTTCCTGCAAGAACTCCATTGACAGGAATGTCATCCATCGTCGAGTGCGATGATTGGTCTTTTCCACCACGCGCGGCAGGGATGTGGCGTCAATTAGTAACTCTACTCACGCTCGAACCGAGCGGGGCGAGGCTGAGGAGCCTCCATCTGTTCAGCCGGGCCAACGACGTCCTACAGACTTCCTAGTCTGGGATTGTTCCATCATACCCAGAATTCGAGACATACAATTGAACAATGCATGTTGCAGACACAAATGGCCGCCATACCAACACCGTTACTCAAGCCGCACAATTATACAGTGGCATGGATCTGCGCCCTTGCCATAGAAATGGCAGCCGCCGAGGCAATGCTGGATGAGAAACATCCTGACTTACGCACCGTCCCCGGCGACGACAATACTTACGTCGCAGGGAGGGTGGGCGCCCATAATGTCATTATCGCGTGCCTTCCAGCTGGGGTTTACGGGACGACTTCTGCAGCCAACGTAGCGTCTCAAATGCGGCTCACATTCAAGGGCATTCGGTTCAGACTGATGGTGGGTATTGCAGGGGGAGTCCCGAATGCGAACCATGATATTCAGCTCGGCGATGTCATAGTCAGCAAACCAACGCGGGATTCCGGGGGAGTGATCCAATACGACTATGGCAAGGCCGTGAGTGACAGCCACTTGGAACGGACAGGTGTTTTGAACAAGCCTCCAACAATGCTCCTGACAGCCGTGACGGCGCTACAGTCAGCACACATCGCGAATAAGAGTCGTATTCCTGATCTAATCGCAGACCTGGCGGAACGCCATCCGCGTATGAGGGAGAAGTTCACGTATAACAGCCGCAGAGAAGATTTGTTGTTTGAGGCCCAGTATGATCATACAGATCCTGCGACAGCCTGCGATGGCTGTGATAGACACCGGCTAGTTACCCGAGCACCAAGGGATGGAAACGGCCCTGTTATCCACTACGGTCTAATCACATCCAGCAACCAGGTCATCAAGAATGCGCAGACCAGAGATCGGCTAGCCCGGGAACTTGGGATCCTGTGCTTTGAAATAGAGGCGGCCAGTCTGGTGGACACATTCCCATGCCTAGTAATTCGAGGCATCTGTGACTATGCCGATTCTCATAAGAATAAACAATGGCAAGAGTATGCAGCTGCGACGGCAGCAGGATACGCAAAGGAGCTTCTCTCAATGGTCCATTCCGTTCACGTTGCAGATACACCTTCGGCTCTGCCAGTCACCGACGGTATGAGCTATGCACAACAGACTGAAAACTTGTCGATTCTGATTAAAAAAATGCCAGTCGTTCATAGCAGCAAGGCCCTGTCTAAACCGCGAGGTTCATCAAGTTAGTTGACTTGGCCAAATGGTGAGTGGCCAGGATCTTGTACTTTCTGCATGTCACCGATACTCATTCATTGCAGGTGACCTCGACGAGACATTATTCAGGCGCATTTCAGACTACAAACATGAAAAGGTTCACCGTAGGCTTGCTCACAAACGAGTCATGGGGACAGCGCAGTGGTTCTTGGATCATACTGACTTCAAGGCATGGCTGGTGGAGAAGAAATTCTCGAGACTGTGGTGCTCCAGGAAAAGTAACCGTGCCCCTGGGAGCTCCTTGACAACGATCAACACTAATCATCACTCTTGTTTAGTTGGCTCTGGTAAAACGATGATAGCGTCAGCATCCCTTCGCTCTTTGTCCTTGTGGTAAATAGGCTAATCGTGCCATAGGACGGCGGCCATCGATGCAGCCAAATATCAATCGTCGGAACACTCTGCTTCCACGGTATTTTTCTACTGTGAGAGCGACCGACCGGACAAGCTCAACGGGCCCTACATCCTCTCCAGTCTGATCAAGCAACTATGCGAGTATCTCCGTGCGAAGAACAGATGCTGCCCCAACGATGTCGCAGACGCACTGAACCGCTTTTTCGGGAGGAAGCGAGTGGTTCCCGACTTTGATGATTTGAAGGACGTTTTCATCCAATTATTCCACTTCATCCCAGACACGGTGTATATCATTGACGGACTCGATTCATTGAACCCAGACCAAAGTAAAGACCTGTTTGAGTTCTTCAGCTCCCTGTTCTGCGGTTCTAGATCCCCACTCAAGTCACGAATACTCGTTTTCAGCCGAGAACAACTGCCTGGCTACACAGGCATCCCCCTGTTCATGGCTGGCATTCATCAAATTTCAACTACATCCAACGTGATGCCGGATCTTCACGCATACATTGATACGAGTGTCACCGATAAATTGATGAGCCGGAAGCTCACCGACAATTTAGCCTTGTTGGATGAGGTCAGGTCAAGCGGGTCCTCCTGGAAGAATCATCAGGAATGTATGAAGCAAGCCTTCCTCTGGTTCCTCAATATCGTCTGAAGGCTAATGAATCAGGTTTCTTTGGGTCTATCTGCAGTTGGAGATCCTGTGGCAAGAGTGTTTCACGGACAATCAAATCCGATCAGCGTTGCAAGATCTTCCGACAGATCTAGAGGAGACATACCGTCGCTGTGTCCGAAGAATGACCTTTACCAATCCCTATGCGTTGCGAGTCCTCCAGTGGGTGAGTTTTGCTGCGAGACCACTCTATATCGACGAATTAAAAGAGGCTGTAGCTTTTGATCTGCAGGACGTGGTATGGGACGCCGGAAGGATCCCCCAAGCAGACGTGGTGATCGGGTGCTGTGCAAATCTTGTGGCCGTTGATCCTTCTGATTATTGTGTTCGCTTTGCGCATCCTTCCGTCAAGACGTACCTGCAGAAGGATTCGGCAAGCCTTATTCCACGGTACCCGAAATCCGATAGGCAAGGCGAGCTTCAGTGCGGAGAATTCTGTGTTGCGTATCTGTCCTTCTCCAACTTCAACCTCCAACTGGCGAAGCCAGCCAACGAGACAGTGGTGGCAAAAGTCCCGGATCCCAAGCTGCTCGCTGGTGGTGCATTGACGTCTCCGTTGGCCAGATTATTCCGAGGATGGGAAGCAGATCCCAAACGTCGCACACAATTACAATTTCGACAGATCCGATCAGCTACGCTTCCAGATCGTTCACAATACAAATTCCTGGACTATGCAGCCACCCACTGGACCTCACAAACCAAGGAGATCACTTCCCGATCTACAGTCTGGGAGAAATTCAAGCACCTCTCGTTATGTTTCAATGAAACATGGAATTTCCACCCTTGGGTAGTCGGTGGTCGCTCACAATTCTCGCGCCTACATGGCCTCTTCGGCTGGGCCGTCAAGGAAGGACACATCCCGCTGTTGGAGATGGCGCTCACTTCCGACCGACCCATACGGGAGATCTGTAACCTCCCATTGATCGATGAGCACCTTCCTGCGCTTCATGTCGCATCAAAATTTGGGCTCGCCGATGTCGTAAGGCTCCTATTGCCCATATGCCAATTGAACGTGCAGGACGAAGAGGGGTATACTGCTTTACACCATGCAGCCGGTAAGGGGCATGGAAATGTTGTTGCCGTCCTTCTAAGCTCAGGCAGCACGAAAGTGGATCTTCCGTCCAAGAGCCAGGTTACACCACTCTGGCTGGCTGCCAGTCGTGGCCATGGGCACGTCCTGCAAATCCTGGCAGAGAAGCAAGCGAACCTCGAGGCCAGAGGTAATGTAACACGACTGACGCCGCTCTCACAGGCTGCTAGTAACGGCCATTATGCTGTAGTCGACCTTCTCGCGAACATGGGAGCGAAGCTAGAGTCAAGGGACGCCGAGGGTCGAACGCCGTTATCCTGGGCCGTCACAAATGGCCATCTCCACACAGTCGGGCTGTTACTTGAGAAAGGCGCTAACCCTGATTGTAAAGATACAAGCAAGGAAAAATTGCTGTTATGGGCGGCGCAGACTGGACATGATGCGATCACAGGCTTGCTGGCTGCAAATCCCATGACAAACCTCAACGCTACCGACTCTGAGGGATTAACGCCGTTATTGTGGGCTGTCCGGAATCGACACTCCTTGACCGCGGAGATTCTTCTCCAGCGAGGGGCAATTCGGGAGGTCCGAGATGCCGAGGGCCAGACGCCTCTGCTGTGGGCAGCAAGGAATAGGCACGAGGAATTGACTAGATCACTGGTCACCAAAGGTGCGGTTATTGATTCCAAAGATAAGTACAAAAGAACAGCATTTTTTTGGGCCGTGGAGAATAGCCACGAAGAAATGGTCAAGTTACTGCTAGACTGGAGTGGAGACCATGGGCGAAAGGAAAAGTTCATCGACAGTATTCTCTCATGGGCCGCACGAACACCAACTGGTAATACGGTCAATTTACTCCTAGGCGAAGATGGAGACGCCGAGGATGAGGCTCCACCAATACCGACGTCGTTACTGTGGGTTGTCAAAAAAAGCTATGGGGGGCTAGCTCAGCTATTCATGGAGCGCGACACCGCTGTCGATCGGGGAGATCTTTTCAGACAGGGAGCTATGATATGGTCCACAGAGCATGGACGAGAGCTCTTACTGGAGCTGCTCCTTGGAAAAAGTGAAGATGTCCAATCCACCGACCCGGCCGCCCTACTTAAGATGCTGGCCGAAACTAGCAAAGACCCGCAATCCACGAATCAGTCAAATCGGTCCCTCCTATGGGCTGCAAAGCTTGGTCATCCATCCGCGGCCAAGTTGCTTCTCAGAACTGGCGCGGATATCGACGCCAACGATTCCCTTGGTTATACAGCATTTCTGTGTGCCGCACGGGAAGGACATATCAAGATCGCCCAGCTGTTGGTTGACCAGGGTGCTGATATCCACGCGAGAACTGTTTACGGGGAGACACCAGTATGGTGGGCTGCAAGAAACGGGCATGAGGCGCTCGTGGTATTTTTGCTCGACGTAGGTGCAGATATCGAATCCAGGGATAAGTTTGGCCTTACACCACTAGCTTGGGCGGTTGAGAATCGGCACGAGCCGGTGGTCCGCGTATTGGTTGACTGGGGCGCAAACATTTGGGCTTCCGACAAGTCCGGCCAGACACCACACTCGAGGTCTGGTGGCACGAAAATGCGAGCTCTGCTACTTGAAGGTGAACGTGAGTAAATGATGGAAGACATTCCAAGACTTTACTAATGCTTATGATCCCAAGGCCATTACCGCCTAAGGGGCCGCCGTGCAGCGTGTACGGAGGACTGAGGTGAGGGAAATCAAATGGAAATCAAATGGAAATCAAATGGAAATCAAATGGAAATCAAATGCTGGTTGCATCCGTGGAGGTCGCGATCGTTGGGAGAACGCTAAACATATCCAACCAGATCCTTGTCAAACGAAAAGGGAACCACTGTCAAACTACAAGGCAGGCCAAAAGATGGTCACTACCGCAACTCGCGAACCAGACCCATTAGTAGCGCAAGTAGCGCATGGGATAGACTACTTACACACTGTCCCATCCCAGCCTTACCCTGTTGCATCCTCCTCCGAGACACGAATATCTCTGATCCCCCGATGGCCCAGGGAAACAAAAACCGTGTCATTTCTGAAGAAAGCAACATAACTGTCGTCGGCTTGTTCAGAATTCAAGAATGCGGCTCGTGGTTTGCGAGTTATGTCTTGGCATGGCTTCCTAGGTATCTAGGTTTTGAGAAATGACAGTAAGACCGTGTAATTGAGGCGGTCTTTGTGGGAGACTATCATGACTATATAAATAGCATCTATCAACAAAACAAGAGTTAGCAGGGCAACAGAGTGAACAATTCCATGCTCAGATCAGAGATATAAGAGACAAAAAAAAAAGGCAAAAACATACAACAGCCGGGATTCGCTGGTGGTCACCCACCCAACTACTAACCGGCCGGCGTGTGGCTTAAGTACGGCTGAGCGGACGGGAAGCCCTGTTTTCCACACCCTATGGTCGTATGTGCTTGATTTGAAGCAATCAAAATCTACTTATGACTAGCAGAGATAGTTTAGTGAGATGTGCTAGTGACCATTGGCAAGACAGAATGCTCATATTACACCCCAGCACGAAAAGGGCGCCCTGGTGGGAGAATTTGTATCAAGGCATGGTGCCAATCTTGCAAGCCACTATCTTTCAAGTATAGAGTATTCAGAATACTTGAATCGCTCTGGAAGCACAAAGTGTCAAATAATACAGGATGCTGGACGTCCCTCATTTCACATTTCTTCAAGCCAAGAGGACGAGTCCTTAATCCCATATTTGCTTGTCTACTAGACACTATACTAGTTGTACATGCGAGTCATACTGAGATCTCGTCAAATGGATTGGTCAGTAAGGTTCTCTCCTTTCATTCCATATCGGTGATTGGCATGGGATGCACCACGGGGTTTAGGCAGGGGAGGAAAAGGACGTATAATGAGTTATGACAAACAAGTAGATACCCAGTATGGCGGAGCCCTTCCCAACGCAGTTATTTATGTTTTGAAATTCGCGCTGCATGACTACGGCATAGATTTCGATTGGTATTATACCGCCTAGGCAGGTGAGGATCATCCTGTGACGCAGATGTGGATTAGTTTGGCTATGGAGAGGTGGATGGCAGAGGTGCTTACTTTCGGCATTCCCATTTGTCTCAAGGGGGCTACAGAAGTAGCAGGGCGACGATTATTCGAGCAAAATGCTCCATCTCTATTGCTTCCTGGATGTTCCAGGGGCCATACCTGTGCATGTAGGCAAATCCAGCATGCGCGATACTCCCGGGACCTCCATTGAGATACCGTAACCAACCCTGGTCGTACTGAAAGACTGAGATATAAACATCAGTTCCGTCCTGCGACACAAGGACTCGCATATCATTTCCTGGTCCGCCGAGGTGCTGCTTCACCCATGCCACCATCTGCGCGACCTCCTGCATATCAACCGCCGGGGAATGGTCCTCCCGCCGCGATCGTTTACACTTGATGAGTGCCAAAATCCGACGACTGAAGGTATCCTCCAGCTGGCCATCGGTATATGTGACGAATTGCCTTTTGCGTCTCCGTGTGCTGAAGTCTGCCGTCAGCTTGGATCTATCAGCCGTCCATTGGCGTCCAGACTGAGGAACCAGATCCGCAATGGCTTGCAAAAAGGAAACGATAGAAGTGTTGACACTGGCTTCGGCAGCACTCCGAACAGAACTGTTCTGAGCCTCGTGTCGAATCACTTGCTGTTGCTGAATAGCTGGAACCCTGAACAGTCCTTCGTTTCCTCCCCAAGGTGGATTCCAAACCGGCTGCGTCTGCCTGGTGGTGACATCTAAGATATAGTCACTAAACCTGACATCACTCAGGAGCAGATTTGCTTGCGCCATCAGAGGTGCTATGCCAAGGCTCTGGAAATTGAGCTGCCGTGGGGGAACAATGGAGGGGAGGTCGGTTCTGAACAGGAGATACTGCTTGTAGGTGACTTGGGATGCTGAATGCAATTTTACATTCATATGCAGGGATTGGTTCTTCACGTTGTGTCTCCCTGCGGATTGTCTCCACTCTCTTTCTGTCTCAGGCAAGGCGTCATTAGCCATTTTGGAAGGTGCCTTGAAGGTAAAGATGGGATGGGTGATGGCTGATGCCGGCTAGGAAGAGAAGCAAAGAACAAAAGAGGAGGGGGAGTCGATATCTCAAGAACCAGCCCCCACCCCCATCTCCCATCCCAAGCAGATGCATTTTATGTTAGTCTCTCTTTTGTAGGCATATACACAGTAGTACTTCTACAACATTCACTCCCCAGCTTTGTTATTGAGGCCGGGTAGGTACCCTTCAAACGGAAGGCACCCGCTTGTGATTGGCCCACTGAACTTGAAGATCAAAAACATCCATATTTCTGCTTCTGCTCAGGCCAATGGAAGAACTCCTATCTACAACTACACAAGCACAGTGAAGGGATCGAAGAGATTTACCCGGATGACAAGAGAACATAGATTTACTATGCTAGGCAGAGAAGAAAGCGAACTCGGGAAGGCGGGAAATTCCATCTAGACTCAAAAAATGACTGGGGAGGCGATGATCAGTCAAGAAAGCAGTAGTAGATACTCACAACCAAAATAGGTACCTAAATTACAGCCCTTTTGTAAGATGACCCTGTTGTTTCACACTGCTGGTAAAACTTGATTTGGTCAAGATTCAATATTGTTGTTGGCGAAATTACATCTGAGAGATGGCTCTACAATTCACCCCAGTGTCTATATATAAAACCTTCCCCTCTGATCTCAAAATTAGTACCGTTGGATAGCTCTCTTTTCGACATTTATGATAATACTAATATTGCCCTGGGTATATTATGTTTTTAGGCATCAAGTCAAGTTAAACATAGTGCTTTGCTTTACTTTTGTTCTACATCCTCGGAGATTTTATATACAAGTGGGTCCTGGATGCGTACCTTAGCATCCGTCAGGTATCAGGGAACCACAAGACTAACAAGCTTTCCGTGACCGTGAGGCGACTTTAAGTGGGTCTGATACAGTGATACTGAATTACTGATACCCTGGTCCGGGAGATAATCCTCGCCTTTGTTGATACTTCACCATCATTAGCTATCTCAGTACCTATGGGGTCCTGCAAGAGGAGGATCCCTGAAAAGTGAATATTCACTCACCATACCTTTGGTAGTAATTGAATTGCCATCTTAACATAGCTAAAGAGTTTGGGAGATTTGTCGTCATTATTATCCACGTCACCTGATTGTGGCCCTGCGTTCTGTTTCTTTCCTTTGCCTTCACCCACATTTCACCCATCTACCATCCACCACCCGCAACCGACAGTCAACCACAAGTCTTCAACTATTTACTTCTTTAATCCCCAATCATACCTTCTTACTTAGCTTCTTTTCATAATGGCAGGAAACGTGACACGCGAGCAAGTAAGATGGCTATACGAGGTCGTTACTGGAGGAAAGGACAAGCCCTTCGTCTCAAGTGAGCCCGGTTCAGAAGGAGATGTTTTGGCATCATATCTTTCAGGACATGGGATTACTCTCGTTCCTTGGGAAATCGAAACGAGCTCTGTGGATTCTTCTTCAGTAACATCGGTCCCGTTTACCCCATTGCCTCGTTCGATATCGCACAACTACCATTCTCAAGGGAATATTCCATTCACTGACTACATCCCGCCGGCAGATAGGAGCGACACCGAGGACGGCCGGTGGTGGTCCGCTCAAATCTGTTCTGGTGAAGCGGTCCGGTTCTTCTATAAGTGGGCTCTTGCCAGGCGAAGTCTCCCGCGCCGGCACTCAAGCTTACTGGATTTCTGCGGAGTAGACACCGTAACGTAAGTACGATGCATTTTGATTTGCTCCGTGATGATTGGTTTCTAACGGTTCAACAATTGATGCATTGCAACTTCTAGGCTGCCTAATCCTTTCTTGCGTTGCTGCCCAAGAGTGGGATGGTGCCCACCTAGTGGTGGCCGCTGGGACATCTGCTTTTTCCTTGAACCTGAGAAGCAAAATACCTCACCACTTCCCCATATTGCCGTGGCAGCTTCCCAGCCAATGAATGCTAGAGACAACTCCATTCTATACGGGGAGCTCGCCGTAATCCTTACTGTTATTAATAGCCGTGCCAAACAACCAAAAGCAGAGAATGAGGAGGAGATGAAGAGTCTGTTTGATATGGAGGAGGAAGAGCTTGAGGAAACTTCCCGGAAAAGTCCAGCATTCCCAAACGAGCAGAAATTTCCGCTTCTTCTCTTTTCATTCGTGGGCCCACAGCATGCAAGGATACTCTGTGCTTCCATGAACCAGAGGCAGCTGATAATTCGGATGTCGAAGCTTTATAGCTTCGAGAGGAAGGAAGAAGCTCCACTTGAACTGTTCACGTCCTGGCTTTTTTCGCGCCCCGCGGTGGAAACTTAACTGTGTTTAAGCGCCTCCCAGCTTCAGCGTCAGGGCCGACAAATCCAGACGAGCGAGGAGGATGTCCCGCAGGAGCAGTCGGATCAGCAGGGCATTCCCATCGATAGTTTCTGCCAATTCTTCACTCTGAACTAGGTGGAACTGAGCAAGAATCTCCAGGTAGACATGGTTTCCAGACTTGTTACATTTTGCTAATACATGGTAGGGTCGCCGACGGCGAGAACTCTGGGCATGCCTGATCGATGACGCTGACATTGAAAACGCGATTTATTGGAGCAATTCCGGGATTTTCTTTAACCATGGTCAATGTTGCTGTGAAGGATCGAGGATTCTGGCTCAAGAAAGTATTTACTATGAATTTGTGTCCCGTTTCGAAGAACCAACAGCACAAATAAAGTTTTTGATCCTTTCGATCCACAGACCTTCCAAGACTACATACAGTATGACCGCATAACGGAGCATATCAACCAAGACAGAGAAGACAGAGCCACTGTACTAGACCCTAGTATATGGCTTAGTACTAATAGTAGTCGAACTCCCATTACCTTAGTTGACCTGAATTGGGTTTTCAAACATATAAAGGGAATGGGCCCAGTCTTTTCTAGATACGATACTATAAAAGGAGGAAGAACTTCCTAAAGGGTCCTAATAGAGACACACCCCAACTTCTTACCAGCACACCACCTTGATGTAATTAGTTAGAATTAACATCATATGTGACGATTCGACCGTCACCACCTCATTGCAAGCCTTCTGCTTCGCAGACTGCTTACTCTTTCTAGGCGTTTTATATGTTTGGACTGCTGCGCGGTGCCGACATTTTTATCCATCTTCACATCTGTATCAGAGTACATACTTTTCCTTCCCTTCTCTATGCTTAGTATTTTCATGAAATGCTACCGTACATTTATCTTATATACTTAAGCACTATTATATAATACTAAGCATCACTCCTTTTCCCTTCCTTTACTATTAGAACTGTTATAATTAGCCCTGACTTGTCTAATAATGTGTTAGGCGGGCGGCCTCACACATATTGTCACGGGCTAGAGGCCGGTTCAACCTATGACCTAGGTTGGACGGTAGGAAATCACTGCGGAGTCTAAAAAAGGCCATACAGGCAGAACATGAAAAGGGGAATGCGACAGGAAGTGGAGTCACACGACAGAACAGACTTGGCACTTGGGTCAATTAATATATCAATTTCAGTCCATCGGATTTGTCCGTAGGACGGCTATCCTCCGGCGACTGTTGCGGATGGCGCAGGACTAACCACATGAAACAGGGTTAGGATCGCCTAGCGGGCGAGAAAGAAGCCGAATACGATACTCTCCAGCCCATCGTTCCTCGTTTGCATCCCAGGATGATAGGGAGTACGATGGTCGTAAGCGTGTGTCGCGGTAGAAAAATCAAACAGGGCACGCATTGCATGCCAGCCAGCGACATACAACTTCCGAGATCACTGCAGCAGGCAAATTCGAAACGACCAGGCACTATAGAAAGAAGTCCCTACGGCATGAGAGCCGCCCTGAAGCGCGCAATTCGTCAGCGGGCAAATCGTTCGTTTAGTCCAGCTAGGTTGACATAGCGTGAAGTGCATGATGCTCGGCAGTCCCCTAGCTCACTGTTAGAGTCGGAGGCCTGGTGGGTCTTAAGACGTACGATGACGGACCAGGGAATTTCAGCCAGGTGTTTTAAGGGTTAAAACTTCTATAGAGCAACCTGCAGCAATGTAAAAGGTGCGAAGATCCAGATCGCCCAGGAGTTGATAAAAGGCTACAATTTCAGCATGATGGCGGAGTAGATGGCATTTTCGCTTACGGCTCTAAAGCGTAGACCAAGTGGCGACAAGTTTTTGGTCAGGAAAGAATAAAATTCGAGTTGATTTTGGGAAGGCTGTCGGCCGCCTGCTGTCTCCTCTATGCAGGATCGTTCGGGGGAGTTGATCATATTTAAAGGGCCACGATAATAAGGGCGAAACTCGGTAGGCGATGACCTCCAATGATCACTAGATGAGCTTGCGTCACAGAACTGGAGTGCGCATTACTGATGTTTTGTTCAGGCGAGCTTCAGGTGAACAGGGTGAAGAGCGTGAGGACAAGGCAGCAATGGCATACAACGAAGCAAAAATAGATGCATCAAAAACATACAACAGCCGGGATTCGCTGGTGGTCACCCACCCAACTACTAACCGGCCGGCGTGTGGCTTCAACGCGGTCAAAAGGTCGGTGGCTGCAGCCGTCGCGCGACGCTGCTTTTAGTCGCCCGACCCTGGGTGAACTTAGGTGAGTGCAGTATAGACAGGGTGAGTGGTTACCCACACTCACCCAAGGTCACACAGACTCACCCAACTAGGATCCACACCAACAGTATCATGGCACTGTTCATTGGTTATGTTTAGTCCTCCTGAACACAGCCACGACGATCACTCCAGGCAGCAATCAACTGTAACTCAGCTTGGGGCTCCTACTTTCCCGTTATACTGGCCATGCAGCGGGCTATAGTCATGCTGCTCCAGCGAAACTGGCAAGTGCAGCGGGCTGCTTGAATTGCATGATATGCGGAGCACAGCACATCTAGTAGTAGAGAGCCCAAAGATTGTTGCAGGTCTGTAGCAAGTATGCCATTACGGCCGGGAATTTGAGGAACCCACACGTGCTGACTCAAATGGAAGAAGAGTTGAAGCAACTTGAGGATCAACACAAAAAGCAAACAGGTCTACGTTTGGTTAGTGCCACTGGTGCGGTCTACTATGTATTGACAATTGAAACTGAGCTGACTGCTTCTTCCAGTTTATCGACGACGATACGTACAAGTGACGTTCCAAGTCTACTATGCACATACAGTATGTTCGCAAGAGCGCCGATTAGGATACCTCCGTCATATTATATGGTCGCAGATTCTTGGTAATAGTGAGAACAGAAGATCCCGGAACCTGCTTGTATTGACCTTTCTATTCAATACTCGTGGCTGTCTAGGTCTCCTCACTGGTCATGCACATAATTCAGAGATACACAACTTGGCTTGAGAAAATACGAAACATTTCATACAAGCCAGGATACCCAACATCCAGGCTTTCATATCTTTATCAAATTCTGATCTACAGCCCCCAGACTCCTTGACCAATGAATCAGTGGAAGCCCCGAACCAAGCCTGGCGAAGACCCTCGACACTCGACACTCAACACTCAACAAGATCATCGGTATGTGTATAGCGGAAACCAAAAAACGAATCTGGGCCTACCCCCCGACTCATGTCTAGTGGAGCCCGGTCCTCAGATCAGAGGGCAACCATAAATCGTCCATGGCCCGCTTCATTTGGTTAGAGCCGTAACTGGCAGTCTTGTTTCTCACGGTTTCGTCGATGCGCCTAGAAGGGTCGAACTTCGTCGTTTGTCGTGCGGTCGGACCAGGTTCATATGTCACCAATTGATAAATGGAAGGTGGAACAGATGAATAAATTTAAATCCACCCATCCTGTTAGTATATCATAAATACTACATAGATACAGTTATTTATCCGAGCAACCCGATAGATATTACATTCAGCTATGGTTGCGTTAAGGTCCCGAATTTAAGTCCGAGATTCGAGAGTGGAGCATCGGGGATAATATTTGACCATGAGTACCTCACGGAGCTGCACTCACTTCATCGAAAGAGACCTCCGAGTCTTCTAACGAGGTCTTTTGCGCCTCTATGCTTTAAATGCGTCTCGGTTTCATCGCATCAAAGATGTGGAATTCATTCCTCACAAGTTGCTGGCGACAGTTTTTATCATTAACAAACCTGCCCACACGATGATAATCGTCGACAACCTTTGGTCTCTGGCCGTCGCCTCTGGGTTACTGGCCATATTCCTCAATATACTGTGGGGGCGATTCAAAGAATACCAAGGACGCAAAGCCCATGGCTGCGGCGTTATCCCATCCTATCCTCAATGGGATCGCATTTTCGGCCTCGATCTCGCCTTGAGCCAAATGAAGGCCCTCCGTGGAGACACTTTTATCCCATGGCTGGCAGCTATGCATGAAGGCCAACCGAGCACATTCAAGATCCGTTTTCTCGGAAAACGCCAAATTTACACCACCGAGACGGATAGCCTTAAGGCTATGACAGCGATCAACTGGAAGGATTTTGGCATCAGTCCTCTCCGACGCAGTACGCAAGCTTTCCACCCGTTCGCAGACAAAGGTGTCAACACCGTTGACGGGGACGACTGGGTGTTCAGCCGTTTCCTCATCAAGCCGTTCTTCAATCGCGATGTTTATACGAACACTGATCGGATCAGGCCGTATGTGGACTCGTTATTGTCTCTACTGCCGCCGGATGGAGAGACATTCAACATCCAGCCCCTGCTCCAGCGATGGGTAAGTCGCGCTTGCGAAAAAAAGCAATTTGAACGTTTCATTACAATGCTCATACGAACATAGTTCCTGGATTTGACCACTGATTTCATCCTTGGCGAGCCTATGGGGGCCCTCAATCATCCAGCCAAGGCCAAAATCACATGGGCCATGCTGGATGTTCTTCGTGGCAGTCGCCAGCGTATGCAGGTCGTTCGCATGATCAAGTGGTTCAACTGGGACTGGTGGCTCAAGGCAGTATACGAGGTTCATGCCTTTGTCGACACACATATCACAGCGACTTACAAAGAAATCGAAACCCGCAAGGCACGCATCGCTGCTGGAGAGAAAGTAGGCCCTGAGCGGGAAGACCTTCTATGGTACATGGCATCACACGACTCCGACTACGAAGACCTGCGGTCTCAATTGGCCCTGCTGCTGGTCCCGAACAACGACACAACTTCGATCTTCATCAGTAATGCCCTCTGGCACTTGGCTCGTCACCCGGATGCGTGGGCAAGATGTCGTGAGGAGGTACTGACATCAGTTCAAGGCGGTGACGAAGCGGTTGGTCAACTCAGCTTCTCCACTCTCAGAGGCTTGAAGATTCTCAATGCTTGTCTTGATGAGACTCTGCGACTAAACCCAAACAACGTCACCCAAGTCCGTATCTGCATGAACGACACGACCCTCCCACGTGGCGGAGGCAAAGACGGCCAGTACCCCATCTTCGTCCGCAAAGGTGACATGGTCCAAGTCACCAAGACAGTACAGCAGCGCAATCGGGAATACTGGGGTGAAGACGCAGACGATTTTCGTCCTGAGCGCTTCCTTGAGCTGAAGCCCTTCTGGGAGTTCGTGCCTTTCAGCGGTGGTCCTAGAAGGTGCCCAGCACAGATGATGGTCATGACGGAGGCTGCATACATGTTGGCTCGTTTGGTAATGCGCTACGAGCGAATCGATTCCAGAGATGCGAATCCATATCATGCTATTATGCGGATTGGACCAAGTAACAAGACTGGTGTTTTGGTTGCCCTCCACAAAGCACGCGAAGGAAATTAGTATCGATGAACGACAGTCGACATGAGAATTACGTTAGCTGAAACTTTAGAACATTAGCTTGACTGTTAGATGCCAAACTGATCCATGCCTTGCAACTCTTTATTGTTCATATATCCGCGTTTCACTCGTTTCTAAATTCCTGCAACGGACCAGCACAACTTGGAAATCGAACGGAGACGATGCATTGACGCCTAGGAGCGAAGGCTATGTTCGACGATCGAAAGCGACGATATTGTGTCATCGAATCTCGGCAAGGGATTCGTAGCCTAGCTGTTAAGGGCTGTATGAAAATACCTGTATTGAGGAGGTTGAACTGGTCGGTGGGTGGCGAACGTTTAGAGTGGGCTTTATGTCCGAGCCCCGAGTCCGGACCCGGGCCCGAGTCCGAGAGCAAGATGGAACAGCACCTCACTTCAGCACGCTTGCCGACCCCGCGCTTTCCCTCCGACCTTTCCAACATCATTGATGTCCGTTGACCGCGCATTCAATACCTGCAATTTGGACTGTCGTCAAGATGGCTGAGGACCAGAGCTTTGGCAGTACCCGGTCAGCATCTTCACCCGCTCGTCGGAGCCGCCGACCTGCGCAATCCTGCGACCCGTGCCGCCGCCGAAAAGTACGTTGCGATCTCAAATCGCCATGTTCAGCCTGTCAAGTCTCCAGAAACTCGGTGACGTGCATATATCAAGGAGGTCAGCAGCAACCTAGTCTCGCCCTGGAAGGCCGTGGAAGCGAGGGCAATACTGTCCAACAACAAGTTCCTCGCTCGCTCAGCATTGCCCCAAACAACAACATCGATCACCCTGCAAAAAGGCAACGAACAACAAATGAATCGGAGCGAATTCGGAGCGTAGAGCGACGTGTACAGCAGCTTGAGCACTCGGTTGTACCAGAAGTCGATCCCCCGCAGCACAGCCTCAGCAGCAGCAGCAACAATCATCTCACGCTGCTGGCATTGTCTGATCGCCTCCAACACGTCGAGCAGCGGCTTGCTGAGCTCTCCCAAGCTCGTCCTGCGCCTTCAGCTGTCACGGGCGATAAGTCTCTAACAATTTCATCTGTCATCCCTCGACTTCGTCACAACCAGAAGAAGGTAAAATTGTTTCCTTCAAGCCACTGGCTGCACACTGCTGAGAAGGTATCGTTGAAGCTCCTTTCTAATGAACACCTTGACTGATTGAACATTGGCTGACGTGTCAATAGTTCAGAGTCAGCCATTTTGGAGACAGGGACGTTGAATTGTCCTTCGTGGATACTAAGGCCGAGCTGGCCGATTCGGTGAATGAGATACGCAACTTGCGACTCACGATGAAAAATGAGCAGGCACCGCAGATGGATGACCCCGTTCCTCAACTTCTGAGTACAATGCCGGCTCGTTCCATCTGTGACCGACTAGTGAATCACTACATGCGGACTTTCGAGTTGATCTATCGTTGTTTTCACATTCCCACATTCTGGGCAGAATACGAGCAATACTTCAGCCAGCCGCAGCCTGTAGTTACAAACTTTGCAATCAAGTTGGGTTTGGTGTTGGCCATTGGAAGCGTCTTCAGCAATGACGACGACAAAGTTCTACAGCGCGCGCGGCGTACTTGGATACAAGCTGCTCAATACTGGATGGTTGGACCGTCAGAGAAAAGTACCAACAATCTTGATGGAATTCAAATTTTCTGTCTTCTTTTGGTTTCGCGGCAGATAACATTAGTCGGCGGTTCACCGTGGCTGTCGGAAAGTGGTCTACTTCGGGTGGCTATGGCTATGGGCCTGCACCGAGATCCACAACTGTTTTCTCTGTCTCCTTTTCAAGCCGAGATACGAAGGAGGCTTTGGACAACAGTCCTAGAGCTCGTAATCCATGGTTCCATGGACTGTTCCATCCCTTTGCTTCTTTCTTCAAACGACTTTGACGATCATATGCCTCTTAATGTCAGCGATGCTGATTTAGATTCAGCCAGCAAACAGTCTCCATCTCCACAACCGTTGACAAGCTATACGGAATCGTCGATACAAATTCTCATGCGTCAGTCCCTGCCGTTACGACTTGAAGTTGTCAGGGCGGTCCAAAACGAGCGATTAGAGCACTCATACGAAATGGCCATTGAGCTAGCTACGAAACTTCAGACAGTTTGCCGTACTCTTGCAAGCTATTGTCGGTCGCATTGGTCGCAATTCCTAGGCATGCATCACGCTTTCCTTGATATGCAGATTCGTCGGTATATTCTGGTTCTGCATCGGCCTTTCATGCTACAAGCGCAAAAGGATCCCCGCTTCTATTTTTCCCGGAGGGTTTGTCAGGAGTCTGCAATGATTATCGCCACTTATGCCGAGCGACTTCGGCTACCTGCAGACTCTCTTGACGATCTGTCCAAGTTGATGGTGATGAGCACAGGGTCATTTCGCGGACCTTTGAGCCTGGACGTAATTTCAGTCTTGGGCTTGGAGGTTGTGTCTCAGCTGGAGGAAACGGGTTCCGGTCCGTCATCTGCTTCGATTGGTCTCAACCACACATTGGTCCTTGATCCTCTCGCTGAACTGGCGCGCGGCCAGCGAGCGCCCATCATTCGACTTTTGGAACACATCAACGAACAACTACTGCAGATCGTAAAGTTGGGCCATCCTACGTTGAAACGCTACATCTTTCTTGCTGGCATTCTTTCCCAGATATACGCCATGGAACGCGGCCAACCCATTTTGTCTGCTGTGCTGAACACTGCAAAAGACAGCCTGAAGGAGTGTTACGATATACTACAGTCCTACAGGGCCGCCAACACTCCCCGAGAAGTGTCGCAAGACGTGATCGATAATGGACTTCTTGACGGCCTGGATTTTGGCGCAAT
Organism: Aspergillus udagawae; assembly: GCF_001078395.1. Classification (NCBI taxonomy): domain Eukaryota; kingdom Fungi; phylum Ascomycota; class Eurotiomycetes; order Eurotiales; family Aspergillaceae; genus Aspergillus; species Aspergillus udagawae. Next base: position 1,130,738 of record NW_025091265.1, on the reverse strand, counting down.
GGTGAGTACAAATTACGAAATATGCGCCTCTTACATAGCACTACTGACTGAAGTCAGGACTGCAACTACCTGGACTTTTCGGCCTTTTTGGTTCCAACTATTTGATAGAGCAAGTTCACAGGACGATTTACGTTGCGAAATGAAGATCGTGATTAATTGAGGTTAATTCTTTCCATTCTGTTCTATGTTCGATCGTCTCTGTCTCGAAAGGGTTTGCTTACAAAGGCGAGGTATGACCTGTTGCTTGAAGCAACACTTGTGATGCATTGTGCACCTTGTCCAGACTATCTGAGCGCCACGCTGAAAATCCATCAGGCCGCACCAGGACAAGACAAGCATCCCAAATTCGGAACGCATGAGTCTCATTCATCAAACAAAGGCTCTTTAAAGGAATACTGTGCTGGCGTGCTGCTTCTTCAAAACTGGCCAGTGCGATGGGCACCTGAAATTGGTCTCCGGCTGCTACTGCTTCTTTCTGCAGAAACGCGACCATGGTGAAGCCTTTCCCGAATCCATCGGAAATGGCGCTGCCGTCCGACAAAGCCACGTGCGGTACCCGCGAACCAGGAGAGGTAGTTGGGATGTAGTTGCGTGAGTCAAACTGTGGTGCTGCCTTTTCAACATCCACCTGCTCGTTCAGTACTGCCAGACTCGAGTCGTTACAGCTGTCTCTCAGCTTCGGCGAGAATAACGCCCCAATCGATATCACTAGGAGTAATTGAAGCTGGAAGTCCTCCGAGGAGGCCAGTGGTCTCTCCCAGAAACCTTGGCAATCGTGAAGAAACAATGGAACGTGTAACACGCGTAACACTGACTCGAACGTCCGCAAATATGCTTCAATAAGTTGATCGGTGATGGCTTGAGGAGGAATCAGATCTTTCAGGTTGGTGACCAGCAGTTGCGGGATCGAATTTTGTGATCGTCTTGTTTCCGCCAGTTCCCTGCATTGCCTGTACAGATTTCCTCCGGGCTCTTTCTCGACAGCACGTTGTAATGTATGAACTTTACGAAACTGTTCCACACCATGGGTCAGTAATGTGTGCGTTGACTCTTGGGCACGGCTTTCGCTTACGTGAACAGCGCTGTTTATCCAGTGGCTTGGTCCAAAGAAGCGAGAATCCAAAAATATGCCGCGGATCGGAAGAACTCCTGAGCCGTCCTCACTTGATGAGCTGCCATTTGAGCAAATACCCTTATGCGTGATCTCGGTAGGTGTTGATACTACTGAGTCGGGTCTTGGGGGTTCAAAGCCGGTTCGAAAGACTGGGCTCACGCCTTCGGATGACGGCACATCTTCACAGTAGGTATGCGAGTCCTCCTTCTCTCGCCTTGAGAATTGGTGGACATGTTCAGAATTGGTCCGTTTGCGCTTCAAATGACGTTGCACAGAGCATTCGTCGTCGTCGATCTGTATGTAGACGCAGTACTCGGACTTGGAGCGGACGCATTGGTTGCAGGGGACTTCGCGGTTGCACCTATCTTTTAGTCAGCATTGACACTTCGATCGCCTGGTATGCTTGGAAACCTGGGATGAGCAACCTAATCTTTTTTCGTCGACAAGGCTCACACGCCAAGGTTGGTCGTCGGCGACGGCTGGACGTGGCTGAGGTTTCGTTTGCAATAGCCATCACTGAGGCGAAATTGTCGTGATGTGGACATTGTGCCTCACGGCTTGTGCAACAGCCAAGAGATATATGTTTCATAACGCATCCTTCGACATCGTTACACCAAGGCCTTTAGCCTCACAGCGGGGAACCATCAGCAGCTCACGAAATACAACATGGTTTTGGTAATGGGACCATGCATGTGCTTCCTCATTGCAACGAATAGCGTATGGAAACGCAGAATGGATCCGCGACGCGAGCTATTGTCAGCAAAAGCGGGATCCAACGGCGCCCGTTCTAGCGGCAGTAAGCTAATCCCCTAGGTTGATTGGTCACCATAATAATAGTGGTTTATTTTAAGGTCTAAGTGATATCACTGATACTGCTGAGTTTTCCAGGAAACTACGTATAAATACATAATTCGCAGCCGAATATAGCAACCGCTACCCTTGTGGACCCATGCAGCAAAGCAAGCATGTCGAGACGACTAGTCCTACCGCTAGAAACAAGGATACAGATAAGTGCCTATAATTCTATGGAAGCGTTGTCAGCAGCTAACGTAATGTAATTCCAAAGCGAGCGGGACACCCGGTCGGCCGAGTCGGTAGAAAATGTCGACAGACAAAGGAGGTTTTCAACTCCCAGAGTTTCTCATTCCACTCCCCTCGGTGCGGAATATGATTATATAATTTCGACCCCTTTAACTAACTAACTAGTTAATCATAGTTAGGTAACTATTCACTATCTTATTCTTATTGATAACTTGAGAGAATCCGCAAGATCGTGTTCATGTCACACGTGTGCCGATGTATGTTTCTCCGCCTCCACGCCAGTCTCCTCTTCTTCACCAGACGTTGTAATTGCAGCAGGCTGCTGCGCTCAGTGCCCTTGCCTAGGCATCAAGCTTTTGTGAGGGGATTCCAACCAGAAACTCTACCCCTCAGCCACACCAAAAAGATTGTCGCGACCATGAAGTTCACGCCACTGAACAAGGCCGCAAAGAGGAAAGAGCCTCCATCTGTCTCTGCAATTGCACCAGCAATCGGAGGGCTCGTAAGGGTACCAATGCCTGCGATAGCAAGAGCCAACCCGATTCGAAACCCGATCTCCTGAGGTGGGTAGAGAGTCATCACAAGGGGCGGTGTCAAGCCAATGGTGGTGCCAGATCCAATACCAAACAAAGCAGCGAAGACAATGTTAGCCGCATTACTACGACCAGGCAACCACAAGGCCAGAGTGATGACACCAGTGAAAAGGAGCATGATGATAAGCACATTGAAACGGCCGTACTTGTCGGCAAGGCCATTGGGAATCGTACGTCCAAAAAAGCTCGCTCCGTTCATGATGGGAATCAGATTGTAGGCCATAGTCATTGACATTCCGTTATGCATAGCAGACAGGACAAGGTAGTCGAAAGGGACAAACAATCCCCCTAAACCCTGGTTAGCTGTGTTGCGATGAAACATAATGATAGGCGGCTCACAGTAAAGGAAAAAGCAGAACGTCAACAAGATCAAGAGGTTGAATTCCGTGAAAGGCCGAAGGTAGTTCGCAAGGTTGAACTCCTTGCGAGTGTGAGGCAAGTTGGAGGAGATGGTGAGCATGGCAATAGCCCAGAGCCCAAGGATCAAGAAAGCGCAGATTCGCATCGTCCATGCAAAGCCGACCTCTGAAAGGAGGCTGTTGACCATGAGGGGAAAGATTACACCACCCAGACTCGAGCCTGCAACGGTCAATCCTCCTGCCAAAGCGCGGCGCCTTCTGAAGTAAGTCATAGGCTGTGAAGCTTCTCAGAAAATGCGCGATAAGTTCCAAGAGTGATCACACAAACCGAAGTCATTGCCGGAGTGAAAATGAGCGATGTGCCGATTCCTGAGCAAACCGACTGTGCCAAGTAGAATTGGTAGTATTTGCTTGACACGCTGGTCATCATGAGGCCAAACACATGCATCAATCCACCGATACAGATCGGCAATCGTGGTCCATAGTTGTCAAATAGATATCCAGACAACGGTGACATGAACAGCATGAAGAAAACTAGATTGAAATGAGCTTGTTATTTCACGGCCGGTTGTGGAAGAAGGCTCTCACATTCGGACGAATTGATCCAGGACACCTCCGAGCTGCTATAGGTCTTCAACTGGTTGGTCTGATATTCAGCTTGGAACAGAGCAATGCAATTGACCCATCCAAATGAGATGAAAAGACCCAAGGAGCCTCCGAGTAGCGATAGGTAGGCTTTTGTGCCTCCTTCGGGTGCTGCTGGTGGGCCAGATGCTTGAGGCTTGGGCTCCGCTGGACTCGATGGACTTGAAGAGGTTGGACTGCCTTTCTCGAGCTCAGCGGTGCGGTCGTCGTGCATAGTTGCTGTGGGGTGCTTGATAGGGCGCGCAAAAGATAGTTGTGCTTGTGACGTCGATTGGAATAACGAGTCCGATTCTAAAGAATATGGCCAGTGCTATATACCTCTGGGACGAGGCCAAGTTCTGCGTATGAAAGGAGGTCGGACATACATGCTGTCGCTAGCAATGCCCGAGGTCGAGTAAAAGATCGGACGTCCGATGCTGTTCGTTGGTGATGTACGCGAAGGCGCTGCTGCACACCCGAGGCCGAGTCCGCGGCCGAGCTATTCAAAAGGAAAGCCGACCCCGATCGGCCTCGGAGTTACGGACTCGGCTTGGATGTTTTTACCTATAAACATTCGTCGTCCACCTGCGAGGCTTTAAGGTATCATTCAACAACAAATCATGGACTATCCTACTCGCCGATTCAGTCGATTTCATGCTAGACAAGTCTTTGCTCGAGCCAACTTTCCGTTGCGAGCATACGGACCCAGAAGAGGGATGGCGCTTCTCAAGATCGGTCTGTTCGGCACTGTTGGCTACTTCGTAGCGAAAAAGCTTCTTCAGTAAGTCGGTACTCCCAAGACACTATGGTCAAGTCGAGAATTATCCACTGACGTCTATCAGAAACTCGAATGAGCCACGTCAAAATCCTCAACAATGTGCATCGTGCGGACATGAGCGGCAGCAAGAATCCAGGCAGCAACCGACGAACGTTCCACGGACGCCATACCATTAGCATTTTGCAGTCATCAGCCATGATGCCAGTCAGCCTCGACAATCAGCTCTTTCCTAGGTTCAGTAGTCAACAGGCATACTTCGACGGCTCGGGCGGTGGTGACGGAAGCAATGGATACAAGACGTTGGGGTGGGCTTCGACTTACCCAAGATTCTATAAGGCAAATTGGGACTGTTAGGTATCGTTCAAAACCTATTATTCTAGCCCTTTCTTTTCATAGAAGATAGAGGAAGAGAGAGAGTACTCTAATGGCTATTTTTATCTTACCTCCTGACGAAGATATTCAACTTTGAAGATTGTCGTCCTTATAGTCCGAAATAGCGTATATCTATATGGTCGAAAACTCCCAGACAGGTTAGTGTTGTAGTCGAAAATTCTTAGACTCTATATAGGGAATACAGGGTAAATAGTGATTTCCATTTCTCTGGATTCTTTGGCCTATTCTGAGTATAATGGTACTCTCTACTCTTTTGTGTCAGTATGAGGAATTGATGTACTGGCTAGTACTGAAGATGTCCAATAGATTCTGGTGGCTGATTGATTATTGATGGGAGTGGTTGAACACCCCCGAGGGTTCGTCTTGGTGTTACTCCCGAGTCTAACCCGAATACCACACTCGTACCGGGGAATTGGCCAAAAATGGTCATAGAATGTGAATAGAATCACTTAGCTTACCTTCACTCACCCACACTCACCCTATGGTTTAGCGCCTCTCACCCATAAAGCAGCAGGCCTTCAAGGGCGCATATAACTTCCGACCATGTTGGTAATACTGGCTTAAGTACGGCTGAGCGGACGGGAAGCCCTGTTTTCCACACCCTATGGTCGTATGTACTGGAAATAGGTAGTCTAAGTAATATGTAGTCATTTGAGATTTTCTTATACTGTGAGGTTGGTCCTGGTGTCTGATATGCAGTTGATGTTCGTGCTCACCCAATGACACCCATGCCAGCGTCTGTCTCTGCTGCTTTGCCGCCCACGTTCCAGCGCCTTCAGGTGAATATTCAGGTACCTGAATATTGTACAATTAACTACTAAGAAGGCACATTTTGACAAAGGCGCATAATGGCACCAATGAACAGAACTTGGACAGATATCTCAGGCTATATATATATATGTCGGCTGTTTGTCCCCTTAATTTCTATATACCCGGAGAACTTGCCAACTCGGTAAGTAGAATGCTGAGGAGTAGGGATCATATAACCACCCGTAGAAGCACTACTGCAATAGAAGAATCCTAGAAAGCCTGACGCATCTCTTATAGTCCATACTAGCTGAGCGCTTGAAACAACAGTATGTCTTCTAGCACCACTCCTTTACACTCAATCTGAACCACATCTTTGCCTGGACATCAAATATCCTGCCTCCTCCGGTGTCATTGACCATCGTAAATCAACTACCTATTAGTTAGTGAATTCGTATTATATAATCTTAGTGCATAAGGATTTGTCCTGCCTTACGCTGATGTCTATGCATCCACAGTCACATAGCAGACATCATGACCTTTTCGCGCATGGTCCAAGTTCTCCACTCCCTGATCTCTTCTTCTTCCTTACCTGCAGTGGATTGTTATTGTTGTCAATCGCTTTTGCTTCGCCCAATGCGCCTGAGGTTAGCCATTGTTTCATCGTCTTTCCCGTGGATCTCGCGACAGTGCCCTACCATCTCTTCTTTGGACAGAATGGGATATCCTGGAGTGCTCAATGGACCACAGTCTTCAAATATGCATCTAATAGCCGCGCGTCATTGAACACTCACAGCCGAAAGGTCTGGGGTGTAGGCTTTGCGGAAGTGGAACCAAACTCTTTCCAGTAATTTGCCACGAATTTCCTCCGAGAGATGGTTGGCCCAGTCTGGAAGTTGTAGGCAAGCCGCGGTAATGCAAAAATACTTCTTTCCCATCTCGCGTGACTCCGTCCGCTTTGAGCTTTGAGGACTAAAAATCAACATCATTGGCATAACATCTCCTGCCAAATCCATGCCGTTGTTTCAGACATTGAATAGTGAAATTTCGGAAATCGGTTGCTCCCCAGAGGCGTATCTGATCAACAAGCGAAAGGAGTTCCCAGGCTTTCCGTACAGTCACAACACGACCGCTCCAGATTTTCTGGAAAATCTATGATTCCAAGGTCAGGCAGACTCGCCACTGAAGCTAATCCTTGGCCAGACTTAAACGGATTCACTGAATCCTTCATATCCGGCATACTCCCTTTCATGCCGCGGTCGTTTGTAGCCAACCAGGATATGCCAGTGGGCTCCAAATGAGGTAAAGACGAAGACTTGGTTGTTGCTGCTTTGTGGAGTTAGCGTCGCAATAATCCCAAGGTTTGACTGCAGGATAGCAACTTGGATAGGTAGGGGCTACGTACTACTGAGCACCAATATAGTATTTTTCTACTGCCGACTCAATCTCATCGTCTGTCCAGCCGTCCGTCCGCATCAAATCAACTGATCGCCACATCGTAACGAGAAATTGGAGTTCCATCTCGCCAAGCCTCTTCTCTGCTTTGAGTTCCCTAAGGTGTCTAAGTGTCTGTTCTCGTTCCACTTTGAAGGAAGCTCAGAATTCGTCCATGGTGACTCCCACTACAGGCCTTTTGTCGGGTGACTTGACCCTTAGTTCATTTTTCAGGCGGCGTGGGCTTGACATCCACGGCCCGTCCCTCGGATGGTCCAAGAGCCTGGGTGTGTTCCGCTCGTTTGGAGCCTTGTCTCTTAGACGAAAGAGAGGTGTGGTCTGTTCTCCGGCGTTCTCCGGCGTTCTCTGTGTTTGATATGATCAATAAATAGAAAAAGTGCGGATGGTACGACAGATAAGAGTGGTGGTTTTTGCGCTGTTTAGCAATTGGTGTTCTGAGGAAGGAATACTGCCCGAAAGGCAAAGAAGTCTCGAGGAGAACTGCTGAATTAATTATGTGAAGATCGTATGCTACCTATACGGTAGTGAGCAGCTACGTAATAGTCTTGGAGCCTAGCAATTTTCCTCTCTCGCCCCCGGCGTCGGTGTATGACCGGCGGAATCAGCCTTGTGAAGTTGACTGACTAGTACTGCGCCGGGGGTTAGGTTTGTCTCTTCTAGTTTGGCTTGAAGTTAAATAAGGGGCTAAATGTCGTGAGACTCTTTTGCTTGCCTAACATCCTCATCCTCGCCGCATTCTTACAGCTAAATGCAGCAGACGGGTTTTTTTCGTATCTTGTCTTGCATGTTCACTGGTTTATGCCGTTTTGCGTCGCGAGGGGACCGTACCCAGATTGGCCCCCAAATCTCGGTTATGGATCGGGGCGCAAGGTGGGGATGTCGGGGACATGCATCTGCAAGTGCGGCACAATGTGGCTGGACATCGAGGTAGTGTGCACTGCCCCTGACGCTAATGTGCAGGGGCTCACCACCCCTCCAAGCTTATTAATAGGGCCGTTTCCTCGGGACGAGTTGTCCAGCCGAACTCACGAACCTATTAGTCGATCCATTCCACGTCCGACATGGACCGACCGAAACCATGTTCCAGACTCAGGGAAGAGGAATTATCGGAGGAGCAAAAGCAGCCATTCGTTGAGCAATCACTACACCAGGATGAGGAAGATGGGCGGGATTTTGACACAGCGAGCGCTACAAGATCTGGATGCATTGCCGCCGTATCAACAGGCGTGATTCTCTCCCTTCTTTGCTTGATATCCGGTGTTTACCTCCTCAGAACCAACCAGGCAACACTCGGCGCTTCGGCCTCTATCTCTACTTCTGGAAGAGAAGCCATGGGCCTAGCGATCAACATCATACTAGCACTCTGCACTGATGGTATGATGTTCGTGCATTCCGTCTCGTTACGTTGGGCATTGTATCGCGAGGAACGTCTGGAGTTCAACACCAATATCCGTCTCTTCACCAGCTCCAAACGATTCGGCCCGAACAAATGGTACATCAACCTAGTGGCCCTAACTTGCCTGGTGCTATCATACGCCTCTTCATCAGTTCTGCTGCTGTCTGTTGTGCGATCTGAGAATGAAGACCAATCTCCATTATTGATCAACGCCACAGCTCTAGTAGCCTTGGGTCTAGGTCTCGCCGGTCAGGCCGTCATCGCCGTATGGTGCCTAGTGTCCAGCTACAAGTTGATACCGACCTGGAGCTCCAACCCGCTCAACACCGCGTCGGCCGTGATGCAGAATGGTGACCTCGCTCACCATCCCGGGAGGTGTATGCTATCAGTTCACCAGAGACTAATGCCAAGCCAAGAAACATATCCTATGGATCGACAAGGAAATATATTCCAATTACAGGGCATGGTGCGATATATTCTCGCTTTACTGTGGTCACTCGCTCTTCTGGCCATCGCGTGGCCTATCGCCATCGCCACTGTCTCCAAGTCCATCGGCAACGCCAGTGCTGCTGGCCAGGGCTTTGAACCTTTATGCTGGAGAGTTGAATTTAAATGGAATAAAATAAATTGGGCGTGCTCTCGAAACTATGTGACGCTGTCTTTGTCCCCATATGCGAATGACCACAATCCTAATTCCGCAACGTTCTCGTACGGTGCCGAGGCTGTACTTTGCGTTCTCTTTGTCTGTCTTATTCAAGCTAGTCAGACCGTTGCATTGCACTGTTTGGAGCTGCTCGTCAACTTGTCCAGAGATGAAGGCATTTGGCGACAGGCTTACAGTGAAACAAGAGAGGCCCCAGGGGCACAGTTGGCCACGAACCCAATCCGTGCAGCTGTATCGAGTTGGGAGAACGCCGTTCTATTCATAGCCAAAGCGGTGCTGCATTGGATAATTGGTCAGAGCCTGATCCCTTCCGTTACCATGGAGCCCTCCAAAGACATCGAATCATTCTCCTCCACTCCTGTCGAAGACCTCTCCACTCATGTTGAAGACCTGTTCAAACACGGATTCCAGTTTGATATGGTATACTCGCGGTTGATTGTATACGCCATACTAGCCGTCTTCGTGGCCACTTTCGCGTCATACCTGGCTCTCAGGCGACCGAGAGGCTGTCAGCCTGCCGCGCTGGGGCATCTGCAGACTCTTGTAGATCTTATCGATGATTGGAAGACGGACCTGGGTGGCCGGATGTGGTGGGGCGATAAGACTCAACTAGAGGCCGGTCCGGTGCGGCACGCCGGAACATGCTGGGATAAGGCGGTGCTTGGCCCGATATGCAAAGCTACATATGCCGGTGGTTAACCTGAAGCGGTCATTTTCGGCGTCGATTTAACAGGTCCTCGCATTCTCTACAAAACGTTACCGAGCTGTAGGCCGTAGTTCGCTATACCGTAACATTGCTTGCTAAGTCTCACAACAGACTAGGGTCGCAGCAGCGATAGAGGCGATTTTGTCCGAACAATCGCAAGCTCCTGCGGATATTTTGATCGTCTGTTTGCTGCATTCTGCTGCCTTAGCCATTTGAGAACGAGTTAGTGACTCGCTTGGTATCATATCGCTAATGAGGTGTAGCTTTGGCGGGGTAGTCTCGGTTCCATATTGCCCAGAGACTCTCACAATTCTCAGATAGTGGTGTTGAGAAAGGATAGAGGTCAGGGTATGGACTGTCTCGTGCAGATATTAAATAATGTTCGGGAACAATACCGGATTGCTAATCGTGCATGGAATCTACAGCATCCAGATCAGGCATTTGACATCCACCCAACTTAGGGTCCATGGGTCCGGCATCATTTCTCGGAGATGGTGACCTACAACGCGGACACGTACTATTCACTGGCTGGATTGACTTGACAGGGGTTGGATTGGAATTTTGAATATCACGGCCACTCGCGCTCTGCAAGACATTCAGCGGATGCGAAGTAGCCTGGACACCATAGTTCGCCTCAGCACCGATGGTTTAGCTTCAGATACTGGTGATGATAGTGCGAACGATCCGCCTGCCCAAACAGACAAATAGAATCTACAGATAGAGAAGAATGATACGGAGTACATAGGGTAGTTGCTTAGAGGGGCGAGCGATATTCGCTGAATTATATGGAATTTGTCAATTCACATGTATTCATTAACTATTTGTCTCTAAGCCTCTTTTTGATTACTTGGCTTTGGGTATCAAATCTTAATCAAGCCTATATCCGCTTGAGGGAAAACTTAGCGATCCTGTTTCGTAGAAATGGGATAGCATACAGGTAGCGTATAGGAACCAAGCCTTATTCATATTCATAATCCGTCCATTCATCATCTGCTTCCCCCTTCCAAAACTTATCTTTATTCCCGGGCCCATCCAACGTCTCACCATTCGGGATCGCCTCCTCGATACCCTCAATAACGGCAAGTCGTGGGAGCTTTTGATCTTTCTCCGCCATCAGCTTAGCAAGCTGGTCTTCAAGGAAGTTTTGTGGAACACCTCTCAGTCGCGGCTTCATTCCCTTCTTGTAGCCATATATGCGAAGTGACTCGAGATTCGGCGGCAGATGATCGACAAGGGAAAAAGATTCATCAACGAGCTGGTCACCCCACTCGTCATCACACTGTTCACCACCATATCCACGAGCATAAAGATAAAGGATATGAACCCCTAGACGGAGATCTTTCAGTTGTAAGAAGCTTCGAAGAGAGCAAGCATCCATAGACATATTAGAAGGTATTTGTTCCTCCTTCACAGGAAGTTTCTTAAGCTCATCAGCCCACTCATGTAGGTAAAATGGATCATCCCGGAGGGATTCTTGCTCTTCCTCTTCTTCTATGGTGTACATCAGATACCTCACACCAATACGGTCTAGTAGACGAGTTTGCCCTTCTACATCAAGATCCAGCTGGCGCAGGGAGGCTCGGTGAGCAAAAAGTGCCCAAAAGACACACTCTGGGTGGAAGGATATCAGCATACCATTCCTTGAGAAGCGGCCGCCGATCCCATATGTGAATTTTTCCAGACGTTTTGCTGATTCAATTGTAAATACCAGGTATGGGCAATGAAGGCTGGAGTGCTGAATTGAGATACAGGTATAATTTCCTGATCGAGGTGGGGGCTCAACGCTGGGATGATCAGCATCAGAAATAGCATCCACATGGACAGTTTCCACCGCGGGTAGACGTCGCACTAGGTTTAGACTGCTGAATAGGTCATAGGGTTGATAGTCTGATGTTGCATACACACAGGTATTTGGATCGACTAGGAATCTAACAGCCCGGAGGTTCTGTAAAAACGGCATGTTCTTCCCACAGACTAGTTCAAGAAAATGCTTGAATATATAGTCAACTATGGGAAGTGGTTCGCCATCAGCTTCTGCTTCTATTCTCAAGAGCTTAGGCTCCTCATATCCCACAGGGCAAAAGCTAAGTGACTCAAGCATAAGTGAGATGGAAACTAGGAGGGCTGCCAGTGCCTGAGCCAGAAATGGAGATGGTGGGTCGTTGTCACTAATTCAAGTCAGAATACAAGTTAAGACAAAGAAGGGTGCCATACTCCATGGTAGCAGGATCCCGTAGTAATATATTCAAAATTTTCTCCTGCTTTTCTACCGATTCAAACCCCAGCTGTTTAATGGCTTCTTCAAGCCTAACCAGGTCATCAAATTCTAGTACCCTTTCTGCAGGGCGTAGTTGGTAGCTCTCCACAACCTCATAGCGTAATGATGGCGATCGCTCCAGCTGGATATTACGGACATATAAACCCAGTCGGGGTGTCTTTAAGATTGAGAGTAACATCCCAAAAGCTTTCGTAAAATCTGAGGTGTTTCGCAGCCTTACTCGGCGGTATTTACGCCGAGTGGACATCTCACACAGGTGATATATGCGGCGAGATTGCAGGGAAAGTGAAGCAACATCACGATGAGAAGAGAGACTATTAATAACTCCTTGTAGGAGTTCATCCGGGAGAGATTGGAGGGACATGGTTGGAGAGGGTGCTTGACTTGGCTTTGGGGAATGTCGGCGGGGAGCTGATATTTATAAGGGCGGCACTGCGCACTGCTAAAACAAGAACGGCAAGGCCCTTATCTTGGCATTTGTACCTTTTTGCGCGCAATTAGAGTGATTATCAGGTAGCTAATGCCAAGATCTGATGAGTAAGATTACGCGCCACTCAAGCTACATGATAATGTGGAGGGTACAATACGGCAACGACGAGCGGATGGTATTTTGGCCGAAACGGGCTGTGTCTGACTGATTCCACAAGTTCGTGATGAACAAATCAATGGCTTTTCAGGCTTCTAACGCACAGGATGTCGGAATTCCTGTGCGAGGGTTGAAGCGAGAAGATATTGATAAGGTGTAACACTCATGAGCCAAGGAATTTATGAAGAGGCGTGAGGAATTGCGAAATAAGTGCAGTTGTCTAATTTCACCTTTGCTCGGGCTAAGCAGAGGAACTCTAAGTATATGTAAGGCATTGAAACTTCCCATCCAGAAACCTGCCGCTCTGCCAAAGCAAATATCTCCCCAGCAAGGGGCTATTGTATGTTCTGTAACCTGTTGAACTTTGAGTATCATGTATCATATTTTCCGATTCTTATCGTTAGGAAGTATGAATCCGAAAGTCATGGCTTGGTCCGTGATGAGTTTATGAGTGCCTTTCGGCTAGGACGGAGTACTCGGGCTGGCACACTGAGGTTGGATCGACAGCAGCCACTCTTCCACCAAAAGTGCGTGGTCAACTCGATTTCTTGGTCCCTGGTGCTCCCCCTATAAATCTTGCCACATCGGCAATGGGCCAAGCAAGCTGATCTGTTGGATCCTCGTGAACCTCACCCGATGTGATCATGTCCACAACCTCCACCGCGATATAGCCACCAATTGCGGTGAAGACATGCCACCTGGATTGATTTCTCGAATCAGTGTCTCATGCTTCTAGATCTAGAATCCCATGGAGAAATGATACTAGGAACGAAACCTACCATCCATGCAGTTCGAACACAAACGCCAAGGGCAAGCCGACCGAGTGTCTGATGCGAATCAGGGGATTGCAAGCCCACGCATCGATCAGCCAGACCATGTAACCGAAGATGAAGCTACCTGAACTCATTCTCAGTTTTATTAATCGGGGGGTTGTCTCCGATGGAGGAGGAAGTAAAAACGTACAGACGCCAAAGAGGCCGATGTTACGAAACTTCTTTCGAGTGAAAGGATCCGGGACTCGCTGGGAGACCAATTTGATTGTCTGTGTCGCGATCAAAAGGACCCCCAACCCGAAGGCCACTGCATGGAGAAGGAACTCATTCATGACCATGTGGACCACCATCACAACAGTGAATTCAGTGAGGAAGAGGATGCCTATGAGTTTGGTGTGCTGCGGGCTAGTCTGGATAGTAAAGATCCGGTAGAGAAGAGGCGTGACAAGTAGATGCATTGATAATTCATCGGCTTGAAACAAACAGAATTCTGCGTAAGCTCAACCGTGGCGGCAGCGATGTCAGGCAGGGGTGCATACACATTTGGGTGTGATATTTCAGGGTCATATGATAGCCAGCCGAGCAGACGCCCACGCCCATCAGACCAAAGTAAGGGATTGAGCGGCTAAGGGTGGCATGTCGCTTTTGGTAGAGCCTCGCCAGACCGTAAATTCCGTAAACAACTTGGCGAGGTTGTTAGTGGGCTATGAGACAATGTTTACGGACTCCCGGACTCCCGAGATTCTTCTCAAACGTACTGTATATCAAGCTGCTGAACGTGTTTATAAATTCAGCAATGTACCGGGTTATTACATAGTCCTTTATTTGGGAACAGGTCAAGGGTTAGCGTTTGGAAGAGGATTTAAGCATGGCAGACGCGGGATTGTTCCGGGCGTACCTCTTCACAGAAGCTGAAGCGTGTCAGTTCAGAGAATCCAAGAACTCGATACCAGTAAACACTTACTTGAGATAGGATGTCTGGCGGCCCCAGAATGGGCCATCTGCGGAGGAATCCATCGGAGTTCGTCTAGCAGTTTTGAGGAAAGAATCAAGGCAGGTTGTTTGGGCAAACATCCTGTGGATGATAGGTGCGGGAACACGTGCACGCTAGTGGTTCTGCTCCATGCGGGAATGCCGGAATTCAGGATCCCTTTCTGACAAGATATGGTCATTGCACACACTAAATATTTATCTTAGTACAGGCCGCGTTGCCAGATAACTGGGCGAAAATTGAGGTCAACACCTTAACAAGTTGAGGAGCAAGGAATGACATATAATAGAAAATCGCGTTATTGAAATTCTGGGGCCTAGCGAAATGAAGTATGGAGTAGAGCTAGCTCCTAGTTTTTTATCAACTATTAAACCACTCAACTTACCAGGTGGCTAGACATTCATTTTAGCATTGTAGAATAATATCCGGTCTACCCTTTTGATTACAGTCTTCTAATTCTTCAGCACTCTTTGATTATTCACACTTATGAACCAGCCGTTCCACAAGTGCATTCACTCGCCAGCGATCCAGAGTTCCCTTTCTCTTCTGGCAGCATCTCAGCACAGCTAAGACCTTCTTCCTGATAAAATCAGCTGGATCGACTGCAAATAAAAGCCATTTATTTGCGTAAACACTTTTGTTATCCTCGATCTCAATAATGTTAATCTGTAACGCCTCGGGGTTAGTACCATCAGGGGGAACAAGACAGTCAACCGTTACACCATAATAGTCCATCAACCTCGTTGGTGATTAGTGATGCGGATGTCAGCATTAGTTGCCTCCATTGGTAGCAATTAATGTACACTTACTCCTCCGGTCGCTTTTCCGGCTTCCATCGAGTATATGTCCATAAATGTGGTTCCTTTGACTACTTACATATCAGATGCGGAGCATGGCATTTTAGTTTGGCCGTCAAACATATCCATCACCGTCTTCATTTCATCCTCAGCCTCTGAATCTGACCGGAGGACGCGGGAGTTCCATGTTAGATCAGAGCTTAGAATCCTTGTTAGCTCTAAATGACAGACTGGTCTTTCTAGTCCAGCACTATTATCACCCTGGCAGAATTTATCTTTCTTAAATGCATCCAGCATCCTCTAATCATAGACTTTTCCAGCTGGTCTAATCCAGCTTATTAACTCTATATATCCTTACGTTAAGATAGAAGCTTTGCCTTAACTAAATCTTTATTCTATTCAAGTTCTTCTATATATAGTCATAATTGCCTATAGAGTAATGAAACTCTTTCTAATCAGGAATAGTCTTTAAAAGCATTAAGAAAAACCTAAGTGTCTTCCACTAGCTTTTCGATTCTACTAGCTATTTTCTGAAGTTTATATACTACTATATGCCACAGTTCGCAGAGCAACTAGATAACATTATTCATGTTGATATTTGCTCCTAACATGATATGGCACTGACATAGTCAACTTGAAAAATAGGGATGATTCTGAATAGTACGAAGCAGTCACAATCAGATAATAATGCAATGTCATGTCCCATCATATGCCTGATGGCCCCTACTAATCTGGCTTGGCTCTATTCACATTATTAGAATTGCTGGAAGTATTTGATCTTCTCTGTGACTAGTTAGAGGCCGTCTATCTATACTAGGATGGCTAGATACCTAACGAATCTCTTCTTTAGCTTTTATATATTATGCTTGCGATCTCCTTAGTCACACTGTATAGTTTAATAGGAAGTGTTTTCCATCTTCGACTATCCAGGTTATGTCCGAGGAGTGCTGTACCAATCCCAGGAGCCCTCAATATGTCCCAGCATGCAATAGAGCCGAGCCCATCATCAGCATGCAGCTGAAGAGCCTTGGATGTCTTTACAGGGTGAGCTGGATGTAACTTTAGGAACCAAATAGCTGCCCCCTGACTAGCATCGGAATTCATGAAGGAACAGAGCTCACTGACCTTACCAGCATTTGCAATAAGACGACATTCCTAGGATATAAGACAGTTGTCTTCTCACAGACACCAGTCATAGACCCTGCCTGTACCGGGAACTACAAGGCAAGTAATATGACAAAAGTAAAGCTCTGATGACCTAACCGTGCCTATGGAGGTAAAATTCACTAATGCCGTTACTGTGGGTTATCAGATGTGGCAGCTTGATTAATAGACCACTAATCCACTAATTGCATCTAGGACAACGGATAGAGAGAACAAAGGACGCGAGGCAGTTGACATGTTTGATAGGGTCAATCTGATTCATGATCAGCAATTTGACTACGTAGAGTGTAGCGGAGTAACTCAACTACTACGAGTATGTATAGATGACATTATTTACGAGAGACTGTGACAGAGATTTCGGTGGCGCTCTTGATGCTAGTAGATGTGAATAAGGCCAGGGTACGCTTGTCGAGTACGTACTGCAGCAAGCTGCCGTCAGGCGAAACCTGAACTTTATAGCCGTTGGGGAACGTCGATGGAGGCAGGATAATTTCAGTGGGAGCTTTAATATTTGGATCAGACGTGAACTGCAGCTTGAAGGTGGCCGAGCTCTCATCAAAGCTGAAGCTATTGGGAGCGCCTGCGACGGCGGCGGGGTATGCACGGCTGTAGTGCTTTGCCAGTTCAGGATAAGGCTGACCAGATGTGCCGTTGTACAGATTTTCGTACGCCCAGCCGATCCAGGAAACCATATTAGCGTCGGTCGCTGACATGGCATCTGCTAGGCCCTGCATCTGCTTATCATCGCCCATCCAGAACGTGAGCTCAGTCAGCACACCGGCGGTCCTAAGGCGCTCGTTGTCCTTGCGGCGGTTGTTGAGCGTGGTGGAAATAGATGACAACTGCGGCGGACTGTAGTAGTGGAATGAGTGCACTGACTTCGAGCCGTCCCCGAGGGGGACGTTGTTGAAACCCGACAAGATGTCAATGGTGGCGCCTTCGAACCAGATGAGCGTGTCATTGTCGACAGTACGGATCTGCTTGGCGGCGCGGTTCCAGAGGCCTTCTAGGACCTTGTGGTCGGCAACACCTGGCACTAGCAGGGTCGGATCGGCCACCGAGTCGCCCACCCACGGCTCATTCAGCAGGTTATACCCGACCACGTTGGTCGTCTCGACATACTCGGACGCCAGCTTTTTCCAGTATGCCGCGAACGCATCGCCCAGCCCGTCGTAGTTGTTGTATAATCGCCCAAACGCATTGCACACGGCCACTGACGTGTAGCTCAGAGACCAGTCGACGCTGCCGCAAAGCGACTGCGGCGATGGGAACCCGTTATTATCCACAGGAAACGGCGTCAGCTTGAGAGGAAAGGGATACCTCTTCCAGCTTGGTACCCAGTCCTTCTTAACAAACCACTACGAAGCCGTGTTAGTATCAGCTGTGCCAACATGGCCATGCATCTACTTACGTCAGGGACGCCGTGGCCACAAAGCTGCCGCGCCAGGACGTCTTGGTGCACGTCCACCAAAACATAGAGGCCATGGTCCTCGGCCATCTTGGTCTGCTTCTTCATGATATCTAGAAACGTCTGGTTGTACTGCCCACGCACAGGTTCTGCACCGGCCCAGCTATGGCCTAACCGCACAATGTTCAGACCTAAGTCGTGCAGATTTTGGACATCTTGCTCGCCAAAAGATGAGACACCAGGCACCCACTCTAACGGTCGATACCACGGTGTCTCCTTCATCACAACATTGGTTCCATGGAAGAACCGCGTACGGCCGAATTCATCGACGATTTGATGGGTGTCTTGGTTCACCTGGCTGATACGCGCCATGCCTGGATGAGCCTTGTACCAGCCCTCGGCATCCTGGGCCAGCACTCCCGCTGGCTGTGTGCCAAGCACAGCTAGCAGTGATGCACCAACAATGGGAGTGAACAGCATCTCAAGAAAATGGCCAAGTCAATTTCGGTAAGAATAAACAGAAACAGGAAAGGAGACGGAGGAAGGGGCGTTCAGATAATAATAGGAATTAAGGGACCACAGAGAGATATATCAGAGAGATATAAATGCCCAGTGCTCATATCTACATAAAGTACTCCGTAGAATCACACCTCTTCCAGCATTCTCGCTTAGTTGCCTGAATAACTGGTTGCAACATGCCCCGCAAAACTACTGCAGGATTAGACGATGGAGACAAGGCGGCCGGGCTCAGCAAGCTAATTAAGTAATGGTTTTATTGATGCGCCACTTAAAGAAGAGGTGAAAGCATCTGTTGATATAAACCACGTCTATTCGGAAGATTATGTGTGAGATTCGACATATTCAGAAATGATCAGTGAGGCAAGTATTTAACAGCTTCACCGAGCTCCTACAAAAATATAGGTAGGCAAAATGTAAGTCGTATAGGAGATCAGACCTTTCTACTAAGTTGAATTAGATAGCCATATGATAAATACAATTGGTCGAATAGAATACTACCATTTTATATTAATAGTTGCATCCCCGATTCCGGGCGACCGTCCCCGTATGATCACCCCTGTTATGGTAGTTCGTGTACGATGGATCCGGCGTGCTCGTGTCTACGTTCACTCTCAGTCGGGCCCTACGATCGCATGGTTCTGACGGATAGCTAGACCTCGGCAGGTGCTCCGGATGACACAACCAAAACATGTGTCAACCCCAATAGACTCGTCTCCACGCGGTGGCTTCTACCAAGATCTCCGATTTCCAGCGGGGTAGGTAGTATTAGTCTCGACCAAGCGCATAACATTACTGGACCTTAGAGAGACTACATTCTGCCAGTGGTGCTGTGCAGATCCAGACATGGTAGGTTGGGTTGCAGATGGAAAGGTCTATATTCAAAAGTAGGACACTACATACGAGGAATTTTATAAAGATTAATTCTAAGATGAAGAAGTAGGAAGAGATGGAGAGAGGGAGGGAGCATAATGTGATCCAATGTGCCTGATGTGGATCTTTCATGCGTATTCTCAGAGAAGATCTGGGGCGCTACAAAACTGCAGGCAGCCTGGCTGGAAGGAGGCACGGACCTCGGAGACGGGAGCATATACTGATCCGATCGGCTCAGCCAATGGGAGGCGGGACAAATCCAGGGGCACAGCAGTCTTAAGCGAAACCTTGACCAACTGGGATAGAACGAAGCAAATATCGTTCATTAAATATGCATCATAGACTACTACTCCATTACAGATATTCACTCCCACTAAATACTTAACGAAAGTCCTAGTGTGATAACATTTAAACAGATTATAAACATGAATTATAGATGAATACTCCATTGATTAAGAGCATTCAACTTTCACCAAAAAGTTAATAGAATGTTAGTGAGGAGGTTTTTTCCATTTTCGGGAGGAATTATATAACCAATGTTGATATAGACTCTAGGGGGCAAAGAATGACGTGCATGAATTACTCTAGATGGAGTGGACGTGGACTCAGCAGCAATGACAATGTATGTAGACTCTAGATGGGGTGGATGTGGACTCCCAGAGTGGACATTGGTTGACTCTACCGTGTGTGGGGATGCAGGAAACAATAATTTGTATGGGGAAACATCTACTCACTACACCGTTATTAGGGTATAGATCATATCTCGAGATTTGTTAGACGAGGCTGGCTTTGGTCTGTCGGTCACTGGTGGTCTTCGGATCTAGAAGCATGGACCTTTGGCACCTATGTGGCAAACTCAGGACAGTCGTCAGATGCGCATAATTATTGTAACCGAGCAGCTACAGTCACGCAAAATGATTTCGACTTAGCCGAAGTAAGGCAGTGCTATATCCACAAAGCGTCAATTCTGATGAGTTCGCTATTCCAAATTGTCATTGATGTTGACACTAAGGGGTAATTTCGCTAAGGATATCATACTGTCACTGAAAGAGACTAAGCCGACGTCATATCCCTTACGGGCCGAAGGCCATATGGTCTGGTACTTCTGATCCTACACCCGCTATGAATTTGATATTTCTGATACATACTCGAATGACCAGAATACCATATAATTGATATAGCATTATATATATATGTGCTAGGTATGGCCTAGGCATATGTCTAGACGGTTGAATTTTAAGGTCATCAGATCGTTGGAGATTTGGGTGACTGTAAAGTTCGGTTTATGAGCGCGTAACCCAGTCCCGGCACCGCCTAGGTGGATACAGTGATCCTTAGACCTGGCACCCGAACCGGCTCGGGTTGGGCCTAATCGGGCCTGTACCCGCCCCACATCATCCACTAAGGCTCTCTAACGCTCAGGCCTGGTAGACCCCAAAAGCTTAGTGCCTTTACTAAATAATACATCTACCAGATGGTAAGGCGAAGGCCTTCTATAAGCTAGAATGCCTTGGTCGCTAGCACCCCTGGGGGGGTGTCTAAGTCAACTATTTAACATATTTAAAGAAATATAACCTGAAGAAGTGGAAGAGCAAGAAGAGACTAGAAATAGCTAAAGAATGGTATAAATTTGCGTGTGTGTGGCTAGATTTCCCCTAATGGGAAGAAGTAATGTTTTCTAATAAATATTCTATCTAAAGAAAGCTAAATAATTCCACCTAATTTGTCTTCTGATTCTCAAATGAGGCATACCGGCATGATCTAGTCAATCTAGTGAACCATGAGAAGGATATTTCATAGATGATATAGGGTGTAATCTGGATTGGTGGCCATTCAAACCTGATCATTATGGATCATGATGAATTAGCACCTTGAGGAGGCTATACTATAAGCCTCTTACCTAAAATGCCTTGAAGATGGCCTCCTTCCAATCTATGAGCCTGGGTGTATATTCCAACAAGATAATACTAAAATCCATATTTCCAAGCAGGCGCAGGAGTGGTTTAAATCTCATGGAATTTAGGTAATGGAATGGCCTTCTCATTCGCCTGATTTAAACCTAACTAAACACCTCTAGAACCTCTTAAAGAAGAAGCTTTTGGAACTCTATCCTGAACTTTTTCTAGGAGGTAGATCAAAGGTTGATTAGAGGCAATTTAAATATGCTATTATTGAGGCATGGAATGCTATCCCGCAGGAGGTGATTGACCGTCTCATACACTCAATGCCGCGTAGATTGCGTGCAGTATATCAAGCAAGGGGCTGGTACACTAAATATTAATATCTACTATCCTGTAGTTTATTATTTTATACTGCAATTATATGGTGGTTGAGAAATATGGGATTGAAAATGGTCGATTTTTTCGAAAAAGTTGAGTGTGCACAAACTTTTGACCCATAATGTATGTCGCGGATGCTGCCCCACCCTAATTCTGTCTGCTAACAATTCATATTACCCGTTATAGCCTTCATATTTAAAGTACGAATTAATCTACTTGTGATGGCTCAAACTAGAATCGTCGTATTTAAGTATTCTTTAACTTTGGCAGCTCGTAACGAGAATATCAAACATGGGGAGAAGGAAGAAGAGGTGGGGCATCCCCAATATCAGCAGTATCAAGTCACCTGACCAGCTCATGTGATCACAGCCGTCACACTACTCACTCTGCCTTGACCTGCTTGCACCAGGGTTTTCCTGGTTTGCACCAGGTACCCAGTACACCGATGATGAACCACTCTAGCCACATAATTAGTATCCAGTGACAATCATGTTGTGACGCTGTTCTCACCAGAAAGACTAAGCTTTTGATCTCTAGAAACATCCTTCTCTTTGAAGAATTTCTCTATCTCCTCCCTCTGCTCGGGCCCATATACCGACAACAGCTCCTGAATGGTAAGCTTTCCTAAAAATGTTCTCAGCCTTGATGCCTTACATGACAAGGGGTTAGTCGCTTACCATCATAGTTTCTGTCCTATGCAAGTTCAATGCCGTGTTCAGTTCTAGCAGCTTTGGGTGCTTTAGATAAAGCATTCCTATAACTCACCGCGATATAGAACGTTGCCAACTTGCTCTTGATATAATTCACAGAAACATACAGGTCCTAGTATAGTGAGTAGCTAGTAGGACAGGACCAATAAAGCCCACTGGAATTACTAAAGTAGGGTTGAATCCTTACCTCTGGAGACGCCTGTCCCACAACCTGGAGGCACAATCCCCGCGCCTGGTATCTTTCCGCACGCTCGACAGAATCCTTCGCCGCTTCACGGCGTAGAAGTTCCTTCAATTCATGGACCTGTTTACTGAGGTCATCGCGATGTTCCCTGAGCCTTTCCGTGTAGTCACTCATGACTGCGTCTTTTGGGGAGCAAATGATGAACAGATGTATTTGATAACTGAAATGAAAAGGTAATAGATTTCTGGGAGACTTTTTGTGCTTTGGATTCAGGTACTTGGGGGACCTAATATATTGAAAAGAATGTTTGAAACGAGAAATCCTCCTAAGGGGCTAGATCTCTAGCGTCAGGTAGTTGGTGCGAACTATACCTGTAAAGGCTTCTATCTACGGCCTGCAGATACAATATTTTGTTGCACAGATCAAAACTTGCCACGTCAACATGATATCTGCTAGGGGACAGACTCTATTAGTTAATGTCCATAGGTTCCGAGTCTTCCGCCTTGCATTGACTTGAGTGGTCTAGAAACGGCGATTGGACCTATCACGCACACCCTTTGAGATCTGTAAAGCTCGCTCCAGCTGATCAATTACCAGGGTATGATACAAGGTAATCTGTACTATGCAGAACCCGATAAATCGTACTTAGTTCAGGCCTTTCAGGTGTTGCGGGGAAGTATGTAATTTAAATGCAAATAAGCGGGTTAACCAACCTCCGCCATATGACCTTGGGACTGCACCTGTGCTGCTGTTTATGTGGCTCTGTTGCAAACAATTCTGGGCGCGTCAAACCAGTATTTCCCACAGCGCGGGGAGAATCAGATACGATAATCTGGAACTTGTTTTAGCAACACCTCAAATCCAGGATGCCGCAGCAACTTTGGTCCACCGACCAATGACCACCCAAGGAATAACTACTAGCAGAATTCCTGCCCTTCATTCGAACAGGCTTTACATTCAAGATATGTCTGCCTGGGCCCACCCCACCAGGATCAATACAGCGAATGAATTTCATTTTTGTTTCTCTGTGCCAAATCACCGACATGGTAACGTTACGGGCATGCAGCAGTCAACCCTAGCGAAGATGGTGCTAATTGACGCGTGGACGATGACGAGCTCTTGAACAGAGATCTGGCAAACCATTTTCTCCAGATCTAGTACGGGTAGCGGCCATGACACACCGACTACTAGGAGCTCTCGAGAATGACCTCACCGCTAAGAGATTGAAAAGCCCTGCCAGCTCACTGTTACATGCAGGTTATGACTAGCTTCTGGTTCATATAGAGGCAACTACGGTCGCTCCTAAATGCACTACCATCTGTAGCCATGATACCTCGGTTGTTAGCGGCATATTTATTAAGAGTACTGCTAAGTTACTAGTTGATCCAGGCGTGTTTTTACAGCAAAGAGCAATAATTGCGGGCATTCAGTACTTTGTTAGGTTAATTGTGGCTTGGTGCAGTGCTCAGTCCCAGTTGGTTTTCCGCGCTAAATTATGGATACTCTCAAGAGTGAGGAAAAGTTAGTATAATGTACCATCGTTCGAAATGTTGCATACAGCTCTATATGCATTACATTAGACCTTTACTGGTGCAACGCAGCAAGCCAGATGCAACAGTCTCGGGCGAGACTCTAGACGCATGCGGATTCAGTAGACGTGGCCATGCGTGCACAAGGTGTACAGTATTTCGAGAAATAATGTCTCTAAGAGATCTGTACACTCCCTATATGAAATATCCTCAGTAATACTAGGCAGGTCGGAATACTTAAGATACGGACACTCTGCTTTATCTAATTCAATCTAAACAGAGGGTGTGACGGCACGGTCCCTATACAGGCCGCTGGCCCGCTGGAGTGATTGATTGATTGTGTTACGCCTGGGTATTTGGGCAGGAGCACTGCGACCAGTTAGCTGTATTTCTCGTGTTTCAAGCGCCTGGTAGCTATAGCAAACTGTATCACAATCTTAACCACTTCCATGTTTGGTTTCCAACTCTTTTCCTCATCGGTTTCCTGCCCTGTAGGTCCTTTTGTCTCGATCGACCTCTTAGTGCATATGATAGATCCCCGTATCGACTACCCATCACTTTCCTCATGTCTCTCCTGTGCGGTTCCCACGGCTCGCACTTGGAAAGAAAGTGCTGAACTGTCTCTGGACCTTCTGCACATTTACAGGTTTCATCTGTTGTCTGCCTAATCCTGTGTACGTGCTGGTTCAGTTGGATATGGCCGGTCCGGAGCTGTGCGAGAGCAGATGCTTATTTTCTGTTTAGCTGATGATATAGAGTCCTAATATGCTTTTCTGGAAGGGCTGCATCAATTGCTTTCATATATTTACCAAAAGGGGTCAGCTGAAACTGATCTTTTCTCGCCTGTTTTAGTCCTTCTCGCATTTCTCTCAACGCAGTAGAATTTACACGCCGAGCTGCATATATATGTAGTAGTCTGGCAGCTCATCGTCAAATTGACTTACATCCGTGGGTATGTGCTCCCGATTAGTGAATATAGTAGCTAGATAATAATCTTTAACACCAAGGTATAATATGGAAGCTTCAAAACCATGATCCTTAGGACTGCTCGACACTTCTGACCTTCGCAGCGTGCAGTATGTGTCAATTTTCAAAGTGATAACGTGTGTCATGTAGCTTACTCTCTAAGTTCATGGTATCTACATGCTGTGTGCCTAGTAAACTGTGTATAAATAACAAGCAAACAGTACAAGTGACTATCTAGAAATAAATTAAAGGATAATGTATTATTATTATACTGGAATCAGAAATGTTACAAGCTGGTGTATTATGAAAGGTGCTAGAGAGCTCTATTCATCCTCATCACTGTCTTCACCATTCATATATTTTACTGCTTTGAACACATCAAAGACGCCAGTTTCATCCATAAATTTCTCTGGGCATCCAAAGTAGATTGGATAGGCAGACTCCCGTGAGAACCACATAAGAGAGCCATGGAAATCATCAGCTGCACGATGATCAATTCTGAAGTCGTACCAGGTGTTGGCCTTTGGAGGGAGAGGTCCCCATCCATTAAATTTAAAGGTAGGCTCTTCCGGGCTAACTTCCGGGTAGTAGTAGCTCATAAGTAGAGTCCTGTCTCGAGAGCTTCGCTCATCTGCGATAGCGATGACATTTGGTTCAATAAATTTAACTTTAGCTTGGTACCACTTGTCTAGTGCCCAATTTTGGCATTTCTCTTTAGAGGCGTTGATGAAATCTGAATTGAAAGTCTCGCCATCTTGTAATTCAATTCTAAACCCCTCTCGCTTGTCCGGGCAGATATTCGATTCAACAAGATAGTACAGAGGAGGGGCATCCTTCTCTGTATTAAATTCACGCAAGACCTTAGGTATAAACTAATAACCAAAGTCAGCATCATTTTGTTACTAATACACAGTTGAAACTATTCAGCCCAGTCCGACAGACTGCTAACAATGTGTCCCTGACCAATCACACATGGACTTACAGGCTTGGCCTCCTCCGCAACACAAAATAGCAAGGTGCGTGTCATGGTAAGGTGTCTATGTCGTGTCTTCCAGGGTGATATTAGGCGTGACAAGTAGTAGAGAAAACGGGCAAGATACCTTTTTATACTACAAATCTAAAAGTAGGGATGCAATGACCTCATTATCAACTTGGCATAGCCCCACAAAAACAAGAATTTTTGTCCGCCCCGGGCGCCGCTGCGGGGTCCTGTCACGCCCCCCGCCCCGGCCCCCAACGATGAAGTTGCTGCCATATTTAGCACAGCTACACTGTAGAAAATCGCGAACAAACTATAGAGTATTTGTTTGGCGTAAAATCGGCGCTGGTTAGTAGTTGGGTGGCTGACCACCAGCGATTCCCAGCTGTTGTAGGTCTTTTTTTTTATTGTTTTTTTGTTTTGTTTTTTGTGTTCCTGTTCTAGATGAAGCTCAGTTACGTCCACAGCATAATAGGGTTTGTCTGGTGTCATGAAAGGGTTCCGTGTAGGCTTCCTACTAGGCTCATAACAAAAGATCCGATTCTTCCGTTGTAACCATAACAATTGTATTCCAGCCAGGTACACCGCCGCTCGAATCACCAGCACTGAATACATTGATCATTCTCTACCTGCAGAAATCAACATGCTGAAACTCTAAGTAGTAAAAGAGTCTCGTTCACCGCTACTCTACCTCTTCCTTCTATCTACTAGGGAGTTTCCTATAATCATCTTCTCCACGTTTTCCATCAGCGAGCAGCAGAAAGGTCCAATCTCGTCCTCTACAAGATCCTCACTGAACCTGCTACAGTCACGAATCATTTGACTCCAATCCCATCGTGACACACAAATGTCAGAGCTGCAAAAAGGCAGAATCTGAAAGTGCTCCCTTGAGGAACTGCTGCCGCTGCAAATCGGCTGTCTACTGCTCCCGCGACTCCAGAAAGCCGACTGGGATCTCACAAGAAAGTCTGTGTCAGCAATGCTCAAGCAAACGCAGGCTCTGGCAGCCAGTCCGCAACTGACGCCAACGCCACCCAATCCACCAAAGCCCTAGAGATTGAAGCCGTTTCATCGCCTCCACGCAAAGACTTGGCTCCATGACAGCACCGAAAACGATACCTACAAGTTACTAATCGACACCTACCGTCTCCGGTTAGACGACGACTACACGTTCACAGGGGATATTGAGGCGGATAGCGTCTATGCCGGGGCGACTGATGGCGGACGCGCTGGCTTCCGCCGCTTCCTGAAGCGCGTTGAACGCAAACCCGATCTCCTTCCGAGGTGGTGGACCCCAGCCAAAGCGGAGAAATGCGTCCGGTACGGCACGGATTCCGCAAACTGGAGCTATCTTGGATATGCGGTGGAGAAGCACGACGTTGTCGAGCATTACGGAAACCATTTGATGCCGATGCAGCTGCGCATGTTTGGCGAGCAGGTACTTGGAACTGGACCCAGTGGGCAGAAAGGGGTTGCTATGATGAAGATGCAGATGGCCGCGAAGGGCGGAAGCGTGGACTTCAGCGACCATTTTAAGAAATTGATCGGACGTTGTAGCTGTGGTCAGGGGCTGCCCAATCAGTACGTGGTTTGCAGACATTTACTTCGACGGCCCCCGACCAACGAACGTTCATTCGCACGTCAAACCTGTTGTTGTTTTCCTTCTCTGACTGCGCTGCTCGCGATCAGCACGACGATGCGGAATCCTTATCACATTTTCTGAGCACTTACGGAAAAAAGGCGTTGAGATACAGGAGTCTAGAAATAGTGCCAGCCGCTTATTGGTGACTAGCGAATTTTACTCTGGCTCTAGTTCGAATACCCACCTTTCTGGTGGAACAAGGCGGCAACCGCAGACAAATAGTAAATATAGGGCGGGGTTAAAAAAACAAAAATTGACCTACGCAGGATTCGAACCTGCAATCTCTTGATCCGTAGTCAAGCGCCTTACCATTGGGCCAGCAGGCCTTGTTGAAGACCTTTTTCCTTATTTTGTTACATGTCCCAAAGGAGAGCTCGACAATCCTCATGACCTCTTCAGAATATTTTCATCGTACTTGGTCCTCATTAACATGAACTTACATTGTTTATTCAAATAGCAGTGCCTTGAGTTCTCAATTTTTATCAAATTCTGCTTCTCGACCGTGATTTTCAGTTTGCTTGACTATGAACCTCAGTATACCAATGTGCCGTGGGAAATATATCTTCTTGTACATGAAGCTAAAGAAGCCAAGGTCAACAAACCTTGAGCTGTCATTACAAATAAACCATATACTGGCACATTAGCCTGACGATATAGCATGCTACGAGAAGACCACTCAGAGGAATCCAAGATCCCTGTAGTCGGCACCGTTCCAAGGTCGAATAGGATCTGGGGCAGCTCTCCAAAACCTATGAACACAAACTTTCTAGTGGCCGACGTGGAGGGTTCGATGCTACTCCTAATTTAAAACTGGTTACACAGTATGACTGTTTAGTAAGAATAGCAGCAGCAAGCCAGGACACATCGCAGCTCGTTTGCATATTCGGGGACATGTGTGCGACCCGAGTCTACGCACTGCGGCCCTACCTCTACAGCCATTGGCGTTTACGATATAATTCCCTCGAAACTTCAGTTGCAGTCCGGCCATCTCAGGGTTTTAGTCTACATGCCGCGATTGAAGGCACCTGAAAGTTTTTAGGCAGGCCACCGCATCTCCGTCTCAATCTGATCGCCTAAGGCGGTTAGAGAAGCGATTGGTTGCGGTGCCTCGCTTGAATAATGCAATGTAATCCGTGCAGCCTCCTGGCCGCGCCATCCCATCCCTCCCGACTCAGACACCCAGACACTCAGACACTCAGACAATTACACAATAGTATGACGGGAGGGATCAAAGGCCCTTTGAAGAACGAGTCTCTGAGATTGTCAACGATGAATTGCTCTCATAGAAGTGAATTCTCGCCAACTCTACCCGAAGAGCAGGTTCAAGAAGGGTGTACGTGCTATTGAATCTTTGACATGGCAGGAACATTAGAAAGAACCCAGTGAAGGGATGAAAAATCTTATTGGAAAGCCGGAAGCGAGTATGGAAAGTAGAAAATCTCATATTGTATCATGCCTCTGCGTGGTAAGGTGCTGCCGAGGTACAAAGCAGCAGAAGCAGACTCAAGTATGCATCATGGTACCTACACGGTCAAAGTTCCTCCAAATGTATAGTTTGCAGTTTGGCCACTGGTTATAAGGTCGTCGGTTGCGATCAAACCACGGCGGGGATGATGTGGTTCTATATCTGGACGCAGGGGAAAGAACCTATGCATTTCCATCCATTAGTAACATTGCACATAGTACAATTGATACACTATAGTAACAGACAATGCATGGTCGCGACAAACCTGGAGCGCCGATAGCTTTCTACAAATTCGACCACTGGTCGATTTGGGAGGCTCATGCGAAGACTCTGTTATCCTGAAGCTGAATGGCTGCATTGGAGATTAAGCTTGGTCATATTATCGACAAGGATATGACTATGAGACGAGAGCAGACAGATGTATTTTCTCCGTGTGGTATTTGAAAACTCACTGATGACAGCCCATGACAGGTAACCAGGACACCAGCTGAGCCTGAAAACCCGCGAGCTCGGATCTTCGGATAGTGAGATTGCGCAGAGGCAACATCTCACTTTCGTAGAGATAATGTCCTGTTATAATAAGCACGCATTCATTCCCTCAACTCTCTGTGCGAAATAGACACAGGAGTCTGTCGAGAATTGCTCGCCAGAGTGATCGAGAGGCAACATTGGTTGTGGGAATACCCTACGAAATAGATCTAGGAGGAAAGAGAGTAAGAAGGATTTCGTTGAATTATCTGAAAGGAAAAAGGGAGGATCACTGCAGTCAATGGATGTACGGATAATCCACCCCTGGCTTTAAGGGAAAAAGCTCCCTCCTCAGAGAAAGGCACATTTGCATCTCTCGGAGAACTGAATAGCCAAAGACAGCAACAAGAGTCGACAAAGCCCACAACTGGTGATACAGCGACCAGAAAGTCAAGTTCTTCAAGGTACGACCAACGTCGGCATCTCGAATGGCCTGCCGGCTTCTCCCGGCCTCTCCGGATGTCCTATTGAGCACGACTACTAGGCGGGCATTATCGCCACGTGCAACTTAGCCTTCTAGTCTGCGCGGGTATTTATAGTAAAAGAATAGCTATAGGCACGTTTGCAGCAGCTACAGCGTAAGTACTATCTTTAAGACACCCCCTGAGACAAAAACTAGCTCTCTTTGCGCAGTTTTGCAGCTGTCGAGGTAGCCACCGTTGGTGCGAAATTTGTTGCACCTGAAAGTCGAAGATGGATGCGTTTTGTCGCCCCAAATCGCTAGCTCTCTTAAAGCCAGTATAATCAACAACTACTCTGTACCATCTCTTCAAGATTCCCTAGCACTTTTTCCTCTTGTGGCATATGCACCGGGCAGTGACGTGTAAGAGAGCATACCGCAGTATTGCCGGAGAGAACGTTTAAACAATTGACATAACCATTATGTAAATAATATTAGCGACGATCTGACTCTAGAATGCTTTTAGTCAATATTTGCGGTTCCTCGACTGACGTTAAGATGAGCTCGAAGGACTAAAATGTACACTATGGCTGGTGATCAACGCGTAGTGTATTTAGTGCATGGCTAGGATCAGTCGAGTGTCTCTCATTCCGGGGACGCCCTCGGTAGAACATTGGAAATTCCACCGACCCCTATCTTCAGGGAGTGGCGGTGTAGCACTGTGGCCCAGCATTCAAGTTTAATATTAGACCTGTCCCAGCACCAAGTCTGTTCCACAGTTTTCACAGTGATCGATTTCTGGGGACGAGGAAACTTCTAACCTACTCCGTATTAATCGCGCCGCCACTGGGCATGGAGTGGGCATTAGCCACTTAGGGCATCTCCCGGTAGTCCCGTTCCAACGCCAAAACCGATGTCTTAAGATCAATAATTCCCTGGTCTCTGATTGGGTCTGATTCTCCTATTGTGGGGAGCTGGGAGAAACATGTGGAGTTACTGAATAGGAGGGTCCGCAATGTATTGCCACTACTATAAACGTCAATCATGCCATTGCCTTGGGGGATTCAGGTACGTAGTAAAGTGACGGAAAATTCTCTTCAAGGTGTAACAGTCATATTCTGCGTGTTTTGTTCTAGAATATGAGATCGTATATCAGGATGAAATAACAATAGTAACAGAGTATAGATATGCTGATTATTACCTCCAGGACCAGAGACCCATCGCAACTAGATTAACTGAGGTCATTTCCCCATATTTCAGGCAGGGGACCCACTATTGAAGTCATCTGAAGAACCAAATATAGTCATTGGTTAATGGAGCACAGAAGGCACGACCACATCTCCAGCGCGGAATAGGCTGCATGTCTTAGACAGTTGCTTGGCGGAGTTGGCGCAGTCACTGCCTTCGTATCCTCGTCTGCATGGAAACCCTCGGATGTCGAGGATCTCCTTGAAGGTATAAAAGGCTCAATGCTACCCTTGTCTCTCTGACATTCATCATCAACAACAAATCAAATCAATCACTCACAGCCGTTCCGAACACTCTCAGTTCTCAAACACTCTGCAAACCACACAAAATGCAGATCAAGAGCTTTATCCTCGCCGCTTCGGCCGCTGCCACTGCCTCCGCCGCCGCCTGCTCTGCCCCTACCAACAAGTACTTTGGCGTCGTCGCCATCCACTCTGGCAGTGCCGTCCAGTATCAGCCCTTTAGCGCTGCCAAGAGCAGCATCTTTGCCGGCCTCAACTCCCAGAACGCCAGCTGCGACCGTCCCGGCGAGAAGAGCGCCACTTTCTACATTGAAGACGGCTCCCTGTACCTCTATGCCGCCTCTGCTACCCCCCAGGAGATCTTCGCCGACCGCTCCGGCATGGGTAAGTCACGTCCACACACTCAAGACATGGGAAAAAGCAGACACTGACAGGAACTCTACAGGCCAGGGTAAGATCGGCTACACCACCGGCGCTCAGCCCGCCCCTAAGAACTCCGAGCGCAAGGGTTGGGCCATCAACGACCAGAACCACCTCCAGTTCGGCGGCAAGGACCTGATCGCCTGCCCCAACAGCATCGACGGTGCCTGGAGCATCTGGGCTGATGCCGGCGTTGCCAACCCCGCCGGCAACAAGGACTGCGTCGGCATCGCTGCTCGTGTTGAGGATGTTGCCAACCCTAACGGCTGTCTTTACACCCAGTAGATGAGAACGTGAGCTGGCTCTTGCGGTCCACTTAAATACAGTCATTTGATTTGAGCGTTGCGTTTAAACTCTGTCATTGTTGCAGCTCTTACTCAAGTACAGTGTTTTCCTGTGCTATATCACTCCTTTTACAGTATATAATATCACTATTTGAAATATAAAACATATTTTTGGTGCACCGGCCAGAAACAGTCTTTGAATTCCATTATTATTATTTCTCGAGGATGTTAAAATACTGAAGAGGGAGCTCTCCTGTTGTAGGTTCTGAAATGATCATGTGAGATGCCTTAACGCTAATCAGCTAGGGAAGCGCTACCACATGCTCCTGTTTTACACGTAAATAGTGTGCCTACCGCTGTTACCGTCGGCATGCTTGATGCCGAGCCTGTCAGTACGCTACAAAGTGTTGCAAATGGGTGTAATCTCGGATGAGCCATCATTCCATTAAGCAGAATACTCCATGCAACTATCAGCTACCTGCACATTCGATACTTGATCACTCTGTATCCCCATCAGTTCCCCCCCTCCCCCCCGGCATACAACAACACCACATCACGTCTGTCAGTAAGACCTATTAGCTCGCCACAGCGAATAACGCCTTTCATGGCTCTCAGACGTTCCAGGACCGCAAGGGCACCCGAAGGCCCCATCGTACAGGGCCAGCAGCGGATTACAACGTGCATGGACAGCTGACAAGGACCCCAAACCCTCCTTGGAAAGTATTTGGTCTGGTCCTGGAAAGCTGTCCACGCCATCGGGCGATCCGATGCCGGCCCTGGGCGAGGAGGCCCTTGGACGCCTTTGCGGTAAGTAACAGATATCGAGTCACGTAAACTCGTATTCGCTTTGTTCACGCGCAGAGATAAATTCACACTGGCCATCCCAGGCTCAAGACAGCCATGACAGCTCGGACGGCCTGGACGTCCATTTCGCTATCGAGATAGACGGCGCCAAGGATTGCCTCGACGGTTTGAGCCATCACTCCGGGGGACACGCTGGCCTGAGACGGATTGATGAGAATGAGATTCTCCAGTCCAGCTTTGGAGCCCATCTGTGCGAGATGGGGGTTGCTGGCCACCGACGAGACAATCTGGTTGATGTAGCCTGGTGATTCGATTAGGGTCTATCTCAAGAACATTTATGAGGGACAGCTAACCTCGACTGGCTTTGGCTTCGTAGCCGTCCATCACGAGAATCAGCTGCAGGACCGCATCGCCGATTTGTGCCAGGTCCTTATTGCCATCGGAGCGATATGCTCGTCCGGTCTTGGCAAGCGCGCCGGCACTATGGAGAGCTTCATAGAGAATTGCGCGATTGGTGAAGTCGTAATGGATAATATCCTCAACGGACTCAGCCCTTTCATCAAGCGACATGTGAGACATGGTCATGGTTGATGAATGAAAATGTAATGGTGTATTAAAGATGTGGATAGAATGGTGAGTGTTGAACAGAGAAGTAGGGCACAGAAGATGGAAGATGAGCAAGAGAATATGGAAAAAAGAGTGGAATGGATGCCTATTTATCTACGCCTCTTCTATAGCCTTATGTGATGTAAGAACTGCGGCAGACGCTGCGCCGCAATACCAGGCATACTCCGAGGCGTATCGCCTGCATCATGCAGGCGGTTATCAATTGGCTATGCCATGGCTCTGTCAACCATATAATCACTCGACTAGAAGGCTTCTAGACACGATCTCTAGCGTAATAGGAATAGTAGGTAGTGAACAAGCTCGATGGAAGTGAGTTCTGCAATATTGCCGCGGAACAGGAAGTCGGTCCACTGTACGCAGAAGAGTCAGCCATTTATAAGTCCCCCTATAAATAACCAGCCACTTCTTGATTCCTGGTATATGATACGTCTAAATGACAGTCAAGCCATAAGCAACCAGACTCTGTCCGCACGAACCACGGTCGAAGTATGCGAGCGGGACCACCCGCAGCAGAATGCTTCTTGATTGCTGCAAGCTTCCATAAGTACACTCTGCCTGACTCTCGGCAGTATCATCTAAAGGCAGGTCAGACAAGCTCCACCAAGACATCTGGTACGGCTGACAACTATTTATGTCACTATTCGGCCGGCCGCAACTGAGGTACCACGGTCGTCTCTTGATGTATCGGCATAAAGCCTTGGGCGCTTCTTGAACTGATTCTTATTCTTTAGCTTAATCAATGGAGAATAACGTCATTTGAAAGCTTTCTCAGTTAATTCTTATCTAAATTGGCTCCCACGTTATCACACATACCTAGTGGTGTGGTTGTCCAGCCAGTGCATGCGATCACACTGTAATTGTGTAAAACGACAGCCTTGTACACTGTCTACCAGTCATCAATCCATCATCAATCCTGCAGTGTCTCTTGCTTCATCGCAATCTGTTGTTCCACTCCTCAACACTGATTTTTCAATGATATGGTGATTATTTAAAAGATATATATATAATATTCAAGATTCAAGATAACAAAGACGCTCTTCAAAGTTCGACAAGTAACTCATTCATGGTGAACATCCTGCTAGACTCAGTTCTACCACTGGCAGCAGCTCTGATTAAATCACTCCAAATTGTTCCAGACACGGTACATACGGTAGAAGCGCACCTAACAGGAAAGCTTTGTGTATTATCACTATGGATGCCATCGCCGTCTACGAGTCCGGGCCGGCACACTCTTCAAGATCGAAGAGAAAGTCAATGGGTTTCTTGAATTATATCAGGAAAAGCGCACTTTGTCCCAGTACTCGATACTGTCAGGTTTGACCGCGGACGATGTCATGGACATGGTGGCATTTCACCTCGCAATTTTCAAGCCCTTTTACGCCAGTAACCATGAGACTTAAAGATCTAGTTCACCGGTTGATAGAAACAGCATGGATGATCAGTAGTTTAGGGCAACATATGTACCCCACACTGACCACAATGGCATCCATGTCACATGAGTCTATTGCACCTGGCTTACCACACCAGCACACCTGCTCATACGCAAAAGAGATTGTGCAAGAAATCATGAAC
Source organism: Aspergillus udagawae (assembly GCF_001078395.1). Taxonomy (NCBI): domain Eukaryota; kingdom Fungi; phylum Ascomycota; class Eurotiomycetes; order Eurotiales; family Aspergillaceae; genus Aspergillus; species Aspergillus udagawae. Next base: position 1,095,603 of record NW_025091265.1, on the reverse strand, counting down.
TCAAGCAGTACTGAATGCGCTACTCAACTTGGATATGGGCAGGGAGTTGTTATGGAGTCGAGGCCTATAGCTTTGGTACCCAATCAATGGCTCTGCTGGCTGAACTGAAGCATGGCCTTGGCATTCATTTGAGCCTTGAATAAGAAGAAATAAGGAGTAAGGACCCTAGCATTGGATTTGGTATTGATTAGAGCACTAGGATCGAGCATGATGAAAGCAAGAGACCTGAAAGTAGGCTTTTCCACATGACCATTGTATACCCAGTCGAAACGCTATCTCCCAGTGAGCGCAACTTTCCTAAGATACTATTAGAGTCATGTGAAAGGATAAGTGCAACGAGACATTTGTGCCGGCCCTCAGCAGGAAAACAGGAAAATCACATGATATTAACTGTTATGAACCAATGGCGCAATAGGAATTGAAAGCATGATTTGCCAAGATGGAGTCACGTGGAGTTGTGCCTCTTGATTTTTTTGCCCGCGGGTAAGAACTACTCCGGCACCACAGCGCGGCTCTTATTGAATATCCGCGTTCCCAGCTGAGTTGATGTTAGTAAGCTGATTAACAGGCATCGCCCCCCGCTGGCCTTGCCTAACCGATCGCCGACGCGGGGAGCCGTGTGTCTGCCTGCCGTCTTAGGCCAGTGAGGTATGTACGGAAATGCATATCTGCCAAACGTCCCAGTTGACCCGGCTGATCAATTCTTAGGATCTGCTGGTGGCCGCCGGTCGGTTCTTAGACTTGACCGTTGCCAGAATGGCGGAGTCATGCAATGGAAACTTGTTCGTGAATTTCTCGGCATGTAGCTACCGTGTCTGGTATTTATCTGACCCCGGCGCAAGGCGGGGCCCCTCACACACCCATGGGCTAGGAGCCGACCGTATTTGCCGTCGCCATCTGACCTCCCTCAGTATCCAGACTCACCATGCCGATTAAAATGTTTATAAGAGCATTGATGCCTTTCTTTAATCTCTCCAGCAATCATCCTCCATTGATAATTTACTCCTTCCGTGCAACTTCTCTAGTCCTGTACAGGCATTTCGACCTATCTTCATACATACAAATACACAATGTCGCCTAAGCGCCAATTCGACCCCAACTTCACACCCTATGTCATCAACTCTATGGGACCTAGGACCCCCGAGCGCGCCCGCGTCGTCTTGGGATCTCTGATCAAGCACATCCACGACTTTGCTCGTGAGGTCGAGTTAACACCCGCCGAGTGGATGCTCGGTGTCGAGTTCATCAACTCTATCGGCAAGATCAGCACTCCTGTACGCAATGAGTGCCACCGCATTTGCGATGTTATCGGCCTTGAATCGTAAGTACAGCGATGCAACAATTAAAATTTCAAAGAGCAATGCTGACTGAGTCGATCAGCCTTGTCGATGAGATCGCCAACAAGATCGTCACTGACGAGGGTCTGACTCCCACCTCCAACGTCATTCTCGGCCCCTTCTGGTCGCCCAACGCTCCCTTCCGCAATCTCGGCGACAGCATCATCCAGGACCCCAACCCCAACGGCAGGGTCACCTTCATGCACGGTGTCCTGACAGACATGGAGACCGGAAAGCCCGTCGTCGGCGCTGTCCTCGACATCTGGCAAGCCTCCGCCAACGGACAGTACGACTTCCAAGATCCCAACCAGAGCGAGAACAACCTCCGCGGCAAGTTCAGATCGAACGAAAAGGGCGAGTTCTACTGGTACTGCTACCACCCTACTCCTTACTCTCTGCCCACCGACGGTCCGGCGGGTGTGCTCCTCAATCTCATGGATCGCTCTCCCATGCGCCCCGCCCACATTCACCTCATGATTACCCACCCCGACTACGCCACCATTATCAACCAGATCTATCCCAGCGACGACCCGCATCTCGACATCGACTCAGTTTTCGCCGTCAAGGATGACCTTGTCGTTGATTTCAAACCCAAGACCGACGACCCCAAGGCCCAGCTCGACCTCGAGTACAATGTCAAGATGGCCCTGAAGAAGCACCACCCCAACCCCAACTCTGCGCCCCCTGTTTCGTCCTTCGAGCGCCACAACAAGGGCCAGAAGCTGTGAGGAGGTCTTTGAATGATTGATGCATTTTTTCCATTTCTCTATTGCAGAAAAGCAGGGCGGCGCCGGCATCGCCAGAGCAATTCGACTTCTCCTAGATGGTGTGGTCTGAACTCCTGTTTTCCATACCTTACCACTGTACATATTATTGTTTGATACTCCTGTTCGCATGATTCCTAGGTGTTGAGTTATTAGCATAAGCAGCGATTATTATAACTGAATAGATTCTCTTTCTCATCTCATTTGGACCTCGACTTATCTCATCCTCCCTATTTACTTGTGACCAGTATCGCAGCAATGGTACTACGCGACAGACGCAATTCGCCTGCGTAGTGATGCCTGGGGCAACACACCATGTCTGATTGCTGCCTCAGGCAGAATACTGAGCTGCGGCGACAGCTTGGCATGAACTGTTCTTATGTTCTGCTCACCGACCATTACACCCTTTGTTTGTCAACACAAATTGATCAAAGCATCCTTAGCCTATCTGCCAGATCTCTCTATAATACTACACCCAAGCGCTATCGCTATCTAGAATGTCGACTGCTTCCCCATCCGACGCCCTGCGCTTCCACCTGGCATATAAACCGCAGCCCCTCAAATTCGGCACTAGTGGTCGGAGGGGCAAAGTGGTTGACTTGACGCAGCTGGAGATCTACACAAATGTCCTGGCAGAGATTCGCTATTTGCAGTCATTGCAGCTCTCAGAAGGAGGCATCCGCAAAGGCGATGACTTCTATTTCGCACACGACCTCCGACCCAGCTCCACTGGCTATGTAGAGAACAACCGCGGTGGTCTTTGTCAAGCGGTCGTGCAAGCCTTGAAAGACGGAGGCATGCATCCTATCAATCTTGGGGCTATTCCTACGCCTGCGCTCACCTATTTTGCCCTTCAAAAGGCCAAGGGAAGCATCATGGTAACGGGGAGCCACATCCCGTTTGATCGTAACGGCTACAAGCTCAATACCTCCAAAGGAGAACTCCTCAAAAAGGACGAACAGCCAATCAACAATGTGGTTGATGTTGTGCGCGAAGAGCTTCTCTCTCAGCCCTTTGCCGATTCTCTGTTCAATGACCAAGGCATGCTTCGCGATTCCCCATCAGACCTTCCTCCTGTTGCGCCCGAGGGTAGAGCTGCCTATATCCAGCGCTACCTGGATTTCTTTCGAGGTGAATCGCTCAAGGGCATGAAGATTCTCGTGTATCAGCATTCTGCCGTCGGTCGCGACGTTCTGGTTGAGATTCTGGAGAAGCTTGGTGCCGAGGCCACTCCAGCCGGCCGCAGCGAGACCTTTGTCCCCATAGACACCGAAGCCATCGACGAGGCGCAACTCAACACCGTCCAGAGTCTGTACGATAGCACGGGACAGACATTCAACGCGGTCGTCTCGACAGATGGAGACAGCGATCGCCCGCTCCTCCTCGCCCCGGAGAGCGCTAGACTCCGCTTCTTCGGCGGCGACCTGCTAGGCATGATCGTCGCGGACTTCCTGCAAGCTGACTCCGTCGTGGTCCCAATCAGCACCAACGACGCCATCGACCGCGGCCCGCTGGCCGGCGTTCTCGAACCGAAAACAAAGATCGGCAGTCCGTACGTGATCGCCGGGATGCAGAGTGCCGTGGCAAAAGGCCGCCATCGCGTCTGCGGATGGGAAGCCAACGGCGGCTTTCTGACGGGCTCTGACATCGAACGCGACAGCAAGGTGCTTACTGCGCTCCCGACGCGCGATGCGGTGCTCCCTCTCCTCTGTGCCCTGTTTGCAGCGCAAAGCCGGCACATGGCCCTGCCTGCGCTCTTCACAACCCTGCCCAAACGGTTCAGCCGTGCTGCGTTGATCCGGAACTTCCCTCGTGCCACGAGCATGAAGATCATCGACCGCTTCTCACTGCGTGAGGGTGAAGCGCAGAATGCGGAAGAGCAATCCCGTCGGATTCGTCAAGAGCTCGAAGGGATTTTCTCTGTTCGACATGGGTTTTCTTCGATCTCCCGTATAGATTATACGGATGGGGTTCGGGTCATTTTCCAGAACGGAGATGTCGCTCATTTCCGTCCTTCGGGGAATGCGGATGAACTTCGAATCTATGCCGTGGCGGACACGCAGGAGCGTGCGGACCAGATCGCGGCGGAGGGGGTGGCTGAACCGGAGGGTCTGCTACGGAAGCTGGAGCATTTGATTCAGGGATCGTAGGCGGATCGCCTCGTTCTCTTTTGGCTGCTTGCAATGATATGGTTATTCATTGCCGTATAGTGCAAATAGACAGATATGGCAAAATTCTATCTAGAGCGATTACACGTAGTAATAACTAGTATATTACAACGCCTGCAGAGTCTAAAAGCGTGTGCCCTGCTTGACCTGTAGCTCAGTCTAAGGACGAACCTTCACCAATGAAAACTGCATAAAATTAGAACAAACATAGAGACTCTCATACAGCCGTCGGGGATGAAAATGTATGACTATTAAAGAGCCTAATAACGACAGTTCTTGGACTCATGAGAAGTCACATTTTGACCTTATAGATTGTATACAGCAATGGACAAGGTAGGTTGGTCAGAACACCATAAACAACAAAGGTGAGATAGTGTTTGAGGTCTCAATGGAGAAGCTAACGACGTCCTCCAGGCACGAAGGTCCAAGTCCCGTTCAGCGGCAGAATAGCCAGCTCTCGATAGGCAGAGGCTAATTACGACAATAACCTCATTCCCTGCCAGAGGGAGCCAGCACAGACATGCATGTCATTCCATGCTAAGTCTACATCTACGGCATCACTCAATATGACAGTCCTTAGCAAGCGGAGTTATTGCTCCTCTAGCAAACCTCAGATCAAATATATATACCGTCCCGGACACCAGGGAGGGAACAGCACGAGACACCACAGAATCCAGCCATTCGGCCACCAGCACACCATGTCGCCGAGCCCTCCATCCTCCTATTCGAGCACAGCCGCAAGGCCTCCACCTCGGTTCATTGAGCTCCGGCCAAAGGGAGGTTAGTATTTGACCAAGGAAGGATCGGACAATTCCGACCTTGGGCTTGGCAATTCATGGAGAATGGACTGACCCATATTCTACAGAGGGTGTATTGATCACGTTCCCCGAGGGTGCATCGGGCCAGGTCGATTCCAGACGCAAACGACACGCTATCTCGCAGAAGAACCAGCGAGATCGGTTAAAGGCGGCGCTAGAGCAGATGGCTCGGGTGCTACACGCTGGTGGCGTTGGTTCTGGCCCCAGGGGGCCGTCTGGGACGAAGGTGCGTGTCCTTTGAACTCCCGCAGTGGTTGCTTTCCATGGGGTTACTGTCTGCTGAGGCCCGGGGTTATGCGGTGTTGCTGACTGCATCCGCTCTACTTGCAGGTTGAGCTGATTGAAACGGCTGTGGAGTATATTCAGAGTCTTGAGAAGGAGGTGAAGACGTTGCGGAGCTCAGTGAATGAGGAGCCTCGGTCTGAGGAGGGGGTTGAATGCTCCAACTGAATAGTCCTTCTTCCTCTTTTAATGGAGTTTCATGAATTGAATGGTGTGTAGAGCTGGCAAACCCCCAAGGTTCAACTTCCAAGACATTCTAGAGAAACGCAGAGGCATATGGTCGTATCGCTGCGCCATGTGGCCGGTCAACCCACGTAAGTACGAACGGGGTGCTGCGTTCCCAAGTGGCTTGTCGCCTGGCAGCATCGCCATAAACATCCAGCATCGGAACTGCCAAGTAGCCAAGACTCTTGGAATAGAGTGCACTGAACTCAGAGCAAGCTGGATCGCAGACCACGTTCCATTCAGTGGATTTGTGATTGGCCATACAAGCTTTCCGACTGAGCGCTGGAGGAGGTCTTGGCAAATGGCCGCCAAGAGTCAGGAAGGAGCGGAGAGACACAGAGAGAGCCTGTCAACTGACTGCGGTCTCATGGTTCACGACATAACGAGGCAGATTTTTGCGAGGTGCAGGTCAATTTGGAAATTTAGTGAAAGGATCTGGACTGCCTTGGGTCTAGTTCGCACGCCTCTTCGGCGTTTTTTTGGGTTTCTGGAAAGGCTGTTGCTGATTCCGTACTTACTATATAAGTACCATGCACGCTCCGCGGAGTATCAGGGATAGGTAAGATCTTGTTTGCAAGTTGTAAGAACAAGAAATAGGATATCCATCCTTTCACCGACAAGATGGCCCTCCATCAGTTCGATTACCTGTTTGCCCTGGGCACTATCTTTGCCTTCCTCGATGCCTGGAACATCGGTGCCAACGACGTCGCCAACTCCTGGGCGACCTCGGTGTCGTCTCGCTCGTTGAAGTACTGGCAAGCCATGGTCCTTGCCTCTATCATGGAATTTAGTGGAAGGTATGTTTGTTCCAGTACATTTATGATGGTGTCAATTGGAGGATACTAACCCTTCCGCCATAGTATTGGTGTAGGTGCTCGTGTCGCAGATACCATCAGAACCAAGATCGTCGACGTCAAGGCCTTCGAGGAGAACCCTGCCCTGCTGATGCTGGGTATGGTCTGTGCTGTTACGGCTTCCTCCATCTACCTTACAATTGCAACCCGCTTCGGTATGCCGGTCTCAACCACTCACTCGATCATGGGTGGTGTGATCGGTATGGGCATTGCCGCTTTGGGATCCGATGGGATTAAGTGGTGGGGAGGAGACATCAACTCGGGTGTCGTCCAGGTCTTCCTGGCCTGGATCATCGCGCCTCTCCTGTCTGGTGCCTTTGGTGCTGTTATCTTCCTCTTCACCAAGTACGGAGTCATGGAACGTAAGAACTCGGTTGTGAAGGCTTTTATCTCCATTCCCATATACTTTGGCATCACCTCTGCTTTGCTCACCAGTACGTCCCCAGTACCTTAGCATGCTGTTTGACGATGCTGACAGGCACAGTGCTTATCGTGTGGAAGGGTGGTTCCAGCAGGATCACGCTCACCGATTCGGAAACTACCGGTGTGATCATCGGTGTGGGTGCTGCCGTCGCGCTCATCGTCGCCGTCTTCTTTCTCCCTTGGCTGCACAGGAGGTTGATCAAGGAGGACTGGCAGCTGAAGTGGTACCATCTCTTCATGGGTCCTCTTGTGCTGCGTCGTGGCGAAGTGCCCCCTGCACCTGAGGGCTACAAGAATGTGCAGGACTACTACAGGGGCCACAAGACCCTAGAGGAGCTGCAGCGCGAACGTGCTAACATTGAGAGAGCTGGACCTTCTGATGAGGAGAGCGAACCTGCTGTGCGCGAGGGAGACAAGGAAGGTCATGTTGTCGCTGCTTCTGCCGAGGTCGACGAGGCCAAGTTTACCCTCATCGGGCCCCGCCCCGAGGGAGGAGCCTTCAGCCCGGCCGTCCTCTTCTGGCAGTTCCGTCGCTTCTTCTTCCGCGGTATCGATCAAGATGTTGTCAGTCTGCAAAAGAAGCGAAACATTCTCACAGGTGACTTGGAGATGGTCCATGCCCATGCGCAGCATTATGACAACAAGGCCGAATACATGTACTCCTTCCTCCAGGTTATGACTGCTTCTACGGCGTCTTTCACTCACGGTGCCAACGATGTCTCCAAGTATGTTTCGTCACATCTTCCTCGTGTTTTGTACGCCTGCTGAGAGACTGATCCAGTGCTGTTGGCCCGTATGCCACCATTTTCTATGTCTGGTCGACCAATAACCTCAAGTCCAAGAGTCCTGTTCCGTACTGGATCCTGTGGGTATCCACCTTTCGCATTCCTAGTAAAATTCCTAATCGATCTTAGGGCGTTTGGAGGTGCTGCCATTGTCATCGGTCTGTGGACCTACGGCTACAACATCATGCGCAACCTGGGTAACAGAATCACCCTGCACTCCCCATCCCGCGGTTTTTCCATGGAGCTGGGCTCTGCCATTACCGTCATCCTGGCCACGAGACTGAGTATGTGATATTCTGGGGTTACTCCTTTAGCGAGCATAATTATGCTAACTGTCTGCAGAGCTCCCCGTCTCCACCACTCAATGTATCTCTGGTGCAACAGTCGGTGTGGGCCTGTGCAATGGCACTTGGAGAACCATCAACTGGCGCATGATTGCATGGATCTACTTTGGCTGGGTTATCACCCTCCCTGTCGCTGGAATAATTTCCGGCTGTCTCATGGGCATCATCATCAATGCCCCTCGCTGGGGATTGACCTACTAAAGGGTTCAGAAAGAAGGCTAGATTGGGAGAAGGTGACAGGGTTGACTATAGCGCTCAACAGCATTTACGCTTCATTTAATGATAATAGTGACTTTAGTCAAGTGATACCTATGAAGTGACAAAAAATTGTATTTCTAATAGATGAATCTACATTAAAGTCTACTAACTCAGCTATCGCCCTGTTGTCTATGCTTATCGGTAAACAAGCGATCGAAATCAATAACCGAATCTCACTCTGTCCACCCATCCCCAGCCCCCAACATCCAATTCACCCCGACCAACTCCAACCCATGCCTTTCAACCCACTCCGCAACCTTAAATGACCGCCTCGCCGTAAACTCCTCCCCACCAACATCCTCCTTCGTCAGCGCGAAACCCTCCGGTTCCCGGAATAGCAGGAACAGATACCGATGCGGGCGCGAACTGCACCATTAGCTTTATCCGTTTATCTCAAATCAGCTTGAATACAACCACTTACTCATCTTTCGGTCCAGGTCCCAGATATTCCGTCAATGCAGTGGCCCCGTTGGCCTCGTCGGCCTTCAATCCCGAGACGACCCAGTGTCTCCAGAAGGCGAATTTGGGGTCGTCGGGAGTGGGGGCGTCGGGGTCAACTAGGAGGAGGGTATAGCTTGTGGAAGAGGGTGGGTTGTTCTCCTGTTATTCCGGGTTAGATTGCGTGGGCTGGGAATCACTCTGTTGGCGGAGTACCCCTACCTCTTTGGAAAAGGATACGGATGGAGCTGTCTTGCATTCGCTTGCGCGGAAAAGATTCCCCAAGGAGACCAGTCTATTGTTGAAGGAGACGTGGAGCTGTGTCGTGGGTTTGAAGTCCGGGGTTAGGAAGGGGAGTAAGCCGGGGGTGACGCTGGCTTGCGCGAGAGATTGTGCAAGTTGCCGGGTGTGGGATTCGAGAGACATTTTGGTCGGCAATGTATGTTGGTCTTAAGGACATGGTCCTGAATGGCAGGGTTACAATAATATATAGTCATGTCATATGTTTGTGGATTAGAGATCGAGGTTGTGACTGGCGGAAAAATAGAGGATGTGCCGTCTTGGGCAATTTTGGTGATACATGGAAAGTGCGGGGTACCTGCTTGCTATGCTTCATTTACTGTTTATTTTAGATGCTTCATAAGTATTCCTTAGTAATGTACGAATACGATAGTATGCCTTATACCTCTCTATCTTTGAAGCTATGCATGAAACTGGGCATAATTACACATAGTCTTAAACTCTGACAAGAAAGCGACGGTCAACGGATCTATTGTAACAGCTCTTCTATCTTGAAATCTTCATTCCTGCACATTCACTTAAAGCTGTACATAGCTTGAGTACTCACATAGAGATATAGATTGATATTGAGGCAATATACGCGTCTTCAAGGCCAACAATTAAATGAACAACACCGCCACATCCATCATTGCTACCATTGTGATATGTAAGATATGACGTCATTAGTGTACTTCACCAACATATAACTTCCTCTTCTCCAACATCGAGACACCACAACAACTACCAGAGAAACATATCCTATCTTCACTATCTACTACTTTGACACCTGCTTATTATCAACTCTACTATAAGAGTACAACTCAAATCAACTACAAAGCAAATCACCATGCCAAACAACAACTTCTCCTCCTCCCAAGACACAGGCGTCACTGGCGCCGCGAAATTCGTCACCTCCACCCTCGGAAATACTGTCGGCGGAGTCTCTCGCACTGTTGGTGGAGTGACTGGTGCAGCCACTCGAGGAATCGGTGACACCATCACAAGTGCAACGGGAAGTGCAGGAAAGCCTGTGGGGGATGCGTTGGGTAGTGTCGGGACGGGCGTTGAAGGTGGGGCGAACCGAGTTGCGAAGGGAGTCGAAGATGCTGGACAATGGCGGTAAACCAGGTACAGATCTTAGCGAGACATCTGGGTGTTGATATGCTGAATATTGACTTCATATGGTGGTGATTAGTTTTTAGATTGTGTCTTGTTTTTTTTAACTGCTGCTCATAATTCCTGAATCCAATGATCGGCCTTATTTACTCACCATCGTTTGGTTTGAGTACTGTAGCTGCTATTTCTATGCTTTATTACGATAATCCTATTCTAGTCAGCTGCTCTGGTCGTACTGGATTATGGTTTCGTAAGCTAAAGGAAGGCGCAGTTGTGCATCAGGTCATTTCAGTGCGTAAAGATCAATATAAATTCAGTATGTCCTGGATTAAAAGATCATAACCCACCTAAATAATACCAAGTGGTAAGCAGGGTAAGATCTCTATCTCTAGAGTCATGTCTGATACTTCTGGAAGAGCTTATCAGATCGTACTTTATGGTTCCTGTGGATCCGGAATTGCAAATTTTAGCCAGACCAATCAACGTACAGAGCTTGAATTGCTCAGGGAGGCAGTGAGAGTCCAGCCAATCATCTCGATCAATCCAACCGGCTTTACCATTCTCCGGGCTTGGTGCAAGGGGATCCAGATTGATAACTTGGCGATTCCCCACAGGGATGATCAATCCATCTTTCCTCATCGCTGCGACGCGTAAGACTCACCCAGCCATGGGTTGGCCTTACCATATAGTCAAACTCAGCCCAGACGAAAAGTCGCAGCGTCGAGAGCTTCTCGATCGATACGGGTTATACTCTCAGCTGTCCGTCTTCATTCCGATTTTGTGCTTTTGGCTGTATCGGCTAGGGCATTGGGCCTATCACCGTTCCACTCGGAGAGACGGATACAGTGCAGTTACTCGTCTAGCAGAGTCGAGGACTTTCAGGCCTAAGCATTTTGTGACACGATGGCGGTCGATCCTTTGGTGGCTCGATGATGAAGTCGCTCCCGGCTGGGGTGCAAGGCGGCAGTGGATTTTTGGGGCAGCATGGGCGTTGTGGTTGCTAACCTTGTGCATTCACCAGACAGGAACTGGTGAGTTCTATTTTCATCAATTTCACCCATGCTTCTACAAATAATCTAACACTGGTTAGACTATCTTCATGTAACAAAACGCTTTGGCATAGTGGCTGTGGCTCAACTACCCACACATTTTGTCCTTGCAGTCAAATCTCGATACAATCCTTTAGCACTGATTTTCAACACATCATACGAGAGACTGCTACCATGGCACCGAATATCTGGCAGACTGATATTCCTTCTCATCGTCGTTCATGTGTCATTGTACCTGAACTACTTTATCCAAACGGCAACGCTGCAAGAGCACCTCACCTCGCTCAAGATCATCGTTGGCATCATATCATTCATGTCCCTTCTTGCCATAATGAGCACCAGCATTGAGGCCGTACGCTGTCGCAACTATCGGATTTTCTACATCACACACTCGGTGCTTGCATCCCTCCTCCTGATCTTTCTCACCTTGCACGCAAAGTCTTTGCGCTGGTACATCGTTGAGACTCTGGCTGTTAGCCTTCTAGCCCTACTCAACCGTCTAGATACCATCACCGCGTATGCGACCATCTCCCGGATCCCGCGAACGAACCTCGTCAGCGTGCAAATCCCTATTCCCGCATCGAAAGTACAAAGGTTCCGAGCAGCCCCAGGCCAACACGTCTTCTTATCATTACGCGCAGAAACAGCGATGAAGATGAAATCCTCGCTCATACAGAACATGTTTCTCCGAAATCCATTTACTGTCGCTAATGTGTCGGAGAACAATGAGATCACCCTCGTTGCGCGGGTACAAGATGGTCCGACGTCCAGAGCCTTGGATGTGCTGGCGGATTCGGCGGAGAAGCCAAGTCTGGTCGAAATCTACGGACCTTTTGGAAATATTCCAGGGTTCGCAAAGCTAGGAAGGAAGTGTGATCGAATTCTTGTTGTGGCGGGTGGAGTTGGCGCGACTTTTGCTTTGCCGGTCTACCGTGAACTGAAGGAGCAAGTTGAAGCGGAGGGCAAGGGGCATGATAAGATTACATTTGTGTGGTCTATGAAGACGCTGGAAGAAGCCGCGTGGGTGATGGGGTTGGCAGATGGGCAGTCCTTGACGCAAGATGAGAACGTCGGACTACACCTGACTCAGTCCTATCATATGCGCAGGCAAAAGCCTTCCCCGGATGAGAGTGTCGAGTTGGAGGAGTTGCCGCCGCAGAGAACAGTGGTATGGTCATCCGCAGAAACTGGACGCCCTGACCTGGGCAAAATCGTGGATGATGTCCTCGGCGTGTCCGATGAGCGCGTGGCTGTGCTCTTCTGTGGACCACTAGGGATGGGGAGGGTTTTACGGGAAAGTATTGGCAGGTATGTACGGAAAGGAAGAGAGGTCTGGTGGCATGCTGAAGCCTTTGGGTGGTGATATAGTTACTATTAGCATCTTTATACTTTACACTCTCATAGGCCACTAAGCTGATGAAAACGCTGGTTAAAGTTTATGCCCACGTTTAAACGTCTTAGTAAGATACATTCCCTTTACTCTATAGTTATCTGTGACTATTTTAGTGTTATATATCAGGGTAGCAGGTACTCACTGATTTTCGACCCCAGCCAAAAGTAGAATTTCGTAATATTATTTCAGGATAAGCGACAATGCGGGTTATAAGTACTTGTAGTATGATCAGACGTGGTATTTCTCCCTCTGTGTAAGCATCCACTCCATTGCTTCCTCCTCCGTTGCATTCTCATGATTAAACTGCCATTCCAAAAGGTCATTTAATGCTTCTTGCATGAATGGCCCGCCCTTTTCGAGCTTGAATAACTCTATCAAGTCATAACCGTTGAGAATGGGCTTGACACAAGGTGCGTCCTCCAACTTCTGCTCGATTATATGCTCCACAAACCTCGACCATCGCGTAATCAAGGCCAGCTTTGCATTGCCATACCTCATTTCACGGGCGTCATCCTTCAAAAGCGCGTATAGTACTTGTAATCTCCAAGTACTGCCGCAGCATCTAATCAACAGTCCGAGAGCACTTCGAGGTAGTTTTCTGGGAAAGGACCCATCGGCAGTAGCCTCGCCCATGTAATGCTGGATGCGATGACAATTTCTCATTGACGGAGACACAAATCCGGGAACTTTTACTTCTCTCCTTGCAAGTTCATCCAGCCAGGCAAACTCAATTGGCACAAAGGCAGTCAGCATCCAGATGTCGTCCATTTTCTCGTGCTGGAGCAAAATATTCCTGAGTGTCTTTGGTCCCCCGCTCAACAGGAAAGCCACGGTTTCAAAGGCGCGAGCCCATTCAGTGTGCCAGGGGCCATACGGCCCCGACTGCTGAAGAACCCAGCTTGCGTCCTCGTCTTCACTATACGGCAACCCGCGGAGAAAGACTGCGTTGTAGAGATAGAGCTCATGGATCAATTGAAAAGCCGAAAGCGTGTTTGGGCATTTGAGAATCTTTAAGAGCTCTGTTTCTACCCGCTCACGGCTGACCTTCGTGCAGAGTTGTTCCGGCCGCTCAGCACTTCGTATCGCTTGCACGGTCTCTCGTTCAACCCGAAAACCAAGCTGAGTCGCGATCCGGATTAATCGGAGGATTCTGAGGGGGTCATCATCAAAGACTTCGAAGGGGCTTGATGGCGTTCTGATGACACCAGCAGCCAGGTCGTGCAGTCCAAGCGCGGTGTGATCTTCGATTATTCCTGTCTTGAGGTTGTAGAACAGAGCGTTGATTGTAGCATCGCGGCGATGAGCATCCTCCGCCGGAGTGCCAAACTCCATTTGCGGGGTCCTGCTATCCTCGCTGTAAGTTTCCTTTCTGAGATTCACGAAATCCACCGAGAGACCGAAAATACTATGGAAACTTGCTGTCTCTAGATGCTTGGATTTCTTCGAGTTCCTTTTGATCTCGTGCAGCTTTGAGATTACGGTGGGAACTCTGCGGCGCCTTGCCTCCTCGATATATTTATGTTTCTCTCTCTGGAGATAATTCTCGAGGGCGTGGCCGAACTGGATGCCAGTCATGGAGCTCAGTGCCACATCAATATCTGAGGATTGACGATCGAGAAGTCTGTCTCGAACCCACCCGCCGACGAACCACATGTCCAGATTCGTCACATCATTTTTGCTGGAGACGATGCTGTCACAACAGGCTAAGAGTAGCTGTCGCAGAAGCTCTTCTGCAGGCGACAGATGGAGAACTGGTGCCTGTGCTGCCGTCTGTAGGCGGCTGTTCACGGTGTTGGTTGTGAATTCCTTTATTTGCGTCATTTCGGGTACTTTGTCCTAGGCAGTGCTGGTTGTGAAACGGATACGAGCTTTGAAGGCCATGAAAGAGCGCAAGAATTCTGAAGTATTGCAAGGAAGAGTTGAGATGAGGTTAGTCAAAATGGTAGAGGAAGAAAATTTGAAGTGTCAGCATCACATCGTCGTCATTCATGCCTGAGGTTTCATATTACCCTCCAGATTTGTTTTCGAGATGTGGTTAAAGCCATCGAATACCTCGCTGGGAAAATTTTTCCCATTGCATGGAGTTAACATATAAGTGTCCAGGGTCAACTGCTAGTAGGTAATCCGTATGAGAACGTAAACAATAAAGAAGTGTAGGAAAGTGATAACGGTGTGAATGAATCCCAAGGCATATGGGATTCTATCCAGCGTAGGCATAACATTTATAGTTACTCCAGCCATGGGGAATGAATCCTTAGTCAAAAAGGTGTGATACTTTACGGTTGAAGCCTCAATAGTCTAATTGAACATGGCACAAGGTCTCATTCTATCGTAAACAGCTATTCCCTGTGCACGGCGCTTAATACTCATTCTCGACAGGAGAAATATTACCAAGGGCCCACTATGATGTTTATGGGATGGTGGCCAGTCCCAGGCCAGTCACACGCTATTAACAAAGCCCCAGCGCTAACAGGTCTTGATTGCACCTGATTGGATGTGGTAGGTATCAATTAAAATGACCGCCGTGGTTGCCCGCTATAGCCACCAAATCTGCAGGGGTTATGGCCTCAACCAGCCAGTCTCAGCCTCGCGCGCCGTTGGTCTCCTGTACTAGCGGACAGGGGTGAGAAACAAGGAAAAATAAAGACTCACCCCCCACCTCTCAGTCAATCCAACCTCAATCTTCTTCAACCATTAGCGTTTTTAATGGCCAGCCATCATGGCAAATTCAACACGACAATGTTATTTTCCTAACGGTACTCCATCTGGTGATGTCCCGTGCTCCTCCGATGAGGCGACTGGATGTTGCACCTCAGGGGATATATGCCTATCAAACGGAATTTGTCTGAACGTTGCCCATCAACCCTACGTGGCGTCTCGGGGGAGTTGCACAGACAAAGAATGGGGTAATGGATGTCCACGGTACTGCAGTAGGTACACCTCCCATCAAGTACACGATGGAACCAGTTCTGATCGAGGCATCTCAAGAGGACGTCAATCGGGACGGAGGCTGCTCCATCATTAACCTCACCTACATAAACGGTATAGCGACATATTGCTGCGGCACTCCTATCACAAATGGGACGAATGTCATCTGTCCAGAAGGAATGGACAGCTTCCAGATCGCAACGGGGCACGCACTAACCGGCGTGGCTCTCTTGAGCAATGTTTCCTCATCGCCAGCAACAACGGCACCTTCTTCCTCGGATACGGCGGCACAATCTTGTCATGATACTGCGATTGGAGCTGGAGTGGGAGTTCCCCTGGGAGTCATCGCGTTGATGGCACTGACATGGGCGCTGTTCGAACGAAAAGCGAGACGAGCAATGCGGACACAAGTACCGCAAACCGTAGTAGTGTCAGACGACAAGCACGCGCCATATACGCGCAATCATAACGGGCCCCCTTCAGAACTACCGCAAACACGCGATGTTGCTGAACTCATGGATAGGAATGAATAATGGAGCGTCAACGGCCAAGTTGATACCCTAACGGGATTACGATCGAATTGCAGTTGTGATACGTGGTGTGATGTGCAGACATCATTGATGCAAATCTGTAGAACATCAGGTTTTCAGAGCTCTATTCCACAGGCTCCATCTCGTGGTGGATATTATTAGTAATTATGTCCTCTTAAATGCAGCGAATATGTACACAGCTAAGTATCCTAATTTACACTGACGCATACATAGCAGACATCATGCTCTTGATCATACACATGTTGGAACAGCTAATAGTTTGTGAATCTATCGGACGGATCATTCTTAATAACACAAGAAGAGATGAGGATGAGACACAAATCTCAAGTACAGACTCCTAACTCAACAGGCTCAATCCATGGCTCCTATAAAGTCACGTCACAACACAACAGTCCCAGAATCCATACATCTAAAGACAAGGAGGTTGCGGGAGTGTGAATCCTTCTTATACTTAATATTTATTATTAGGGAATTTTTACCATTTCATGGGAGGTATGTTCTACAATAAAATCACATTGTCCTGGAACAATACCTCACAACCTAAACAAAAGTGCCTTGCATTGAATTTTGTCAATATTGGATACACTGGTCCTATCTCATTGGCCTCAGATGGATTGAAGCAATCCATTGGTCTGTCATTTGATTATGGCCAATGTCGTGCTCGATGAGATAGAACGGGTGGGGTAGCATCACTGTAAGGCACCTCGGCCAGACTGAGAAAAACTGCTCGGAGGAAGGCATCGTCGAATTTCCCTATCCGTATCATTACTGATCAATGGGTATGAAGCAGGAGAGAAAATTTGATATATTGAAGAAACTAAGTAGGTTTGCCTCAGGCTCACTGAGTCACTACAGGCTTTTTGCCCTCGTCCCCCCTTGTTCGTCTGACTCGTCTTCCATCAGAACATTTACATTCATCACTATCACAGAGTGTTGGCCTCATTCAGAGCGACAGCCCTTAGACATACGAAACAGTGACAGAGCTGCTTGAAGAAGAGACCGAAGTCAAAACCTTGCCGTTCTGCTGGATATCCATAAGAGTGGAACCAGAAGGACCAACAGTGGAACCGCCATCGGTGGCTTGAGCACCGGTGAAGGTGACGGTGCCAAAGTTAGCAAACGGCACCAGAGAACCGTTGGACTCAAAGTCCTCAACGATCCACTCGGCGTTGTACTCGCACAGGTTGCCATCCACACCACCAGTGAAGGTGTGGGTGACCGACTTGCCCTTGGTCACATTCTCAACGGTCGCCGTGCCGGCGGTTTTGCTGGTCGCATCAACAGTGACCTTGATCTTGTCGCCAGCGGAGATGGAGATACCACTGAAATCGTACGCATAGTCGGGGTACCACTCGTACCAGGCGTCGAAGGAGACAGAGCTTCCCTGGACGCAGAAGTCGACACCTGTTTGCAGGATGGCAGAGCTGCAGGTGTCACCGTCGATGCCGACCCAGGCAGAGGCGCAGTACTGCTTGCTGGAAGAGCCACCGCTTGGGACCTTGGGGGTAGGGACGGTGAACTCGCCGGTCACGGACGTGTAGCCTGAGCCGATGAGGACAGCACCGGCCCAGTTAGAGCTGTACTCAACCTGAGTGGTGTTGCTGAGTTTGATAACCTCAGAGGTGCCGGGCTTGTAGGGAGGGTGGCTCGATCTGTTGGAGGCGCGGGCCATACGACGGGCATGGCGAGCTTGACGCTGTTCTGTAAGGGGGGCAGCAATGGCAGCAGTGGCGAGCAAGCCGGAGGCGAGGACGGAAGTGAACTTCATGATGGTGACGATTACGACTGCGGAAGAGAGGATTGCTGTCGATGATGAGCTTGAGCGCTGATGGTAGTCAAGAAACTGGGAGTCTTGCTTGAGCTGCTAGACATTTTGGACGGGGAATTCAGCTTCAATTTATACTTGAGCACCAGATCACGTATTCCTTATCTCTGTGGTAAAAAAGACTCCTACACAAGATGCCTTCTCGCTTAATGCTTTTGGACTAAGCAGTTAGGATCCAAGCGACTCCGCTCTATCATGGGGTGAGGAGAAGGACCGGAGACCGATGGAAAATAGCCTCTGATGCACATATAGTGATCGAATTTGGGATATTCTCCGCGAGAAGCACACCTGCACTGTCATTTCTCCGTTCCTCATAAGTGAGTTGAGGTGCAAATTAAGCAAGTCCAGCGAAGATCTTCTCGCCTCGCTATGAGAGAGCCCGACGAGACCAAAGGACTAGATGAGTCTGGGCCAAATAAGCTCGGAATGTCGCTTCTCTGAGGGTCTTGATTGGCCTCTGTGTGAAGAACGTCTACCCCTCCCTCCTTAATTCCATCAGAGGATTGATAACAGCGGGCTCGAGGGTATGCTGTTGGGAGCAGGTCATGTCCACCATTACTTGGCGATCATTGCCATAAGAGTCAAGCACTGCCAAGATCTACAAGCAACAAAGTATACGCACGCCAATGAGACCAAGACTGTGAATGAAGCCACTGTGTAGATACTTGCCGTGCGGGACTTTCATGGCCAGCCTATCGCGCAATCTTGAAAAGTTCTGCCAAATTCGCTTTTTCGGCAAATCAACGGACCTCCGACGGTGCTCGGGGTGCTCGGATAGGATCAATATACTCAATGATAGTAATAGCCAAGAAGGAAGGTCAAGAGTGCACAGGCAAATTACAATTTACTCCAGAGTTAGCGGTTCCTCTAGTGTTCAAAGGGGCTAGAGGAAGGAGGTCAGATGCTACTGTAGCGGAGACTAACAGAGTTGGCGTCTTGATGGCGTGGTACACCAAGCTTTGATCAAGCATCTTGGCGAATGATAAGCATCGAAGGGGGAGTTTGGCAAATATGGTCAAGAGACTAAATAGATTAGGCTGTTGTTATCGGCAGATGGTCGATGTAACGTCCCGCTGAAAAGGAGGAGTACTCTATCAGTTTAGATTGGTTTTGATATTAATTTCTGCAAAGATAATGCAAGTGACGGCGCCTGATGACCAACCGGAGTGTTCCTTCTTTACCCCAGTCTTCTTATCAACGGCCATTGATGTCAGGCACTGAGCATTGACACCCTGTCCATGCTGTCTTCCTCCGGATATCCGGACATTGCAGATTCTCGTGGAAACGCGAGGAATAAAGCTTATCGTGCGTAGATCCTTGCTACCAAGGACTGTCCGAGAAGTAGTTCACAATCTGCACGGACATTTTGAGGATGTGCTTTCAATCACTGAGACAGTCTTTATTACTATTCAAGGCTTATGTGCTCAATGTTTTAGATATTTTAAGAGTATCTATTGTCCCTTCCATAGATAATGCATCAGTTGTTGTGCAAATTCATGGCAAAAAATAAAGATTATTCCCCATTTGTCTTGGGACAGATTCAGTCCCCATTGTCATTGACTACATCTACATCTTTCTCTGCTTCGGAGAATCATGATAAAGCTGCCCAGGGACATTGGAAACATGAAAACAATTTCAATGTACAAGAAATTAACAGGGCATGACTCCATTTCCTTGGTTGTTACTATTGTATGGCAAGCTATCGCTCTACTCGAAGTTCCTAATTAGAGTACCCGCCAATGAATATAATGGTAAACCGTCTTCTGCTCATCTAACGGCTGGAATGACAAGGATCTTATTATCTTGGTCTTACTGGCTTATCCCATTCAAGCTTTGTCTCTTCAGAATAAAAACGAACTGTATAGACATTAGGTCACCAAGTCTATCTAACAACTGCTGCATATCTGACAGCATCCCGTAAGTCTCAAGCTGCTAGCTATATATACACCACCCGAAGAGTTATAGTACCTTTTCTCCCTATGAATGCAGCATAGACAGTCGCCATGCACGTCAAGTAAATGATCCACAAAACCTCGATGCTAAGATCGTCATTAACCGTGTCTCAGAAGACCAGATCCTGGCGGCCTGGGGGGTCGCAACGGATGATCTGCACATCTGATGCATGATCGACAATCGACTGGGTAAGCTACATCCGGCGTCTCTTCAGCTAGAGTGATGCGATGCTTGGTATTTTCACAAATGGTCCTCTTCTCACCCCGGACTAGTGCTTGGGATGACATGTCGGGTAGGCAGGGCTACACTTGAGATGGTGACTGCTAGGCTGCTAACAGTCTGCTGATGTTGTCACCTGCTGAGGGGCCGGAATGCGTTGGGACATCTAGAATCTATTAACTCTGCGATGCAGCGAGTTCTCACCGTGGATTGAGGATGCCAGTTCTAAGAGGTCATGTTAAGGCAGAATCAGATTGACGAAGAATTTTTCACAGCCACCATCACGATACTTCTGTATTAGCAGTAATTCAAAGGTAGTGGCTGTGTTTGGGCCAGATGAAGATTTTTGATATATATACAACTGGGCGATTTTATTGGTTCCGGAATATATGTCGAAAATGTTAAGTTGGATCAAATTCACAAAGTTTGAGCATCTAATACGTCAATGAGGTCTCTGAGTAGCATTACTACTCAATATGTGTGTACCTCTCTACTATATCAGGATATAACTAAATGATCTTGAGTAGGAGTAAATAATTTGGAGGGAATAGGGATGTGACATCATTGGCAGAAATGTTTTGTGATTGGTTGAAGAAACTGCACAGTGCCCCACCGTCAGCCGCTTAGGTAAGCCTGCTGGCCGAAAGCATCACAGCTGTGTTGATATTTTCCCCCTGCACTCTCTGGAGCAAATCTGTGGTACGATATAGCAAGAGTTATTGGGACTCTCTCCCATCATCTTCCAAATGCTCAAACTCTATGTCCTTGTCTACAAAGGCGAACCTCTGGACTACCATGAATATCGCCACACCGCTTTGTACCTGAAGCTCCCCGACAACCAAAGTTTCATCATGCACATCCTGGGCACGCAGGGAATGTTCGAATATGCTCAGATCAAGAACAAGGATCCTTCTGTTGTGGGATCGCTCGCAAAAGTGGTGCCTGTGGCTGATATCTCCGAGGTGGTCGGCTCAGGACCCATCCAGTCCACCGTCGCCAAAACACTAATCAAGAACGGGCCGCTGGACCTGGACTGGAACTGTCAGCACTGGGTTGGTGAAGCCTTGAGTAAACTTGCAGAGCGAGAGTATATCACTGTTACGGAACGCGCTGAAGCTCTCGATCGGATGATGGATGCGTGTCTCGAGGCCATGGATGATTGAGACGGACGATCATTTTCTATTGATCAGACTCTTGAATGGTGCATGCAGCCCTAACGCTGGATTCTCAAATACATCGTCCGCACAACCGTGGACGTACATATGCGCTTCTTATTCGACTGTCTGTCAAGATCTATCCATCGTCTGCATTCCAACAAGTCCATTGCTATCCACATCTGAGGAGTGCCATACGGTCGCACACGCAAACGAGACTTAGATATCCGTCCCACAAGAGAACTCCTCCCACTCATCCAGCTTCTTCAAGGTATCCTGACACTTCTTCCGAATGGCCGCGACCGCATCCGGCCCCAGCGCTAGCTCCTTCGGCCACTCTTTCCCCTCGGCCGCGTTCTCACCCTTTACCACATCAATGATACGCGCAACGCCTTTCTGGGGATCACCTCTCTGCTTCCCGTTCGCATCGCGGAATGTCTTGAACGAAGCCTCGGTTAACTCCCGATACTCGGGGAATCTGGTTTCAACAAACATGCTATTCTTGGCACTCAGGAGCTCAGTTCGGAACTGGCCAGGCTCGACCAAGAGCGCTTTGATTCCGAGAGAAGCAGTCTCTTGACTGAGGGCCTCCGTTGCATCTGTTCTGTCAGTTGGACTCCCAAGTTCTAGTTACCAAGGTGGACTTACAGCGAAGCGCAGCCTTGGAGGCGCAATACGCCCCGACGGCAGGGTACGACTCCCACGCTGCCATCGAGCCAATGTTAACAATCACGCCTTGCCTGCGTTCACGGAAATGCGGCAGGAACGCTCTAGTTGTGTTGATGGTTCCGAAGACATTGGTGGTGAATTGGGAGAGGTAATCTCCATTGCTGGACGGAGGACCCGTTAATTTTCATCCTGTTAATAACGTCAGAGACTTACTTCATGTCTTCTAATGTGCCGAACTGCGTGTATGCTGCATTGTTCACGAGAATATCGACCTTCCCGTAGATAGCGATCGCATCAGAGGCCTTTTGGTCCAGTTCTTCCTGTGAGGCTGTCACATCTAGCTGCATGATTGCAGCGCCTGCATCGCGGAGATGGGTGATGTTGGCGATGGTGCGTGCTGTCGCGATGACCTTGTCCCCGTGAGAAAGGGCTTGAGTGACAAACTCGCGGCCAAAGCCTGAGGAGCAGCCAGTGATGAGCCAAACTTGAGCCATTTTTATGACTTTTTGGAGATATCCAACTGTTGTGTCCAATTTCGTAGTTGTCTTGAAGACTGCTGGGACCAGACCGTGTCCAGGGGTTATCGAGGAATTTATACCTTACTGGTGGTACCAGGCATGACGACAGGAGTTTTCATCAGCCATAACTCTGGAGATAATATCGGTGATATGAACAGTTATTGGCTATGAGGAATACACTTGTATATAGAATCATAACCGATGATGTCCTCTCCATCGAAGGTGCTGTGGTGCCACAGGTCTTGGCATCGCGAAGGCCGATGATTTTCGGGATTCTGAGTGTACGTCGGATCACTGGGAGAGCTTGAGGAATCAGGCATACTACATCGGACTCTTGGACGGATGATTATCTTGATACAGCCAATCCAATCGTCGAATCAGGTAGTACTAGGATTTGTCTTGGTTTCTACTTTATTGGGATAACCAATAATACAAACGAGTGTCATTTGTCAGTAGTCGCTATCAAAGCAACCATAATCTATCTATATAATTTTCGATAATTTTCCAAGTTCATTGTAGTCCAACTATCCAAACTTAACCACTGTAGCCAATGGTAACAGCCAGGCGAACGGGACCACCACCAGCGAGGTTTCCACCAATACCCCCAATAGCCGACTCGGCAGAGGTATAGGCATTGTTAACGGACGCCGCATCAGGAGCGATGCTGGAGCAGGTGCCACCCAGCGCATCACAGATCTTCATGCCCTGCACAGTCATGCCCGCATTCTGCGCCTGGATGGCAGAAACATCGAAACCAGACCAGCCACCGTTCCCGGCGCTGGTGAAGTCGAACTCGCCCCAGGTCGTGGCATACCCGCCGTTCGAGTCCTTGGGGATACTGCCCGCGGCGGCAGCGAAGCCGCCGTTGGTGTCATCGTCGAACGCGACGTACTTGGTCTCGCCGGCGTTGATGGTGAGGGTCAGAGCGGCGTTGCCGTACCAGCCGGTCATTTGGCCGTCAGGGCCGATCTTGTTCCAGAAGACGACGGTCCAGGGTTCAGTGTTCTGACCGCTGATCTGGGCGACGTTCTTGTAGTTGGAGGCAGAGTCAGCGGAGACCTCGATGATGTTGCTACCCCAGGGGTTGCCGACGTTGCCGGCGTAGGTCTCGCCGCTGCCGCTGTTTGAGGTGCGGCTGCCGAAACCAGCGGTGGAGTAGGAGTCTCCGGCTGGGGTTGCGGTCCAGCCGGAGGAGTACTGGCGGCGCTCGTGGCCTTGCAGACGGGCCAGAGAGCTGGAGGTGAGGGCTGCGAGCAGCAGGAGAGACTTGGTGAACTGCATTTTGAGAGAGAGTGGGTGTCGCGTTAAGCGTGCTTCAGATAGTTACGGAAGACTGAAGGAATGGCAGTGTCGTTACTGACTGGAGTAACGATGAATAGATAATTCAAAGAGAGTGTCGTATCAAGCCAAAAAAGACTT
This sequence comes from Aspergillus udagawae, assembly GCF_001078395.1. Taxonomy (NCBI): domain Eukaryota; kingdom Fungi; phylum Ascomycota; class Eurotiomycetes; order Eurotiales; family Aspergillaceae; genus Aspergillus; species Aspergillus udagawae. The sequence goes on along the minus strand of NW_025091265.1, from coordinate 1,071,834 downwards.
AGAGAATGGAAGTGTGTATATACACGGTTAATGAATGCGGTGGTTGAAATGGAAGACTCCAAAAGAGTCCCTCTGAGGCCCTTTTATAACATCCCAAGAACAAAATTCTGATGCCCACCACCCCACTGTTTATAGGTCGAGTGTGTGTTCTCGAACACCCATGGCGCTGGTGGATGTCATTTTCCTTGGTTCGGGAGGTTGAACCTTTGGATAGAGCCTTTAGAATCGAGGACGATGGATCAGGGAATGCGTCAGCATGGGCAAGTTGCTGGGACTGGGGTTCCGACAAAGACGATGCCATGGGCTAGATCCATGCGGTCGTGTGCTCGTTGACAGCCTGACAGTAGCCTATTGGACAGTTTGATTGAAGACACTGAAAGGAATCTCTGGTATTGTTTTGGGATTGGCCGGAATCAATGGGCGGTACCTGAATTGTACGCCCTTTCAACGCCATTGGCTACTTCCCCTGGCCAGTGGCTCTGTGTGGGACCCTGGCTCTGCAATACATAGAGTCTGGTTGTTGGAGGCAAGTTGCGTCGCTTTGGCCCTTAAATTATTTTTGGTACGTCTTTGTGTTGATTGTCTCTTTACTATGCCTGTGTTTCAACGTCAAAAGACAAAAAAAGCCATGAGACTTGACATTGTAAGGTGAAACTTACTCAAAGGACAAAGAGCATATCGCCGGAGGTCTAGATTTTTACCTCATGGCCAAGTACCGAGAAATGATCAGAACACTCAAACGGGCTATTGGCGAAAGTGGAAACGAATAACGATATCAGAAGAAGGGCCTAAAGTCTTGTGGGTGGGGCTCTCCTCCACAGGCCTCTGTCGCTAGAGATTGCAGTCTACCTATTGATGACTTTCATTCGATTCCTAGGGTTTTTCTTGCTAATCGATGTTAAGTAGAAATCCAGACCTGTAACTTATTTCCACATACAAGCATCCAAGGACAAAGTCATCGTTCCCTGCTTCATGGGCTCTCTTTGATTCTGTGCCTATTCGTGGCTTTCTCAAAAATCAGGATTCCCTCAGAACTCCCCTGAGGCCTTCATTTCAGGTGCTTTGTGTGCAAGGTGGGCGAACCATGGTTACATTTCACTGGGCCAGGGACAGAAACACAAAAAAACTGTGCTTTTTAAGGATGTCAAATCATGAGTGGTCAGCTATGTGACTAAGCAAGGGGAAATTACGTAATCCACAACCGAGCGAGCCACCCAACCGAGCGAGCCACCCGAACATGATTCTGGCCGCGGTCGAAAACCATGAGATATTTTTACTACTATGGAACCAAACCAAAGCAGAATGTCTGAATATTCGAATTATCTAGGTCTACTAGAACAGCTTGTTCTAGTATGACCAATTTGATGGCAATTACTACATCGTGGTGGCGCACGCTTCTTAGCAACTGGTTCCATCATCTGTATAGCTTCTTGGGCAAGTTGCTGGCCTTCAGCACCTGTTAGAACACCTCCAGTAGCAATAAAAGATCTAGGGGTTGCGCGCTTTCGCTTCTGCTTCTCATTTGCTGCGCGTAGCCCCTTTATCTCCTGATCTAGGAGAAGAACTTTATGCATAGTGGATTCAGCTGCCTTTGCGAGCTGACGGATAGCCTCATTTGGGGGACTTTGGGAGTTGCGTTTAATAAGCTGCTTGATAAGCTCCATCTGCTTTTGTACCTCAGCAGTAGTATAAGGGGTCTTTGCAGTCCATTCCATATCCGCAGGTCCATGAGCAGTAGTAGGGGGGGTAATAGTCTTGATAGTAAGCTTATCTAGTACCCTTTGGGGGTCCAAAGGAACTAAACCAGAAGCTGCAAAACCACTGCGGATATTTTGAGATGATAAGACCTTTCTTGACTCTCTATAGAGATCAAGAAAGTTTTCCTTATCAATATGACAAATGCCATTTTGAATGCTTCTCATTACCTCTCTCCCATATGCCTCCTTTAGGGGTGCAAAGCAGCCAACATCAAGAGGTTGCAGTTTATCAGATGAATGAGAAGGCATATAAAGAGGGATAATCTGATGATTCTTGCAGAAAAGATCAAACTCTGCTGATTCATGACTAGCATGGCTATCAAGAATCAAAAGACGATATTTCCCAATTGTACGAGCCAGAGTATGCTTTTGAAAGACCTTTTCTAACCATAATACTCCAAGGTCATTAGTCGTCCACCCATTATCACTCAGGCCGATTATCCAGTCAGGGTTGATATCTTGATACCACTGAGACTGGTGGACCTTGCCAGAGAAGATAATCATAGGGGGAAGAGGCCATCCAGAGGCATTAATGCATTCAATAACAGTGACCCATTCGCGATTCCCTGGCTGTATAGCTCGTACGCGGCTTGTTCGATGACGGGATGCAGTGATAACCTTTGCCGTATGGGCTACACCCATTTGGAAGCCAGTCTCATCAAAGTTGTAGATATCCTGTTCAAGAATACCATATTTTATTATAGTATTCTTAACAAGATTGAACCATTGGTTAATGACTTCTGGGTCCTCACATTTTGCACGCTGGTAATCATATTTGCGAGTATATTTTGATATAAGATCATTATGCCGTTTAATAAAGTTGCTGACCCAGTTCTTTCCAGTAGATAGGCCTGGATTTCGATGAGATAGTAAGATATCTGCCATTTTGCGTACAGTATCCTGAGTTGGTGGTAGGCCGCGCTCATCCATATCCAGAATCCATTTCTTTAGAGAACCCTCTTCTAGACTGCTAAGCTTCTGGCAGTTGGCTGGTACATTAACCCGTGCTTTGCGGCCACTAATTCGATGTGTAAGAGTAGATCGAGGAACATCATATGCCGCTGCTGCTGCTCGTATGCTTTTGAACTGGCCATTTTGGTATGCTTTGACTGCAAGAGATATGCGATCTTCTGATTTGACTATTGAATCTGATTGTTTTGATGCCATATTGGATGGAAATTTGGGTTTGATGATGATCTCAAGGATGCAAGGTTTCAGGGGTTCTGAGGTGGCTCGCTCGGTTGGGTGGCTCGCTCGGTTGTGGATTACGTTTTTAGATTCCCACCAATCCCGTTGCAGTTCCTCTGCATTTCGTCAACAGGCGAACCATGAACCATGGGACGTTTTATTGACAACTTGCAAAAAGGGAATTGGCCCTTTTTTGCGGTGGCTCCTGTAGGCAGCCGCTGTCGTAACTCGTACGTCTATGCTAGGGAATTCTCGGTGAAAAATTATGTAGAAGAAATTGTAGGTCCTAGATAGGGTTATGATTGACATTTTCATTATTAACAAAAGATAGAATCCAATACTTCCAAGTCGAACCTTAGCCCTAAAACTGCCGAGTCAACGCCCCATACCAAGAGCAATGCCACTTGATCCCAGATTATGTCACACAAGAAAAGCATTCTTGCCTCTTCACTCTTGTCGCCTCGAGGAATCGCCGATCCATCGTCGACTTTGGGCGAAGAATGACCGACGTAGTGCCTCATGTCGGTAAAATTATGCTGAAGGCAGTACTGCCGAGTGTAGGATGGTTGAAGAGTTATCTTCCCTGGTATACAGCAGAAACCCCGAGAATGATATGTTCCCCATAAATCCGGTCATCTCTGAAGCACGAAGATTGCGAGCAATAATTCATCAAGAGAACAGTACTGTCTTGCCTCGCATGTGTAAAAGCAATTTCAACCGGTGTTCTAGAATACTTCGCGGGGAGGTCAAGCATCTAGTGGCACACAAAGTTGCGCTCGCAGTCTAGGAAAACGTTGCTGTAGAACTCCATCGAAGCTTGATATGACACTCTGAATCCAGCAATCTCTGCTAAATGCTCTTTACCCCGGACGTTCAGGAAGCGGTACTACAGAGGTATGGCGACCGGCAGATGGGTTATGCTTAGTTTAGTCTACGGGGCACTGGGGACACCCACATTTGCTTCAAAATAGCTCTAGATTCTCAATTCAGGCGATAAGTTCCACAAATTTGATGTTCATACCGTTCTTGACAGTTGATCCAAGGAGGCGCTAGTGGCTAGAACTGTCTGGAAGGTAATGACATCAATCTCACGTCGCGGTCAGTCGCTTACCGAATAATTTGGACAGCTGTGATGGCGATATTTAGCAAGTCACCATCCAGCCAGCAATACCAGCAATACCAGTGTCTTGAAATTGTTTCAAACAATTCCCCGTACCACCAGATATTGGTCGATGAGTCAATCAAGGCATCTCAGGATTGCTATAATTTAACGGTAACTAGTTCAGAAGACAGAAGAAGAATGTTTCCTGCAGATATTATGCCTTTCCATTTACTAAAGTGAGAATGTTACTGTAAAAACGCCCCCAACTTTAGATGTAACCTTTTGCACTTCCTAAAGGGGGAATTGGTATAGAGACGATGCGATCGGCACTGCTGACATAATCACTTGCACGATGCCACACTTATTCGATGGTCAACACCCGAAGCTGGCGCTTACTAGCAGTCTCAAAGTAGACGAAATTATCAGACTATTCCATACTCGTGTCTGTTGCCGGTACAGGCCGGAATGCTGCCAGGCATATACCGAGATCGACGCACTGAGGTAGCATGCCAACCCGACGCTAAGACAACTCTGCTACCCTGCTTGCCAATGAAATTACTGCTATGATTCAGATCAAACAGATCAGTGTCACACCTGTCAGACTAGCTCGGACCTATGGCCCCATAGAGGAGTTGCCGCGTTTGATTGGTCGCGTTCCATGATTGTCAGGACTGCGGAATTACCCCTTTGAGAAACTGGTCAATTCGCATCAACATGCTGGTTTTGATGAAGATACCTTGAAGGAAATAATGCATGCTGTAGGCAGAGCGTTTCGGTTGGAAGAACTGAGCTATTTAAACAGCTCCCTTGCCGACTGAATCGATTGACACAGACATTCGTCTTTCAACTCCCCTGGCACCACACACAAACAATAGCAAGCGCAACAATGGTTGTTCTTAAAAGCATCACGCTGACTTCTCTGGCCCTTGCTATTGGCGCCACCGCTCAGTCTGCCAACCCAGGTGTTGGTAAAAATCCAAAGGCGCAAGGTGCAACAGAAAATGTCACCCCAAGAACCGGCCCTAACGGGTACTGTCCCTTTGGCCCCCTCTACCTTTAGCCGCACTACTGCTAACAGCAAAATCCAGTTCCGAAGCCTGGCTTAACACCGGCATCACCACCAGCGGCTGGAACCCTCCCTTCCTATCCATCGACGACGTCTACACCATCAGCCTCCAAGACTTCTACAACGGCATAGGTTCTGCCTGCGCCCAGTACGACAGCTACTTCCAAAGCAGCGCATCCAAGTACGGCGTCAACCCGGTCATCCTCGCCGTCATCGCAATGCAGGAGTCCTCCTGCAATGCCAACGCTGGTGGTCCCACACCAGGCCTGATGCAGGTCTCATGCGACAATTACCCGAACGGCCAGTGCACGGATAGTATCCAGGATAACGTGGACGCGGGAACGCACTATCTCAAGTCGCAGCTCGACGCGTCGGGGGGTAACGCGATCAAGGCGCTGGGTGCGTACAATGGGTGGTTTACAGCAGGGAGTGGGCTTAACGGGAACCGCGGTTTGACGCAGGACTACCCCTGTTCGGCCGAGGGTAAGGCGCATGGTATGCCGCAGAATCTGGATTACTTGCACCAGGTGCTAAATGGGTGGATGGTGGGGTTGGATGTTTATGGGGAGGATAACTGGATTGGTACCTATCACTGTGATCAGTCGTGCAGTGATGGTAGTTTGTGCTAGGTTACTTCTTAGTTATCATTCTCTGGTGTCTATATGATGGAGCAGCCATGTAGCTTATATGGGATTTGCAACGCCTGGATACAATCTTTCCTAATGAACCCTCCGAGAGCACCTCGGCCTCGATTTCGCCAAAAACAGAAAGAAAACCAGTAGTGCGAATCTGATAACAGCGCAGGCAAATCAAGTTTCAATCTTGCCGTTTCGATTCATGTGTCACAACAAAAGAGATGGAGTTCTGATGCGGGAAAGCAGACCATGCTCATAGATCGCCTCACTGGCTATTTAAGAAACGTCTCTCCATAAGCTCGGAGATTAGGTTCGCCGCAAAAATAGGGGTTTTAACCAGGAACAGCTTCACTCTGTCCAGGTCTGCAAAAGCATCCATGATGTGGAAGTTATCCGCGACGGTGGCCACAAAGAGCTTACCAGATTCCGAGTCAGAGATGTATTGGCCGTCCATCAGCACATCGTAAAAGTCTACTGGACAGTCTAAGGTTTTGACGGCTAAGGGAAGGTCCGCCAGCACTTGCGCTTTGAGACCAGGGATCTCGTACACTTCAGCCATGTGGCAAAGTTCAAAATGGAAGGCTACCAATTCGGAAGGCTCGAAATCAAAAAGCCACCCGGTATGTTGCTCATAGTCGAAGGTGTATATGTACTCGATCATAGTCGAGAAGGCTTCGACACTGTGCTTTTGCTTCAGATTCACCATTTTTTCGAACTGGCACGCGTTAGATCTGTCACTGTGCTGGATTAAGATGTGTCTGCGCTGAGGTACTCACTTTCCACTCTGTCTCGAACTTGTTGGCGAAGTATGGAGAGATAGTAGATAACACGAGCTTGGAAACATAGAAATGTTCATCTTGGATTGTGATCGTGAAGTCAAAGAACTTTCCCTCCAGATTGAGTCTATAAATGAGTCTGTTAGATCGTTCATGTATAAATTTCTATATTGAAGAGTCCTTACTCCAGCATTTTCTTCTGTTTCCGCTCTTCGATCGGAGTTTCCTCGTTTACATCTCGCGTGCGACGCATCTTGAGATTCTGCAAGCGGATCAGTGGGTATGCGGTTTATTCACGAAGCTCCTGTAAGGTATTGGTAAAAGTATTCCAAGAAGCCGAAGTTCGGTAGATAACTGGATGAATGAAGATGGATCAACAAAAGAAACAGCCAGGACGTTTGTGTAGCAGGGCCAAGTGCTAGCGCAAGATTATCAATCGAGATGTAGATAACGAAGAGAGGTGATGGTGAGCTGAAGCTGTTGTATATATGGAGGAGTGATGATTAGCTCATTGACGTTAAAGATGGCCAATTAAGATATCGAGCTTCGAAACAATGGTTCTTCTCAAGACGGTTCAAACTAGATTGCTCTGAGCTGACGAGATCCACAAAATACCTTCATCTTAACAAGGCCTTGTCGAGGAATATGTCTCACACTCAGTTACCATGTAACAGGAAAGAAATTGATGCAATGAATCTCTCAAGGTTGATCTCAGCATGATGGGTTTCCTGAAAATTCTTTCAACGTGGTGTAAATGCAGGCCAAACAACATCATAATGTCCCAATGCGCATTGTGAAAAATGTTTCCTTGATGGAGCCTAAGCTGACGATGACAAGAGAGAGAGCCCAAGGCGAGCAGCCACCCTCTGCCAGCAGAGCACAGAATGACAATCCTTGCAGATAACTTCCATGAATTCATCTTCCTCAGCAAACCCTCCCACAGCCATGATGAGGCCATGCCGAACAGCCTCTTCGCTAGAGTTCAATGCGAAGGCGATTCCTCTTGCACATATCCTGCATACGTATGCTCTTTGGCTATCCACCATGATATGAAGAAGAAAGTCGCGCCTATCCTTGAGAGCAGTATCACAGGCTTACGTGCGTGGAACAAAGTGAAGGAACACCGACATGAACTCGACAAATGTGCAAATCCTATATTTGGCTTTCTTCTAAAGCTGAATACAAGGCTCTTATCTGCAACATGATAAACAGCGCCATAAGGTGATTGGGTTGGTTCAGCTATCCTCGTCGTGTCGGGAGTGTAGAGATACTTGTACATGAGTCAATAACTTCTTCAATCACCCCGGACCGATGTTCCGGTAGCGGGATAACCCCCTAAGCTGCTTTCTCTGGAGGCTTACCTACATTGCGCCTGGAACCGTTCAAGCATTTTCTTGCGCGGGACTTAACATTTCAGTCTCCCTGGACGAATCTATTTCCTAGCTTCAGACGAAGAGCGATTCCGAGATACTACCAATACAGGAAGATATCTAATAATAAGCATGTCCTTGCCGAAATCCTCTGCATTGGCACGAAGATATAGGGAAAACCTGTACAGCCAGGCGGAATCGGAACAATGGAGAAGAGTCCTTCCACCTCGTGGGCCCTGGGATCCCTCATAGTATTTCTTACATTCGTTTGTTACAATCGGCCCAGTATGCTACGTCTTTGTTGCTGAGATTCCCTCCTCGCGCCTACGTATCAAGACCATCGTTCTCGCGCGCATCGCGTTTAACATTAGCAGCATCACCATGAACATCATCACACCGCGCATGCTTCACCCCCCGCCTAGAATTGGAAGGGTAAGGCTTGTTTTCTGTATGAATGCACTTGTCTATATTGTTTGGTTTGGTCTTATTTCCGTCTACCGGAGCCAAGAGGCCTCACGTATTTGGAGCTTGATGTGCTATTTAGCAGGAAGACGAACGCAAGGAAATTTGTGGAGTTTCAGGCTGACCTGGAGAGGTCAGTTTACTTTAGTTTGTCAAGGACGGATCAGGATTGGGTGGGGTATTGACTACGCTTCAAGACCTGTGACCGAGTTGCGGCACTAAATGAATCCCTCTGTGAGTAAACTTTGTTTACCAGTAAATAATAATTTCCAAAAGCTGCTGTAAGCGTAGGGGCTGGGCGAGCGAGTTCATCAGTACTAGAAAGGTCTGGTATTCCAATTAACCCAAGGAGGAGGTGTGGTGACTTCTGGTGATGAATCAAGGTGAACTTCAGGATACTGTAGAAGAACTTCCCAGATACATGATGTCGAGGGTGTCTATCACTATTTCTCCAAGTATTTTACTGGATGCACTCCTCAGGAGTCATGAATGCTCCAATAAAAGGTTTTATATGATCGGCCGAAGGCGAATAGGGATCAGATGCAATATGTCCTTCATTTTCTCAGTTCTCTTGCCAGCAGTATTGAGTCAGCGACAATGCAACACTCATCGGATATCGCACGGTCTAACCGAATCTATTAAGTACTGTCAGTATAGACATTCCTCGAATGTGCAATCTTGGTGCATCTCCTGCCAGTGCGGTGGTCTCCCATGCAACCATCCTCGGAGCCATTAATGAACCTGCCGAGGGCCATCAACATCACGCTATAGCCTCTTTTTTATTTCAAAAGCCGAGTATCGACAGAAGCAATAGGCCTTCTCTTTGGATTATTCTACTGATTTAATGTGGTGTTGCCATGAGATTTTCAGAGTAGAGCTAAATAAGGAATAGGACTCAAAGCCACATAGACTCAATAACCAACAAGATCGCGTTGTTGACAATGCAGCAAGGGCTCTTGTCGACGACACGCCAAAGCTCTTCTAGCTTGGGAACATGACTTGCTCTCGTTCCAATATCCTAGGATATCCAACTAATAAAGGTCTCCCATCCCCAACTTTCTTTTCAATTCAGATTCCTGACTCCCCTTCAGATATCGTTGTTACCCCCGGAGAGACAGCTGTCAAAGGATAAGGAGGGGGACCACAGTAGGCATTCTCGTTGAAGCTACCAACGGGGCCCAGCTTCAACCATCCATCCCAGGTTCCACCATGGTCCATGCGAAGGCACTGAGTACCGCAAATATTATTATGCTCGACATTGTCCAGGTATTTCTTGATAGCACCGGCAATGGTATCATGTTGAGCAGTGGTATCACAGTTGCGGCCAGAAGAGTAGTACGTCCACCTCAGGCCCTCAAAGGTGCCGTGCATAGCGTTGCAGTTTCCCCGTTGGATAGATCCTTGATGGTTGTAGCGATGTTTCTCGCGAAGCCGACAACATATGTGGCGATGCCAACGCAGGCACCTACTGCGACAACTGTCCGTTCACATACAGTGATTGGAGTACGTTCGGCAATTTCGGCGACATCACGAGTGTCGAGACTCGTTTCATTGAGGCTGATTTGGAATCACTTGTCGGGCAGTGGCTTTCCATCGATGGTAGAGGGCCATGTAGAAGCCAGCGAAGATGTTGTAAGACAGCAAAGCGTCGTAATCAACAGACTCTTTGCTAATAACATAGTGATTAAGGCTGTTGAAGAGAATGATACCAGAAAGGGAGAGATAAAAGGCTGTGTCGGCAAGGCGATCAACGAAATCAGGCATTGCTTTAAGAACTGATGGATTTGAACTGATGAGGGAGGAGCACCCTCCTCCTTATAAATTAAACTAAAAGGAGCCATACGATATATTACCTCCAGAAGATGATTCTACTTTATCCACATGCGCGATTTTCTGGCGAAGTACCGGGCAGTAGTGAGTTCGCTGTGGTGCGGATTGCTATACTGTCCAAATAGCGGCCCTGTATGTCTCTCTATCTGTGGGGACGGGGGACTAGTATGAATTCTCGCAGAGGTAGATTGTGACTTTTCCGGTATGTTAAGTCGGATATAGCGCCCCGTTACTGGCAGCCAGACATTCCTAAAGCACCAACGTTTTATCTGTAGTCATTTGAAGTGCGCAATTTGCATTGCTGTCGTGATTAGATAGCTAGAGCCTTCAGCGATGTGATCTGCTGGTTGCCAGATGCCAAGCACGTCCTTTTTAGCACCTCTTTTTACTGGTTATAACGTTAATACTAAAAACTATATGCTTGGCATTACGTGAAGGGATGAGGTCCACTTGGCCTCGGGAGTGGCGGCGCCAGGCCAAGTGGGAGCAACAGAAGGGCTAAAAACCAACATGTGAATATAAGTGGTTAATTTGCACTGCTAGTTACACTGATGTCTCATTGTATATTTCACTCTATGGCCAAAGAATGGGACCTTGGGAGATCCTCGGAGTTTCTATATAGCCCCCTGGTTGTCGCCAATGGACATTCTTGATTTTGAGACTTTCTTGCGCGCTTGATTTCCACAGCAGGAAGGTGGTTTACCTCATAAAATAGTTCAATAAATTGATATTTGTAGTCGATATTGATAGATGAGACAGTGGCTTTTGGAGTTATGTTAGGCAAGACTGTGGTACCTTTCATGGCCTTTGTATACCACTGGATTATATATCTTTTAGAGAGGTTCTGTCGATCTGAACTCTAAAGCTTGTCTTACTAGTTACTTATTGAAATAGTAGGTGAATAGGGCTCGGGTTGGGCGTGCCACCATGGCTGTCAATATTTTGAAAATGTGTGGGCGTTAAAACTTTAGAGCAGCTATCACAGGCTTTGCCAGTCATATTAGCAAGTGAATCGGTCGGAGACCATTAGGCATTCACTTCGTAGTAATTCATTACTGTAAAGACAGTACGAGCACAGTCAGATAGAGTGACCTCGTACTGCCAGGAGGCACGACAATTGTCAACCTAAGCCAGCGACTGAGTCTGTTACATGAAGATATAGTGGAGTTTATTGAAGACAAAGTATGTGATCTATCCCTCACTATTCGTCGACCAATAGCGATCTAGTTCCTGCATTCAGAGGGATGTCCTTCCTACCAGCCATCTGACTTACAGCACTGGGCCTTGGGGCTCGCTTTGTCTTCGACGGGCGGTGGCAGAGTTCCTAGAATTGGAATTCAATGCTCATCAATGGGTCACATCAGAAGATATGGGGCCACACGTGTTCTAGGCCTTCCGAGTCGGAGTTGCTGAGAGTATTTACATTGTTGATTCCCAACTATACACCGCGAACTGAATGGTCGTTCTCCTGTGCATTTTGTCTTCATTGCTCCTCTGGTCTTCCTTTTCCAACTCGAGAACGACATACAGAAACCTTGCTGTAGGCACGAACTTCCAGTAGCCTGTCCTGATTCTGGCCATATTCGAAGTTGGCCCTTCCGAGATCTGTATGATGTATCTGCTTATTCGTACAGAGAAGGATAAGATCCTAAGCACGATGCTAGCTCATTCCTTCATACTATAGCTAGATCCCGCTGCATTCGAGGCAGAGTGCCTTTAATACTAATCAAGTTGGCGCAGTATCCAATAATCGGTGTCAGCCCTGTAAGGGTTCTTCACCAAAGAGCTTCAATTCGATTCATGAGCAATTAAAATACCAGCTAGCGGCAACCAATATAAGCCTCATTGCCTGATGTTCAAGAACTCTGCGCTGAAAGGATAGTCCGTATAGCCATATTCTTGCATAGCTGTGTAGAAACTATCTCGATGGTATTGGTTCAGAGGCACCTGATGACGAATGCGAAATGGCAGGTCGGGGTTTGCAAGAAAGTGACGGCCGAAAACCACAGCAACCTCGTGGTCCTTATAGTCTCTCTGGATGGCAGTCTCAACGTTTTCCGGGCTGTACCCGCCAGCAACAAGAACTGGCGATGATTTGCCCCAAACGTCTAGAAGGAATTTGATACTCCCTTGCTTTTCGCAGTCCACATGGTTGATGACGCGAGACTCGATTATGTGGAGGTAAGCCAGTCCAAGCGGTCGCAGATTCTCCACAAGGTAGGTAAACTGAGGTATTGGGTCCATCATTCTCATGCCCTGCCACGTATTCCATGGACTCAGACGAAACCCGACCCGCTCCGCACCAATGACATCGGCGATTGTTCGGGCGACCTCCAGGGCAAATCGAGCGCGGTTGGGTATATCCCCACCCCATTGGTCGGTTCTGCAATTGGAAACGTCCTGGATAAACTGATCGACTAAGTAGCCATTAGCCCCGTGGATTTCAACACCGTCGAAACCTGCCCGAATGGCGTTCCTCGCAGCCGTTGCGAAGTCGCGGATAATGCCCTGAATCCGCCTCTCATCTAGCTCTGCTGGTACTGGCATTCCAGGCTCAATTGGGATAGGACTGGGAGCGTGTAGCTCATAGCCCCCTTCGTCATGCAACTGAGCAGGATCAGCAGCTCTGCCGAGAGCGATTAACTGGCAAAAAATGAAACTGCCCTTTTGGTGAACCGCATCGGTGACCTTCTTCCAGGCCTGGACTTGTTCTTCGCTCCAGATTCCCGGACCATGGGGAAGTCCCCCTTCAGAAGGCGAGATCTGTGTTGCTTCGGCGATGAGCAACGTCCCTGGCACGGAAGCACGCTGCTCATAGTATGTTATTGTCATAGGGAGTGGGACGTGCCGAGAGTCCGCGCGGAGTCGAGTGAGCGGAGCCATAACGACTCGATGCTTGAGACTGGTGTTGCCATTTTGAAGAGGTTGAAAGAGTTTAGAAGACATGATCGATGACTTGGGCTTGGGTATGAATCTGGTGTATGAGAGCTTCGTTCTTCGCTTTACAAAGTATTGGATTAAGCGTATGTGTAGCGTTGAGATGGAGATCGGTTGCAGAATAGTATTTAAAAACCTTTGCCCTCTTTCTGCGGATTCTCGTCGGCTGGTTCTTCATGGCGTGTAAGCTACATTAGGCGCCTCGAGGGATAATACCAACCAACTGCCTCCAGTAACGTCTCCACGAAAAGATATTCGGCTTGTAATCAAACTAGTATTACAAATCCAGCTAATAAAAATTAATTACATCGAAAAACTCAACTTAGATGTGAACGAGGTTCTCCGTGTCGTAAAAGCTACATTTAACGCGTGTGTGGATACCACCTCCAACCGTCTCCAACAACGCCTCCACGTAGAGATGTTCGGCCTTCTTCGAATCAGAATTACAAATCCAGCCCACAAGAAAGCATTAATAACATCAGAGAACCCTGAGCACAATGTGAACGAAGCCGGTAGTTGCGGTCTCGGTGTTGTTCTGAGTGAAATCGGGAGATCTCGTAAGGCAATGTCCTTGTCTCTACTGCTTCCAAACCTGATGTCCACTACTGCGCTAGGAAGATTTCTGTCAACCAAATGCCCGCTCAATGGCTGCGAGATAGTTGCTTTAAACAGGCCCTGCGTCGTGTTATAGACCAGTTTGGGTGGCGTACACTGAAGAGCGTGCGAACCGGAGAGAAATAATCGACAACAAATTCCCGCCGGCTTACAATGACAGTACCACTCGCGTAGAATGCTACTCCGAGGGCGACCAAGAGAACCCTCACAATCGGTCTCAAAAGAAAAAGGCATTTGTCCTTGGGGCCATCGGGGCATACAGCTTTGTCGTATACATGTACGACCCAATCTACGCTCCCAGCGAGGATTCTTTTGTGGAAGAATATGGTGTGAGCAAAGCTAAAGCCTCTCTGGGACTCGCTCTCTATGTGTAAGTTGGAGAGGGAGATAACAAATTTGCTGTCGGCTTTCGAATTTTCCGGTTCGTGGTACTGACACTTGATTCAGTCTAGGCTATGGCGCTGGTTCCATGTTCTTCAGCCCTCGTAGGGAGGTCACCCACATAGGCCGTAGCCTCCCAATCGGATCTGGCCTTCCTGTTCTTAAACTGCTACACCTCGCTCACCTACGGCATTTATTACTCAATATTTAAAGCTTTCCCAATTGTGCATCAAGAAACGTATGGGTTCAATTTGGGGGAGATGGGAGCGGCTTTCCTTGCCATTGTAGTCGGATCAATTATTTCGTTTGTGGTTTATAACCTTTATATCCACTGCGTATATGTGCCTAAAACACGCAGTGGTTGCCTCACAAAGCCGTAAGCTGTCTTGGTACCCGCCCTTTATGCATGTTTTGGGCCATCCATTGGGCTTTTTCCTTTTAGCTGGGGGTCGAGATCCGAAGTTCATTGGATTATCCCTACCGTCGGGATAGTCATCTACCCCGGCTGTGTTTTCATCCTGATGCAGTGCGTTGTCCTTTATATACCGGCATGCTACCCACACTATGCAGCGAGCGTGCTTGCTGCTACCGACTTTACTCGCAGTGCATTCGCGTGCGGTGCTGTCATGTTCTCTCAGCCGCTCTACGAGAGCTTGGGGATTGGGCCCAGGGTGCATCTTTTGGCTGGTTTGACTATGGGCTGTGTAATCGGGATCCACGTCCTATACCGTTACGGGGAGATGTTGCGACGAAGATCGAGATTCAGGCACAAGTATTGATGGCCGTCCTAGGGGTGATGCAAGAATCACAGTATATATATATAGCACTTTATCCGAATAGAGTCTAGTTTTGTACATATGTAGCTGTCTGGGAATGGAAGGAACCCCCCTCACAAGCACAGGCATAGATATCAAGCGCATCACCAACAACCCTGAGCAACAACCATTGTTCGTTTCCCCTGATTAAGCGGGCCCATAGCTTTACGACCGCAACCCCAAGATAGGTACAGTCAGACAGATTCGAAGGTCTCGGCCACATGTCATCATCTCCAGATGTACGTCCTTCTTCGACGATATCGCTTATCCAGCTTATAAGTCGGGTTTCGTGATCTTATGCTAGAGATTAGCTAACACGGAGCTCTAGTATGCCTTAAACCCACCAGAGCCTTCAAGGATGAGGGCACGTACCGTCGAGAGTTCTTCGATTCTGGCAGTCGGCGATACAATATAGCCATTTGCTGAGGAAGATTGAAAACTCCAATCCACAGAGGGAGTGTTGCACGCTCCAAACAAAAGCATGGCTCCGGGCTACGAAGTTCACTCCTAATTTAACAGGTATGCTCAGGGCATGTGTGGCATGCAAGATTGCTGGAAGAAGGTGAGGTCCGGGTGGCCAAGGAGGTATCTGTAACAGTCGGTTCGCTATCTCATTTGCATCAAGGGATCGAAGGATTCGATATGAACCCAAATTAAATCCGAGTCGAATATATGCGACACCGAGTAGCGCAGTTGAAGTGAAAGTCACCGGACCATTAGGATTTCGAGGATCTAGACTCGATTCAGGGGCTCGCTGCCATAGGGAGGTCCAAACGTGAAGGGCATTTCTGCAGGAAAGACAGCAAGTTTAGTGGACAGCAGTTAGAATGGAGTAGCTTAGGAAGGCAGGCTGGTCACTTACCGCATGACCTCCTTTTGTCCATTCAGTAAGGTGCCATTCACGTCTTTATAGGGCTCAAGGGTGTGGTATGCGAGCAGAATCTGCTGGATGATGGAATGTATAAGAATGTAATTTGCCAATGGAGACGGTACCAGTTGCGTGTCTTTTAAGGCAGGATCTTCGGGACTTTTCAGGACGTGACAGAGAGCTTCTTGAAACAGCATCTGCTCGCGATGACCAGGTTTCCTGACAAAATTCCATTTCTGTTCGTTCGGAGCAATCCACTCGAGACAGCTACATGGAAGACGAACATTGATTTCATCAGCGAGGATCACCGGCGGTGTGCCGAATGCTATTGACTGAAGATTTAAGATCGCAAACGAGAATAATTTTACTCTCCTGTCTGTTTCTTGCTGGATCCACGAGTGCCAGGTACCAGCGATGGCATCCGAAGACTGTTCGTTCTCTTCCAGTTGACACTCCCTAACGCATCTCGCCAAGAAGCTCTGGAGATTGAAAGCCTCTCGAGCTATAGTTTCCTCGCGCTGCCAGGCTGCGAAAGAAATGAGAAGGAAAGCACAACGCGCCTCACACATAGTTTGGCGATAGCGCAGGCGGTCATGAGCAGAAGTCGGAACTTGCTGATGTGAACACGTTGCACTGCCTTCCGACGCACCGGAGGTTATCTCAACCGCCGTCCGCTGTGTCTCACGAAATTTTTTTTGCAGTAAATCCTTAGCTGCATGGAACAGGAACACAGCCTTTCGATTCTCATGCCGAAATTCAGCACCGAGAGCACACATGGCTAAGAGGATCTCAGGTTCAGACTCGCTGACCTTGAATGTTGGAATATGCACCATCGGGAAGTGAGGATAAAACCCATCGAAAAATCCATTGATAAATCGTGACAGTGAGTGACATGATGGTAGATTGCTCGATATTTCCGTAGAACGGCACAGCATCAGCGCCTCGCAAAGCTGCTCTCGGTGCTGATGTGTAACGGTCAGGATCGGCAGTGTCAAGACCCCAAATTCCGCTGCAAACGATTCTTAGGCTGTGCATGCTATGGTGTGATTGTAGAATCATGAGAACCTACCGACGTTTTCCCTCTCAGTTGGGAGCTTGCTCAGCATTAGCTCTGGATCAGAAGGGTGTCCATTACACGAATGTGCGGTGGACGGGGTTCGCAGGTTGTTCGAGCCGGTATCTCCAGCAAAAATCTGCACAATGCTCGGCTGGGATGGGAGATACCACTCATCATCCAGTCCCAGATTGCTGCTGAACATTCCCAGCTCTTGGAAGCCCAGGAGATCCTGGGAACTGAATAGTGAGTTTCCTGCACATAACCAAGGCTTTTAGAATTCATCTTGACTAGCAGCCATATATCGTGTCCCTTATTATAATCTCACCAAGAGAAGTTGGAGCGTAGCATACCGTGAAACTGTCCATCCCCAAATCGGCTATCCCGGCTGGTCGGCCCAGCTAAAGTGCTTTGGAAGGATGTAGGCTCCAGTAAAGATGCCCCGTCCTCCATGTGAGAGTCATCCGCTCCCGGTTCAAGGTTGCTTGTATCGTGGATCGCCGTGGACGGCGTATCTTGCGGGATCATGTCATGGCCGGTGCTCTGATGACGCTTCAAAAGATCCCGTCGGCTAAATGAAGCCCCGCAATGACATTCATACGGTTTCTCATTTGTATCTAGGATATGACTACTCTCAGTTGCGATGAACAATACTAATAGTTCGTGATATAAGTGGCGACACTTACGGAGTCGCATATGTCTTTGGAGGTGTTCGTGGCGCCGGAAGGATCGCTTGCAATAAGGGCATGTTCGTGGTTTTCTTCTCCCTAATGGGGGAACTTCCGGGGCTTGCGTTGTTGGGCAATCATTCATGTCAAGATTCACGGCAGGCTTCTGAAGCGCTCCGTTTTTTTATTTAAAAAATAAAAAAGTGAAAATCAATTTGGGGGAGAGATTGAACGTTCCCTAGTAATGGTGATGATTAATTGTCCTCTCATAAGTAACTAACGAAGAATGTGATTGGAAGATGTCCCTACCCCACGTCTCCAATCCTCCAAATCACGTGATCATCTGTTCTTCATGGTAATTACGTACGTCTTTCGTCAAGCGTTCTCCATCGTTACATGCTAGTCTCATTGTCAATGGTCCTTTTGGGGTCAAATCTCCATATTTGTTTGTACGGAACTTTCTGATCCAATAAAACTCATACACATCAAAGTGACAGGAGTCGAACTTTTGACCACCAGAAAGCCCGTTAGGAAGGTCAACAGACGGAGATTGCCTTGAGCAACTGCAAGACAGATCGACAAGATTATTTCGAACTCCTTCCGTCAATGGGGAGCTAACAACGTGCGGTATTGCACTGATGCCCTCAGTCCTTCTCTACAAACGATCTCATGTTATTCGATATTGCGTTTTGGGCAAAGCGAGATTAGAACTTACCACAAAGTCAAGTGGGTTGCATTCCTTTTTCTAAGATCGAGAATCGAACGCCTCTACCTCGATCTCGATCAACATAGGAGGGAAAGCCAGGCGAGGAACAGCGATAGCAGTCCAGACAGGGCGGTGTCCAGGGATACGTTGCTTCAGCTTTTCGACAACGTAGTCGTAAGAAGACTCCATGTCGACATGGTACGAACGAATAAGGTAGACGTCTTCCCATCCTTTCAGTCCAGCTGCCTGAAGAACCCGGTCGACATTTTGAAAAGCCAGATCAACCTGCCTGCGAGCATCGTCGGTGTCAAGATCACCTGAGCTGGTCCAGCCGCCCTGTCCAGCACATTTTACGATGTTCCCAGGAAGGTGAACGGCTTGTGAGTAGTGGCACAGGTCGCTATGCTTCTGTCCGGCACCATCGTCGTTGACATAGGTCAGGGACGACATAATAGCAAGAGGTACTTCGAGAAAATAATAAGATATATCGAGGTATAGAGGACCAGCATTCAAGCGAAAGAGATATGGATCGTGGCTTTCTGCAAAAGAAACGTCTTTAAATAGTCTCCCATGTTGAATTCGCTATGACGTTTGTGATGGAGGCATGGAGAGCTTGTCGTTTGGAGATTCTTGGCATTATGGAGAGGGTGCGCCGTGTCACAACATAGTCGTGATCTTTTTTCGAGCTCCTTTAGATATCCTGAAAATCAACCATGCCTCTTGCTATGGAAACGTTTCCATCGCAGAGCATTTCGCGCATTTCAGACAACATTCCGGGGGTGGACGGACACACCCATGAGGACAGGAGCATTCTACTCCAACCCCCATGCAGACCACAGTCGGCCAGGACAAGCCACCCGAGCTGTCTTCCCTGTGGGCAGAAATCGTGTTTGTTCTGATCTGTTCTACGGGACAGTTGTTTTTTGCTGTCTTTCTCGTCAACATCGTTGGGAACCAGGTCACTCTTGTTTCAGAACTCGGAACTAGTGCTTCGTCGTCTCCTTGGTTGGTTGGATCTTCTTTACTGGCCAAGGGGGTCTCGGTCGTTGTATCTGGATCTTTAGCAGACTTAACGAATCCGAAATGCTTGACCGTCGGCGCCTTGGCCTGGCAGACAATATGGAAACTCATTGGGGTCTTCTCGATCAGGCCATCGCCTATGGTCCTGTATATCTCCGTGCGAGTAATGCAAGGCTTAGCAGTCGGTGTTCTTGAATCTACGGTCAGAACAGAGTAGCATAATTTTCATTTTCACAAGGATGTGGCTGCCCTGCTCGTAAATAAGCTTTGTCCACTCCCATCTCAACCCCTGATTCCCAAGAATATCGATTGTCTTCCCCCACCAACGAGAACAGAATGAAATCCAATTCCGTCGCAATGGACCAAGAACTCCGCATTAGAACAATCCCACGAACAAGAAAAATTCCTTGACTTAAACATCCAGGATGCCATTAGTTGGCGCGTCCAATTGGGCTTCTACACCGCTGAGGAAATCGTCGACATCATTGCCGAATAGGTGTCCATTGAAGAGGCAAGCATAACTTTCTAAAATATAAAAAGAAAAGTCCGCCCCTTTGTAGCAGCAGAATGGGAAGCACAGCTGGAGAAATAAAGAACATGGCTAGAAATTTCCCCGATTCGCACCACATGAGTGTAAGACTTTGCATCTCAATATATTTTTCAGATATTCCGAGACAGATGCCTGAAAGGTGACAGGTGTTGCCCGGGGGTAATTGGATGATCCACGGTAAGTGCAGGTAAAGAAAAGAGCTCAGGCGATGTTGTATAAACAACCATGTAGTTGGGCTCATTGACGTGGAAGTCGCCCCAGCGCCATGACGTGTCTCTCAAGGCAGGTCGTCTTTCGAGAGAGATTGGGTTCCTCATTGGCTGCAGCGGAAGGAGAGCTCGCAGATTTTGCGGACTGCTCCGAGGACTTTTCGCCCGCGATCTTTTGCTCCGCCTGGACTCTCATCCGATCAGTCATAGCATCAAGCTGACGGGCAGACTCAGCCGCATATCGACAGTGGCGTCGAATCGCAGGGCCGTATTTGTAAAATATCCAGGGAAACGGGAGACAAGCAGCGGCGAGAAAGGCCGAGATCGAAGAGCCCCAATGGATACCTAAGCGATCGTACATGGGCGTGGTGAAGAGAGGACTAAAGTATAAGTTGTTAGGTTGGAGATTGTAGCAAAGTGAGAAAGTCTTACAAGGCTGCGCCGAAGAGGGCTCGTATGACAGCATTCCCTGCCAGCGCCGAGGCGGCATAGACAGTGTAGCCATCCACGAGGTAATTGACCACGCTGAGAAAAATGGAGACGTGAGAGAAGCCAAATAATACTGTTCCAATCTGGCAGACAATCCAGTGAATTCTAGGGAAGTTGGTCCACGCAAACCAGAACAGGCCAATGGGGAGCGTCACAGCTCCGACCATAGCAGGAATGAGTCGTGCCTCGGGGGGAGGGCGACCAAAGCTAATACTATCGGCGATTTTCTTGTATCGGCCATCGTCCAGAATAGAATATGCGCATCCAAGTATCTGTCCAATCATCATTCCCAAGAATGACAACCCAGAAGTGCTCTGTGGCCAATGGCGGGCTTCCTCAAACACGATCGGAAAGGCTGCAAATTCCATATACATTGTACCGTAGACTAAGGCGAAGCCACAAATAGTGGTCAAATAATTAGCTTGAGCACAGGAGGTAATTTCAACGTTCTGTTCAACTCACTGATAGCCATGTAGATTGAAAGGAGTAACACGATTGGCTCTAAAAAGAGCAAAATCCAAGGGCGCACCATTGTCTTCGTAAAGACCTGGCCGGCGGTTTTATGCCCCTGCTCCACATCGAGTCGGCTCTTGTAGACAGCACCAGTCATCTTGCTGAGTTTTGCCGCTCTCTTTTGCAGGAGAACGGGTGAGTATGTCTCGGGAATTAGGCAAATTCCCACCAAGAACACCACTGCATTGAAGATTGTAGTAAGTCCTTGAACCCACTTCCAACCTTTGGATACTGCCAAGAAATCGCAAGCAATAGGCCCAAGGCTAGGGCCAAGGAACGGAGCTCCAATAAAAGCAATTGTCGCGAGGCCTCGATCTCGCGCGGTATACATGTCAGAAACCACTCCACCAGCGTTGGAGATGGCAGATGAACCAAATGCGGCAGACAAAAATCGAAGGACCAAAAGAGTTGCAATATTTGGACTTGCGATGGTCGCCCCAGCAAAGAGAGTCGTCATTCCATAGGTGATAAAGTATATCACTTGTCGACCATATAGTTCCGAAAGAGGAGCCCAAACCGCAGGACCAATGGCAAATGCGAGCACGAACAACGAGGTATCCGCAACCACCAGCTCGGAACTAACCCCAAAATGATCCTGAATCTGGGGATTGGCGGCGGAAAGTGAAGACGAGGCGAATGTTATGGAGAGAAATGATGCGGCCTGAAGAAGAGTAATGGACCATTTTAGCCACTCTTGCATTTGATGGGGATCGCGAGGATCGTCGTGCAGCCACTCCACAAGATACGGGTTCTCAATTGTCCCATCCCCTTCCCACTGATGCTGGAGAACATCATCGGTGATGGTGCTCTGCGAGAGAACCAGTCTGTAGAGGTGGAACCGAGGAGTTGAATCTTTAGTCTCCATCTGCGATTGAACCATTCCACATAAGTCAATTGGTGCCAAGGGAGCCATGAAAGGTATGCACACTCACGGTAGCGAGCGCCCGTGTAGACGTCTCGAGGGCTCAATCCAGGGGATATAGATAAAGACTAGGGAGAAGATTGGTGGAAATTAGAGTTTTCAATGCAGAAGAAGGAGTCCTATTCCCTTGTATGTTAAGGAGCGATCTCATGGACGAGTGAAAAGATATATGAAAAGGGGCTGAGATAGGTGAGCCCGAAAAGTTCGGGGGAAATCCGGTCTGTTTTGCATTATTAATCATTATCAATGCAGGATGTTGTGATTTGAAATCAAATTGCCAATGTTTTTTGGAATGCGACAAAGCTGTAATCAGAGGGTGTTCAAATCGCTGTTTTCTGGCCTTCGTGAAGCTGTAATTTTGTATAAATGACGATGCCCTGATTTTAAGGCTCTGCCAAGCTTTTTAGAAATGGAGATTTGAGCGATTCAGGCCAATCATACAAAGCGGCTTGCCCCGCCTGGTCCTGTTCCCGCTAGTACCCGCCCTATTTAGCTGGCTAGTCCATACTTCGGAATTCCGGCGTGCACAAGGATACGAAAAAGATCCGGAAATGACGCAGGTGGAATTGCTAGGCGGGTAACCTACAGAATTTTGGCGAAAAGGATAATAATGTTTTTACTGTAGGCTTAGTTACGCTTTTGCCTGGATAATCGTTCATTAACCAGGGACTCTTGGGTGCGTTCATCAACATCCATAGTTGTTGGGTACGGTACGACATAGTATCCGTCTTTTGTTGATCACGAGATAGTACTTTGCCATTTCTTGAAAAAATCATGGAATCCTTCTTGCTGTGGTGGTATTTTGCTATAGCAGCGCATGCATAATGCCCCCTATGTCGATCTCTTTCCAGACCACCCACTAGAGTAGGGTACGTAGGATAGAAGCGTTTGGTAATCTCATCATGTTCATCGCTAACACTTGTTGACATCTGCTATCACACGCAAGTTTTGATTCATAGTCAAAAATGATTTAACATTACGGAGTAGATACTCCATAAATCTTGGGACCATCCCATCGCTGAATAATTTCTGTGACTGACCCTTCAGTGATGAGAACTGATCTTTGCAAATCCTCTAGGACGAATCAGAGTAAAAACAGTTAGCCCGCAGGGGAGGATGCCTATGTTGGCTAGGATTTGCTGCTAGCGCTCGTAGTAAGCTGGAGATGCAAGCTCTTGTCTTGGTCCCGTTGGCACTCGTTGTTCAGGACTGGCATGGTTAGATAGAGATGCGCAGGCTCTGAATTGTAGTCTCTGGTCCATATATCTGCTCCGGAGCCTGGAGAGAAACTAGCGTATATTTTGCAATCTCACTGTACGTGTCGCCAAACCAGCGAGAAGTCTGTAGCAAAGCTGTAGGATCCTATTTAGGAGCCACGAACAAGCAAAATATTTGAAGAAAAGATCGAGGGACTTTGGCTGTTCGTAAAAGTTGCCTTAACTTCCGCTAAGCTTCGACCCGCTGGCCTAGAGTAATTCTCTGAGTAAAAATCTCTACTTTGGTAATAAAGAACAGTATGATGATCAATGAGTGAGGATATCTCTCCGATGGTTGCGGTGTAGAGTAATCAAATAGAGGTAATATTACTTTCGTGCTCTAATGAATTGGACCCGGGCATGGGGCCAGATATTATCAGAAGCAAGCCATGCTGCATCTAATCTGCGAATGTGGATATTCACTACCTTAACCATGCCAATAATGCTCAATAGCCACTATGGCCTCTGTGACTACTAATTCAGGATAGTTAGCGTTCATGCACCTCAGCGTCCTTCCTCCTACTGTTTTCATTTTACTCAATTTACATTTGACTCGCTCCTTCCTAATTTGAGTGCAACATCAACCTGCCTCACCATCGAATTTCAAGATTTAATCAAGGAACCCGTCTTCAAGATCGAGGCTTTGTGCTGCTGTTGTATCACATCTTTATCTCGACTTATCAGCTCGCACCCCTCATCTGAGCATTTCGGCCGTCATGTCTCACTGGGCACTCTTTATCGCCTTCGTGCTATCTGTCGTTCTTGTCACTTGTTGGGTGGCCCGGATTATCCGACCGGAGTATGTTCCTTCTCAACCTCTTCCTCTCCTGGTGCAGGACTGACATGTCGGTTGAAACAAAGACTCCACCGGATACTCGACCGCATGTTCCCGGAATACCGTCCGAAGACATTGAGAGAATACTTCCTTGCAGTCAAGCTTGTTCGGAAACGACGTAAGACCCGGCGATCATACTGTGTATCCCTGGAGGGATCTAACGAGGATTTACTTGATAGGTCGGTGGACTTGACCTTCACGATGGCGACGAGTGTCACGCGTCGGACAGGATGACCTGGAGGCGAAAATACAAGCTGCGAGACTGGAGTCTGAGGACGCTGGTTCTAATTTTTCAGTGTCATCTACGATCAGTCCGTTGTCTCTGGCCGTTCGCAGCTCTGCCATGTCGTACGGCGCTTGTCAGGATGCCTGAGGGACAATGGATATGCATGAAGAAGCAACACAGCCACGTTTGTCTACAATGAAATATCCGCTAAATTACTCTGTGAGCAAGCCGATAGTGAACTAAAGCATTTCCCATTTGAAATCGACACGAAGCAGCAAATAAATCCACAGGCGTGTATTTCGGGTTCCTGAGCGAGGGACGAAGTGCCTTTACCCTCCGTCGCTGCACTGCTCCAGACTACTCTTTGTGCACCAGGACCACTCCGCAGCCACCGGCAGTCTTCGTCGTAGCCTCGTCGATCGCTCTTTCATAGTCCTTGAAATCAAATTCAATGTTGTGAAATCTGGACAACGACAAGTTCCCCATCTCGATGAGCCGTATCAACTTCGCAGGAGCAGTTCCGTCGAACATGAAGTTTCCCTTCACCTGGATATTACGCATCATGAGCTCGGAATAAGACACGCTGATCGAATCCGACGCTCCACCCATAAGAACCGCGCGACCGTTGGCCTTCAATGTCGATATCGCAGATGAGATGTGTATCCATTTCTGCCCCTCCACAGCAGACGCGGGAGTGAAATCAAGAAACAGATCCGCCCCAAGCCCGCGCGGAGTCGCTTTCCTAAGGGCATCTTTCAAGGAACTCTCGTCGAGACCCTCCGTTGCAACGCCGACTACCTTTCCCTTTGGATACCCCGCCTGGATCTTCTCTAGGGAACTCATTCGTCGTCCCACAGCAACAACCCTCCCCGCCCCCATGGCAAGCGCAGCATCGATCGCAGCACCACCGAAATGCCCCGTCGCAAAACACACAATCACTGTCTCGCCCGGCTGCAGTGCCCCAGAAAGTAAACCGCCATACGGAACAAGCAGGGTGTTAATCCAGGCCAGTCGTGCCGGGGAATAGCCCATCTGCTCGAGCAGAAGTGATTCATCAAGAACATACACATTCTCCAGAGGGACGATCTGTTTCTCTGCCCACGAGCCATGGCGCCAGTCGTTTTCGGATAGGATGCGCGCTTCGGGCGTTACGCCTCCGAAGAGACCCTGCAGGATGGCAGTGCCTTGTTCTTTGAGAGGGTCATCGCGTGCCCGTACGGTAAGGTCGACGTAGACTAGTTGGCCGGGTTTGAGGGTCGTTGCGTCGGATCCGATGGCCTCGATGCGGCCGATTGGGGATGCACCGGGGGTGCAGGGGAGGGGGAGGGGATAGGGGAGCTTGCCGGTGAGGATTGCGCGGTAGTACGAGTGGATAGGGCTGGCCAGGACTTTGATGAGTACTTGGCCGGATTGAGGTGCGGGTGTTGGGACTGTGGCGAGGGTGAGTGGTGAGTTGATCTCGGAGAGGATGATCGCTCGGTGAGTCGCCATTTTGAAAGTATTAGAATGCTAGGAGAGATGTCTCTGTGATGGATTCAGAGGTGTACACCTTGCAAACGGATGCCTATTTATAAGCTGGCCAGATGGGATTATCGGACTTTGGCTGGTTCAGTCGAAGGGAGACTGCTCATCCTGAAGGGGCGTGGACTAACACCCATGACTCGTATTCGGTACATGATACCTTCTTTTGACTGTCAAACCAATATTAATGGTCGTATTCAATATATCCTAGTACATATCTTGACAGGATTATCAAAGGCTTACTTACGGTTGGCATTTCTGTTCGTACGCCAAGGCAGTCGATTCGCCGCCCTAAGTCCGACCTGGCCACCAGGTGTATACCACCGGAGTTAATGGTTATAATACGAGATGTGGCTCACGCCAGAGGACGCTATACTGAACACAGCCTGCAGGTAATGGGCCAATAATCGGTACAAATTGATCAAACTGTAAGGTTGTGCTTCCTGGCAGCACCTCGTATCTAGAGCGATGGCGCTTGCTGCATTCTTGGGCCTGCTGATGGGAGGGTCCGATCTCTTGATGAAACCTCAGAGGAAAAGAGTAAAGACCATGCTGAACCAATAACATGATACAGATGTTCGTGTCCTATGGCTGAGCCCGACAATACAGATGTGGACTCTAAACAGGCGCAGTTATACCATAATATATATATACGTACCTCGTGAATTCCAGTGCGATATTTCCATTATCATATCTTCTGCTTCTTCTTTATGTCGCGATACTCCCAGAACTGGAGATCATCATTTTGATTAGCAAGAAATTTACCATTCTCAACTTCTTTATCCAACGGATTCATCTCTTTTCCGGACCCGAAACGGAAAGGGTCAGAATAGTGCTATCTAATGTGGGCCATACACGGAGTTCACTGTGATGTTTACGTGGAAATGGTAAGTCCGGACAGCGGCAACTATGAGGCTTCAACAACATGATGCGACAGCCACGACGGTGAAGCAGACTGAAGTGAGGAACGGATGATGTAGAAATACTGAGAGGACCAGGAGAAGAGCAACAGATCAGCAAAGGTGCATGATGAGGATTCTATGGAACAGTATTTCCGTTGAAATCATCAGAAGCCAGCCGGCTATATCTGCCATTGCATGGCTTAATTCAAAAACTGTAGTCTCGTGTGACGCCAGCTTAACTGAGCAGCGCAATAGTTCTCGGAAAATATATGATTTGGCTTATCAAAGATGACTCGGTAGAGTTTCATTGGTAAACGATATCTGGTTGCGGGAAACCGAAAGCATATTGCTCTCACGTCAATATGCAATACTAAGCCTGAATGAGTTTGCGACACGCTACAATCCACTGTCCTTGACGTTGATCTTCATAGGTATGCTTGCGGCCGCCATTCAAAGAAGTAATGGGCTTGCTGGGTGTGTGTTTAAACCTAGGGCTTGAATTATCCTTGAAAAAGATTCTGTTTAAATGATCCTCTAAACTATGATCCGAATTTGTCCGAAGCAAAACAGACTTGCCTTATTGGGAGATCTCCTTAAGCGGGATAGCGTCATCTGCCCCTCATCCTCCCAGAACTGCGGGGTAATTCCACATAGATCTTGAGACAGTATTTAACAATGTGGGTAGATAGAGGGCATGGTCTATTGCATTGTTATCAGATTGATCATATAGTGGACCTAGGGTTCGTCAGGCACGATCCGTCCCTACGGTGCCATCTCACCATCCATGGACTGACCGTCGTACGATGCCCTGAACCCGGATGCCCGATTCGGACCAACAACAGAGCATGGAGTAACATCGACGAATGGATTCCGGAAAATTCGTGAAACCATGCAGCCCAGTGAACCCGAAGGCCCAAAAGACAACAGACAACGAACGTATGACAACTTACCAAGTCGGGAACAATTGTCACCTTACTTGAAATCCTGCCGGGATTTTTACTCCCTTGCGACCAGTGAAAGCCACCCACGTGGCGGGACAGAGATGCGGGTCTGCTCAAGGACCGTGATTTATGTTGTCATCGCTTGCCACACTACGTGCCTTTTTTCCTACTACCAATTCATCTGACGACAAAGTGAATGCTCACTTATGAGCAAAAGATAACACTACGTTGTCGAGATGACAGAAGAAAAGGTCGTACCAGGCAAACTGGAAGTCGCACTCTTTCTTGCCGCAAGCAAGGGCTACGATACGATCGTCAAACTCCTTCTGAGCACCCCCGGTGTGCGTCTCGACTTCAAGGACGAAGACGGTCGGAATGCGGTCTCCCTAGCCGCAGAGGGTGGTCATGAGAGCGTTCTCCAGATACTGCTCGAGACTGGGGCAGTGGATGTGAACGCGGTGGATTCTAAAACTGGCCAGTCGCCGCTGTGTTGGGCAGTCAAAAATGGACACGCAGGCGTCGTGGGGAAATTACTCGCCCTTGAAAATGTCGACCCGAATATTCCCGATGCCAACGGCGAGACACCCTTGTATGCGGCTGTGAAGAGTGGAAACGAAGCAATTATCGAACAATTACTCGCGCGGGCAGATCTCAATGCGAACACGCCTGACGCTGCTGGGCAGACGCCGCTATACTGGGCTGTGAAGAACGGAAACGAAGCGATTGCGGGAGCTTTACTCGGACGCGCTGAAGTTGACCCGAACGCCGCTGGTGCCGATGGACAAACGCCGTTGTACTTGGCTGTGAAGAATGGGCACGAAGGGATTATGAATCGTCTACTCGCGCGCGGTGAAATCAATCCTGACATCCCCGACGTCAATGGCCAGACACCCTTTTATTGGGCTGTGGAACAGGGGAACCAGCCGTTTGTGGTACAGCTTCTCAAGGTGAATGCCGATCCGGACGTGAAGGATAATCACGGGAGAACGCCGTTGCTGTGGGCTGCGGAAAAAGGACACGAAGAGGTGGTTCGATTGCTGATCGGGTCGAGGAGAGTCAATGTCAATGCTGCCGATGCGGAGGGGAGAACGCCGTTGTGGTGGGCTGCTTGCAATGGTCACCTACCTGTGGTCCGACTGCTCGTGCGCCATGGCGCTGACAGAGAGGCGCAGCCGTCTCCCAATGACGAAAAGGGGCCACGCGGCACGCCGCTGTACCAGGCCGGCAGGAGGGGGCATGCAGACATAGTGAAATACTTGATCAAGAAGGGCGCCGATATCGATTCACCGTGCGGAGAGTCCGGTCTCCCGCTTCTGTTGGCGTTGGTGGTATACGATCGCACGAAGCGCGGGATGAAAATGCTCAATGTGCTGCTTGAGAAAGGTGCCAATGTCAACGCGAGAGATACCAAAGGGAGGACTACACTACACATATTGGCGAAGGATGGCGATGTGGATCTGACTGCCCTGTTCCTGCAGAGAGGTGCTCAGGTAAATGCTGCAGCCAAAGATGGTTCAACACCGCTGCATCTAGCCGTGCTCCATGAACACGACCAAATAGTCGAGATGCTCCTGGGCAATGGCGCAGACCCCGAAGCAGCCGACAGCACAGGAGATACACCCCTTCATCTCGCAGTGTTAGGAGGCTACAGACGGCTCGTCGGGTTGCTACTAGAGAAAGACTCGGATATCAACATGACCAACCACTGTGGAGAAACACCGCTGCACAAGGCAGTAGAACGCGGCCATCGCAAGATGGTGGAGTTTCTTTTGAAGAACGGGGCGGAGCTCGAGATGGAGGACGACTACAAGAGGACTCCGCTGCATCGAGCTGTCAAAGCGAAGAACCATGTCATGAGGTTGCTGGTGAACAAGGGCGCCAACATCCACGCAGTAGATATGTACGGTCAGTCCGCACTACACATCGCTGCCGAAGCTGGATTACGCGACGATGTGCACTTTCTCCTGGGGCACGGCGCAGAAGCTGAATTGAAAGACCACAAGGGTCGGACACCACTGGATCTGGCAGTCAAGGCCGGCGAGGTCGAGGTTGAGGAACTCCTTCATGAAATGAGTCTGGTCGTCGTCGACGGATCGTCGGGAAGCGAAGAGTCGGGCCCGGGCTGACAACGGTAGTTGACTGGTATTTGGAAGATGATTAAGAGTCTATGACATGGTTGGATTGGCTAACTGTATTTTTATGTCATCGTTCTAGATCTGCATGAAGCGTAGTCTTCGTCTCATCCTGCATTATACGACACCCCCGTGATGAACACACATAACAATAGAAATAGACATGTAGGTCAATGTCGCTACCGGACAATCTCATGATTCTTACACTTCAGCTTTCCCATTCTGCTCCCTCACACCTAACGGCGTATGCCTCCCACTACTCATCGACCGGCCCATATCTTCCGACGGCATGGACGAATGCGCCACAGACCCCTGCCAATACGACTGCCCTGACAACGACGGCACGGTCTCCAGTTGCGACCTCCTCTCGTCGCAGAACATGATCGACTCGCGATCCAACTTCAATTGGCTTGCCGAACTCCCCTTTTCGGGGTTCAGGGTCAACATGTAGAGCGAAGATTCTTTATCGTGCTGGTTTATCGCGTCGATGCGCCGTTTCTTCACCCGATTGCGGATGCATCGGGCGATGCAGGCACCTAGGAAGAAGGAACCGAGGATGCTGAAGGTGACGATGGCGGCGATGGTCCCGCGGTGGTTCCATTTCTTCAATTCGGCGGATTCGGTAGGAGTTGGTGTGGTCGTTGAGGTGGTCGTCGTCGTTGCTGCTGTGGTAGTTGTGGCTGAGGCAGCGGTGGATGCGGATGAGGACGGTGTGGTGGTGGTGGTGGTGGTGCTGGAAGTACTGTATGTTGTAGCTGAGGTTGTCGTATCTGTTGCAGTTGTTGTTGTGAATGATGAAGAGGTTGTTGAGGTGCTCGAGGCAGTCGTGGATTCTGAGGTCGCCGTTGCATCGGCACGGCTGGTCGTTGTCACATAGGTGGCACTCTCAGTGGCAGAGGTTGATGCAACTGCATCCGCGACTGCCGTGGTATCGCGCTTTAGTATCCATTCTCCAAATCGACTTCCCAGCCTCGAGAGATGCCGGCCATCGGGATTAGAGTCTTGTGAAGACGTGGTCATTGTGGCCGTTGACAGGTTATGTTCGCCGACTCCATTGAATTCGGATTGACAAACCACCAGCTGGATCAGTATCAGTGCAACAAATATAACCATATATTGCATATTGCCTACTTGCTAACTTTGCCAACTATCTGCGTCTCTTTGGTGTCCAATAATTGAGGGAAACTAGCACTTAAATTGGTCGAAGTCAAAATGGATTCGGTCCTTGGCCACATGTTCGTCCGCAGTATACAGCCTCCTTTCGCCATTATATATGGACTACTTTTGTCACTGCTGCCGGTCATGCAAGGCATCAAAAAGCTCAATATCGACTGAGTTCGTCTAGAGTTGACAAATGTAGCCCGGGTGGGAGAACATACGTATCCTCCACGCGGCAATGACCCACAAGGCTAGTTGCTCATCTAGATTTTTCTACATGACGACGACTGTAGTCAAGCCACAAGTGCCAGCAATTGATTCAGACAAAGCCTTGAATTTTCTATTCTCTAGCTGACTTGAGCAAAGATATAAATAACCTGCAGTGCAGGTTAGCGCGAATCAAGGTATAAATACATCGAGAATCAAAGAAGTGTCAATTCCCACACTGCCACATTGTGCGGGCATGGAACGAATTCGAAAATGAGACATGATACTACTGAATGTCCTACATCGCAACAGCAGGACTTTAACATGTGCCAGTGTGTGCTGGGTAAAGTGAAGGACTAGCAGTCAAACGCAGATGCCCCGTCCATGTACCGCCGTGGTTTATGGTGCAGCCCCGAATCGCACCCTGGGCGTTCAGTTTGTTTGCACACTTCTCGACCGCCGCAAGGATAGTCTTCTTTTCCGCCGTCGTCTTGCAGTTCTCACCACTTGTCGTAGCCTCGTAAGCATACCCTTCGACATAGGTGCCGTCAGAGTCGGTGCCATACACCAGGGAGCATGAGTTCTGATTCGATTTGCTCTTGGTGATGGCGGCAATGTCCTCGTAGATAGACCTGCGTTCGCCGCTAGGATAACGCTCGATGTTTAGTTCAACTTTTTGTGGACAGCCCCAATCAGCCCTAGTTGAATGTCATGCTAGAAGGAACGATTGAAGCTCTACAACCTGACGAGTTTCTGCTCTAGTGAATTTAGCTTAGACTGGACAGTTGTGGACTTGATTTAGTTCTTATATCTTGTCCTTGTGTTGAGTCCATTGGTGGTCAATTTGGCTTTGGATACCTTAAGCGAACGTGATGCCTCATAACGAGAGTTTTGTCCGTTGAATGGGCTAATATTGGATTTACGAAGGAGATTTGAAAGTCATAGAGAATAGTTGAGTTCATTGAAATAAGCTCATCCGCTCTCATTCGGTAGTCGGTACCTTTATGCTGTCGGACTTAACGCGTTAGGATACCCAGCGCGCCTACATAACATAGCTGTTTCCAAAGCAGACAGCAAATTTTTCAAGGAAGGATCAGAACGTATGCAAAAGGAAACTGCCAGACTCATATTGGCATAAGTGCCCCCTCGAGTCTACCTTATTGATGCTGGGAGGCGGTTCGGTGCCCTGAGCTTGCCCAGCAAAATCTGCATTGCTATCATGCATACGATTGGCTTAATTTTGGGGTCACAGACCTAGTTGATTCATCTCCTATTATTAGACAAGCTGATTTGAAGCCCATCTTTCAACACCTGGACGATAATTCTAATATATACGTGTATATACTTGATTGGAGTTGATATCTGCAATCCGGAGCTAGCTAAGAGTATTGTGTAGAGCAATGAGTCCAAAGGCCCCATATTCCAGGATTTAGACCAATTTATCCAATGGTGGATGGTCATGTCTCTTAATCTGTAATGAATGCTTTGAACCTCATCTGTCTCCTTGCTTTCCTCTTGAATCGGCCAATTCAGCGCAGCTTGATTCACGAAATCAATGTGACCCACAACCATGCGGGGTACTCTGCTCGCAGTTACCAGGTAGAGGATTGATCTGAATTTGGCGGTTGAGGCGGCAAACCAAAGGACCGCTGCTCCTCCGTAGCTTTGCATGTCCTAGTTTCTGATACGTTCCACAAAGACGCAAATGAGGCGAGATTGGCATGGTGGAAAGGATATATGACCAGTGGGCCACTTAAACATCGCCATGGTTGCACAGCGGTTGGCACGCTCTGTAGTAGATTCCAATTCATAACGCCCAGTCTGCAAATATCACACTGACGTAGCAGATTTCCGTCCCACATTGAGTTTCAATATCCTGTTAGCAGGAAGTCCTATTCGTCCTTAAAGTATTCTGCCCGAGTGTTAGCGAGGGAAGATACTGTGGTTTCATAGGTGTCTAAAGGCAGACGTCATACCAAATGTAACACTTAAACCAGAACGGGCGTCTTGGTTCCAATCTGGGTGTTTTACTGAGGAATTATGATTTAGGGATGACATTCAATGGTTCCAGCGATGACGGTTTGGTGATGTACGGATTCAAAGTGGACAGTAACAACAAGGCACGGTTCCCCTAGATAGTCTGCAGAACAGCAGGTGTGGATGGCTGAAGCGGATCGTCGATCGACAATCCAGCTACCCCGCTGGGATCCACGAGATGTCAGGATCAGCGATGGACAAGAGCTATCGGCGAACTGTTGCTGGCTCTCTTTCGTTTACTGCAGCAGAGGCTGTACAGCTTCACCATGCTGCAGAATATAGGAGACCCATGGCGGAAACTGATCGGCAGCTGATGACGTCGTCATGTTTTGATGCGGGATTTATCAATTCAGCTCAATGAAGTGGATACAACCCCAGACCGAGAAGCATATAACCCGAGACTCATCCCTTCCCTTCCTCTCTTCTTACCACTCACTACACTGCCACACTTTGAAAGCATTATAGCATAATACCTCAATTCATATCCAGACTTCAGCTAAGGGAAACTCTCCAACTCTTCCATACCAAACAAGATGAATCCGAGCTGCCCTTACTGCACCACTGGCCGCGGTCCTTGCGTAAGTCTCTACTCTGCTCTGGTCTACGACATTGTTAGTTTCCTTACTTATCTTCATAGGTCTGCAATTAAGAGCAGGCTGCTAAGGTGTCTTGCAGCCTCGTGCGCTGACTCCGGTCCGGTGATAACGATGTTGGAGGATATGAGCAGGGCTTTGAATATCTAAAGGGGGGCGCAGTTCTATGTTGACGCTGTTTGTATTGAACAGGATTCAGGGAGATTGAATCAAACTCGAGAGAGAGCTTTCTTTCCTGATGAACGTAAGGATCTACTCATGAGGGCATAAAACCTGTCGGTAAATGGCTCGACAGATATAATAGCAGATTAATAGATGGAGAGAATAGAAGCTGTAGCCGAGTGATACATAGACTGATTCCGACAGAGCCAACTTCTGTAGATGTAATCTGACACCCTTTTATCCCATCGCTTGAGGTATCTTAGTTGATGGATTCGTCAAAATGTTTCGTCCAGAACAGCACGCGTTCCCTTTGACTCCTTCTCTCCAGTATGGAGATTTCTGTGATTTCCTAGGACGAGGCTGTTGCTTAATATACTAACTCAGTTTCTCTATTCTAATTCCAACCTAGATGACAGTCCTGACTTGCCAACATCGTAATGGCTACTATTGGATTGGGCGAGAGCAGTGTCAATGGCCAATGGTGTAATCCTGGTCGGTTGATAATAGGTAGATCTGTACCTCAAATCACAGCCACTAGTACCAGAGAGCGTGTGGCGTATGTGGGACGTTTTTTTAAAGTGTATGAAATATGACATTAGCCACTTATTGGCAACCGTTCTCAACAAGTTGGGCTTGTGGTTTAGTGGTATAATACCCCCTTAGCATGGGGGTGGTCCGGGGTTCGATTCCCCGCGAGTCCACTTTTTTTTTCGCCTTTTTCGTTTTTACCATCCGCAGCGCAGCAGCATAGTATACAAGGTCTATCTGCCAGGAGCCCTCTTAAAGACAAAAGAGGTTCTAATGGGCTGCAGTCATCACAGATGGTCAGTTGGTTAAGCAGTCAAAGTATATAGCCACTGTGATATATGATTGCGCTCAAAATGCACAAAGCCCAACCAAAAGCTTCAAGAGAAGTGTGGTCACTCCCATTCTTGACTGTCTTCACATAAGGGCAGCGTATGACATCCCGTTCCGTCTCCTCTGAAATGACTGTACGGCAAAATAAATTCCGGGCATACTCAGAGCATGGACTTTTCCTCCTTCTGTCCCGGTCCATATCTGGTATAACCCGTCATGAACCACAGCCGCTTTAGAGCCAAACTGGTTCCCCTGCACAATCTCTTGACGACACTGGTGAGAACTGATTGAACCAATTTACAATAATCAATGATAATGCAAGCCTGCCAGTCCGTGACAACACTGCCTCTGAAAGTTTTATTCTGGAGGATATGTCCGTGGGACAGCCGTGAAAAGTAGGTATTGGTCGCGAGTTTTTCTCGCTGAAGGGCTTGTCGAAGGTGCTCTGTAATCACCATGGATAGAACGCTAGATCGCTGTCTTTAACCGTGCCTTCCCGCATGGCTGTAGTGATGGGCTGGCTTGCTTCCATCGATGGCTGCACAGGTTTGCCTGAATTTCAACAGCTGTACTGATGTTGAATACAGCGCAGTATTTATTTACCTTATCAGGCATCTTCAGGAGGTCGGCCTTGCGGATCCAGGAGCCAATCTTTCTAATATCCAAACGTGGTATGCGCGGCGCCCCGTTCCCATTGCTTTGGGAAATCCTGTTTCAGTCCAAGAGATTTCCTTTGGTTTGGGTGCAAGGTCTTTTGTAAACCCTGACTGCTAGAAATGCAGGATGCAATGTTCTGGTTGTATCTGCAAATCCAGGTTTCAAAAACTTTGTCTTGAGAGCCTCACTCCTTCCTTCTTCTGTGGAACACCTTTGAATAATCGTGTGGCGTGCCTTAGTAGCTCTTGTCCATTTGGTCTGGAAACGGCCAAGGTAATGTCCAAGGTGTTGGCGAGAAATTTGGTGGGCCTACAGCTCGAAACGTGGGCTACAGTCTGGATAGGATTAGCCCGTCTCTATCGTAAGAAGAAAAAGGGCCAGGCAGACAAGAAGAAAACTGTCAGATGAGTTTGCCGGGTTCGTATTTGCATGGCTTGACAGGCGGATTGAAAGAACATGAAAGAATAGACTGAAGTCGTTGAGCAAGAGAACCACCAGTGTCCTCTAACAATGCACATTCGAGCTGTCTCACAATTTCATCTCCCCTGAAGAGGGACTATCCGGCTTGCTCGATATTCCAGTGAGGACGCGGAGGCACAGCCTCTTCAAGCGAGGATTTCCAGGCGACCTCGAACCCAACGCTTGAGGCATTCTTGGTCAGAGGCAGCCACATGTAGGCAAGTGTTGGAATTGACCGCCCCTTGGCGCCACCCGTACAAAGGCCTAGATGTTGCCTTTCTTGATGTGCCTTGAAGTGGAAGCTCAGCTTCCATTCACTTTTGGTAAATCTGCCACTAAGTGAATAAGTCAGAATCAATGAAGTTGAGACGAAATCTGAAACCATGAGTTTCAGACACGCCTGGCAAGCCTCTTCTCTGATTCTGATTACTGACCCTATTGCCAGCTCTGGTATCGTCCTAGAAGATCAACAGCAAGGAACAAAGTTTGTATCTGGATATGTGTGATAGAGAGTGTGTTGGGAGTGAGAATGGCGGAATGCAAAGTTCTCTTGGGAACTCATGAAGTGAATATACCAATTTGGATCGTTGTGGTATTCACTGACAGTAGCAAGTATCCAATGTAACAGCTTTCTCCGTGACATTATCGTATTATTCAGATTCTATGCTACATAGTCAAAGGCAACTAACTTTGCTGGTCCCTGCCTCTTTCCATGTTTTAGACGTATAATAACGAGTCCGCAAGCGATATTGTGCAAAAATATAGGTTAATATTCTACACAGGTATCAAAAATTGCATTCCAGAACACCGAGCCTTCTTCCGCGCAGTCATCATATTCTGACATGATCTCCCTCAAAGCAGCTAAAACAAAGAGTCGCATATCATTATACTTATCAAATGCCACGCAGTTCAAATTCGATGACATTTTGCCCATCCGAGCCACAGTCACCTCCACCGTCCCCAGTAGCACCAGAAGTGAAGGCACCGAATCCGCAATGATACCCCTGTCGGCAGATTCACCATAACCACCCTGGTCAAAGTGGAGAATCATTCCATTCTCAGCATCAAGCATTGCCATCGCGTCATTGAGCTGGCCAATACAATAACAAAAGTTGACGGGCGGAGAATCGTCATCCGCCCAGCGGCGGCCAAAGATTGAATCAGCATCCCAGGCGTACAGCTCTGCATCCACATTCCCATTGTCTTTAAGGAAAGAAGAATTCCATTCATTTATTGGACAAATGACAGCAGGGATGCCAGTGGTTGTGAGAAATTCCCGCGTCTTTGTGTGAACCAGATTGTTAGGTAGCTGCGATTCTGTAGGTTTCCAAAACCAGTCTGGAGCAAAGTGGGCCCGGAGCCAGGCGGTATCTGGGCTCTTGGGTAGTGGTAGGTTGTTCTGGGAGAGTCAACGGTTGTACTCATAGTGTTCCAGAGTTGAACCTACATCAATGACTATAGACATCAGAATCCGTTGCTGGGTTTTTGGGTCATTGAATAAACGGTACAATTTCCTGCAGCATTGCGACAGGCGACCTGCATCTTTAATGGTTTCTAGGCTCCCATAGACGATCAGGAGAACTTCGACAGGGAGTTCTAAAAGACGACTCATTATGTGTTGTGGGGGGCCTGGCTATGATTCCAGCATGCCTTAACGCAGGTTCCCTCGCACTTGTTTGGAATTTAGATTGCTCTTCAAAAGTAGCCTCACGGTCACGGATCCATTTAAAAAACGTCTGCTTGGTCAAGGAAATGAAAATTGTGGGGTGCATTCAGGGGTACTTCGTTATTTCTTGGCGGCGGTTGCCTTAGGCAGATACCCAAGCAATGATCCGTAGCGTACGCCGTAGCGGGAACTGATAGAGTAACTATGATAAGTCGTCGTGTGTCAAATGAGCTGAGAGATGGCTTCAGGTACTGCCTAGGCAACAATAACTCTGCTATCAACTACCAATGAGGAATATAAACGGACCACTCCACTGTCTCAAACGCCGACTCAGGTAGGTCCCTCAGTCCAACCAAGTCCTCAACGAGTATATACGCTCTAGAAATACAATACAAAGCGCACAGCACGGTCACAGGAATGAGCGCCAAGAGCGGAATCTCCAACCTTGGGTCCTTCGAAGGATGAATATTTCCCATCTTCGCAGCGAGATGCTGCATCCGCGTCTGCGGAACAGTCCCTTCCACATCCCCAGCCCTTCGTTTCTCAGCATGCCGTGGAAGAAGAACTTTATAGCAGAATTGTACGTATGGGCCGCCAACGATGGAGAATAACAGTGTATAGCAGGACGCGATGCGCCACAAGATTCGCTCGAGGGATGAGGGGAAGTCAAAGCTCCAAGCGATCATAAACATGCTACCAAAGAGGAGGACGATCGGACAAGCGAGGGCATCAGCTAGCGTATCCAGATGCGGGAAACTGTCGCTTGGTATGCGGTTGTAAGGTTTACTGGTGACGGGACGGGAGAAGATGGGACAGTGGATCCGGCGGAGAATCTGGTTGAAGTAGCGCCAGAAGACGTGGCAGACGTAGAGGTTTGGATGAAGGAAATCCAAAGGATTTGTGTACCATTCTTCGAGTTCTGCAGGACAGTGCTTTTCCTCAAGGTCAGTGCATTTTCTCCTGTAGAAGAGGCGTTGGTTTACCTTTTTCCGGATACTTTTGATATCTGCCGCAAGAGTTACGGTAGTCGTACTGGTTATATCTTGCGGTTTGTAGAACCAGCAAAACGATGTTGCGAAGAAGACGATGACAAAGGAGATCGTAGTAAGCTCCAGCGTTGTCAAAGCAAGACCCTGGGCACCGCGCAGGATGCAATTGAGGAGCAACCAAACCGCCTGAGACACTGCGATAAATCTGCAGCATCGTCATCAGCAGCAGCGCATTCACCCCAATGAAGATCAAAATGAAAACCCACCTCGCAAACCCATCTGACTTGTTTCTATCACCGATATCATCCCGAGTTATTTCTGGATACTCCACATATCCCTGCTCAACCAGAAAAAGCAACTGCGCCGCATCAACCGGAAAGGGAGTCTCAACCCCATGGCCCTCCAAAAGAAACCCTCCCATATCTGCATAGAACGCGTGCGTCATCGTCCACTCCCCTTTCCCTCTTTTCTCATTCAACCTGCTAAACTCCTACAGCTATTAGAACCATGCAGGCTTGTGGTGGAAAACACACCTTAACCGACTTCCTAGCTGACGACCACTGTCCCATTGCTAACATTAAAAGAAATTCCGGGCCCAGGATCCCCATACAGGCAAGGTGGAATTTATCCCGTAAGCGGGCCCAGTATCCATCTGATTTAGCCGGGATGTTGGGGCAGACGGATGTCCAGCAGCATAGAATGATGGTTAGCAGACATGTCGAGAGGATGCTCCATGTTCCGCGCCCGTCGGGTTCGTTGACCCAACCCGACGATGTTGTTGTGGTGTTGGCCATGGATACAATGCCATTCTTTAAATTATGAGGCTTTGGGGATTAAAGAGCCTTATATCTGATTTCGAATGGACTTTTGTCAAGACTAGGCAACATTCTGATTGGGAAGGGATTCGGCGCTTAGCCTTGTGCGGGGCCGTCAACGACATGCAGCAGTTCAGCAACGGCTCAAATTACTGCAAAGAAAATATACAAGCTCTCAGGCTTTTAGTGGTCCTAAAGAACTGTGGATCATGATGAGCCCCTGTACTATTATCGAATACCATTGAAAAAGCCGCCCTAACCGCTATAAAAGGGAGGATTCTGATTTCTGAGCCGTAACCCGGGGGCACAACCCCTGCAGACCCTGCCACGATTACGGCTTGCGAGGCTTACCTCTGTTCAGCTGGGTGGTGGCTATGTTTAGCGCCAGCCACAATGCGGGATCTGGTCGCTTCAGACAGGAATATTAGTGACTCTGGTGGTTGCAGTTTGTGATTTGCCGAGGGCTCTGTATGCCACCGCTTTATGGATTAAGAATGATGGTAATCTTGAAATCTCATTTCACTTTATACTGCCCGTTCTATTATGATAATGCACACTATTGGGAGATTCCAAGGCAATCTCTATCCATTACCGTGGGTGGAATTCGTTGATGAAGCTATTGAGCGTGGTAAATATGCTTTACGGGAGCAGCCTCAGCGAGCCAAGGTTGTTAGGGAGTGAGGATTGGTGTGGCTCGACCACATATGCAAACAGTTTGTCCCAAAAGTTGCGTTCGACTCCAAGATTTGGTACTGTATGTCAGCACGGAGTAATGTAGGGCTCTTAGACCTGGAACCCATGGAGCGAGACCCTGGACTCTTATGGAAGGCGGCTACCCGAATAGAAAATATATCAACTTTGCGGAATCTACTTCCGCCGAGACATGTCAAAGTCGAGACGATGCAACCGATGCGCTCCGGTTCGAAATCAGACAACGACAAGGACGAGGAGAGCGAGGTTCTTGATGACTTCCTTGGGGCTACGGTAATTTCTCCAAGTAGCTGGTGGAGGAAAAGAAGCACGTGGCATATTGGACGAGATGAGAGACTCAAAATGACTAACTCTCTCGGTGAGTGTATTTCCTGAGCTCTAACGGGGCTTCCGGTCGCTAACGAATACCAGAAATGCTCCTAGATGATTATAACCTCGCGCTAGGTGTCGAGTCTCCAAATGCTAAGCTCATCCGCCCGAGACTGGATTTGATCCTAATCCAAATCTTATCTGTGGTAAAAGAAGCGCGACAAAGGTCAGAGAATAGAAATATGCGAGGTGGATCTCAATCCAGTAGATTCGGAATGTCTGCCATCCTGGACACAGTTTCCTGGGGATCCCGACACAGACTCTGTATAGCTCATGACTTTGAGGGTTGTAGTTACATCGTGGGCTGCACGATTGACTACGCTCTATGGTATGGGAGCCGACAAGACCTCGAGACCAACTTCATCGTTCACCGAAGCGACGTGCTAATGGAGGATGAGTGTTGGACACCACTTGCAGCTATGTGTAAGTTTCATATTGCTCTTGAGAGCATGTCTCCTTAGCGTATCTTCCTGCTAACACGTACTGCTCAGCAATAATTCACTACGCACGAAAGAAAACCGGGAGGAACGCGGAAATATATGGTATCTGCACAGATAGTTACAAATGGACGTTCTTGCACCTCAACAGCAAAAGTCAGGTACGTCTATGCTCTATGCTCTAGATGACATAGGAAGCTGACGAAAGATATGCAAAGTACTCGTCACTCCAGTTGGACTGGACAAAAGGTCAACAAGAAGAGATCGTCAGCCAGATTGGCAAGATCGTAAAGCAGGAAATTGAGATTGCTATATCAGAAGCTCAAATGAACCGACGGAAAATGACCGTGAGCCAGATGACTGGCTGTATGGTTTTCGACTAGCAGGTCAAGAACTCTAGAGAATTGCCGCATTTAGGAAATAGAGAGCGCCGAATTGTATAACCGACTATATTCAAAAGATTCTAAATACTATTGCAGGCATTTCGAGCCCGATTATGTATGATAGGCAGCAGGAGCCTCTGCATTGACATCACATCTGCGTCTTCGATTTCATTACCCTGTCCTGACCCCAACATTTACAAACTCTATCCATTACCGTACTCCACCAAGATAGTCGACTGAAATAATGGATTATTTCGAAAGATTGAAGAATCACATACGCAGGAGTTCTGCATCACCTTCGCCCATGCAGAGCAAAGTTGACATCAACATAGCGCCAGTAGTGCCTAGGACTGTTGCCCAGAAAGGGAAAAAGCCTGTCACCTCAGAAAGACAGGATCTACCACATATCTCTATTGCCGACATAAGACCCCAAGATGTGCGTGCGTTCCTACGCATCCAGCCGGATGGAAATTTTAGTGCTCGCTGGCAGTTGACAGCGCAGAACAAGGTTCAAGGGCCTGAATACTTAGGTAGGTACTCGCACCTACCGCGCGATACAGCCAGAAGGCCAACTTCTGGCCTAACGCTAGTATAGGGTCGATCCTGTCGGGCTATTGGCGTGCTGCAGGTAGAGATAGTGAGAACAAAGCAATTATGAGATCCCGACTTGAGACAATTCTTGTCGCAGTCCTCGCAAGCAAGAAGCGCGAGTCCGCCTCAGCTTACGGATCCCTCCATCTTCAATTCGAGAAGACTTTAAGTTTGCCGTGGTCCTATCAGAATAGGGCTTACATGTTAGAGGGCGCGACAGACTACTCACTTTGGTACGGGGGACAAAAAGGGGAGACAAACCTGCTATTTTTTTGTGCATCGCGTCGAGGGAACATTGGCAGATATCAGGCATTATGTTCTATGGGTATGTGGTACTGACTCAACAAAAGAGTTTGCTGATTAAACTATGACAGCGATACTGCACCATGCAAGGAGGAGAGCTGGTCGCAACGATACTATAGTATATGGAATCGTTACTGATACCGACGAGTGGCGCTTTTTGTGCATCGACAAGCAATCTCGGGTGAGCTGTTCAACCGACCGCTGAAACTACACTTGCAAGATATTGACTTGAGTAGTATTCAGGCTGTATCATGAGGTGGGACAAAGGACAGCAGGTGGATATTATATCGACAATTTACAAGATCCTTAATCGCGCTGCAGCGCTGGCACAAGCTCTTGAAGCACCCAGTCTAACAGAGTACAGTAGTGTCGAAGATGCCAGTGGTCTCGAATGGTCCGACTGAAGGAATACAAGTCTGGGAGGCAATGGTTTCTAGTTTGCCAGGTATGCACGCGTAGAGTCAAACCTTTACTTGGCTCCTGGCGTGCGATTGTGTTAAGGAACCCATCATCATCAAATGATGTATACTTAGCTTTCCGATATGACACTGTAGTGGCTGCATTATCTCATCGTCCACCCATGGTTTTAAAAGCCATTCCTTAAACTTACCTAGGCAGCAGATTTCGTTTCTAGCCCACTATGTGTGGCTCGCCCTGTCATATATAGTGCTAACATCATCCAGAAAATTTGATTTCTTTCACTTCCCAGATGCAACATTGATCATTCACTCCCCTGGCTGTAATCCATAGCTTATATTTACAGAACTTGTTGAAACGAAAATCGAAATATTAGCACCAAGCTTTCGGCTCAAAACAGAATACGTTAATCGCCAACCTACTGAAGATCCGTATTCAGTCAAAACCGCAGCAACGCCCATGGAAGAGGGTGCTCGGCTAGTCAAATCGGATCAGCCTGTTG
This sequence comes from Aspergillus udagawae, assembly GCF_001078395.1. Taxonomy (NCBI): domain Eukaryota; kingdom Fungi; phylum Ascomycota; class Eurotiomycetes; order Eurotiales; family Aspergillaceae; genus Aspergillus; species Aspergillus udagawae. Next base: position 1,028,774 of record NW_025091265.1, on the reverse strand, counting down.
GACATGATCTCGAACTTAAAGAGAGATAAGGAGTGGACAAACTCCAGGGAAGGTGATAAGGCACAACTGCCCACTCGTAGCTTGTCCGCAATGCAATCGTGGCAGAAACCGGTGCTGAACGCCTTTGCACAGTGCTTAATCTCTCCGAATTGGAATGGCACCCATTGACTATTTCGTTTCTGAAAGGCGAGGATTTAGATGCACCTAACGAGGAGGTATCTAACAGTGAATCGAACCATAAGAATACCGGTAAGTGCCGAGTTCTCCGAGTATCCAACAGTGAATAGAATCATAACGACAACGGTAAGTGCTGGGAACCCTTATCATAAATACCCCCGATCTTCTTCCTTCATAACGATCTTCTTTCATCACACCCTCGATCTTCTTTCTTCGTGCCCTCGGTCTTCTTCCTTCAAACCATTCTCTCTGCTTTACAGATTTCAGATTGTTGATTATGGCATCCATCTTCAGCGAGACCGAAGGCGCCATGTGAGCAATCAACTCCTCATCAGCACTGTCTACAATTATGGAGTCATTGAGTATCACGTCCGGACTGCCAGACGACTACGTCACCCATCGCTTTACCAGTCTCAGTAGACTGAATATTGAGGCGGAGAGGGTACTTGACAGACTGAGCGAGAATGGTGACGCAGGAAATCAGTATATCCTTGCCCTTAATCTGCCTCGAGCCATTCGCAGTCAACTAGATGAACAGAAGAATGTCTTGCAGGGCATTAAGTTTTCGGTTGATGTTTGACGGAACCACTGCGCTGATCAAGATTGTCCCGTCCCATCCTCATGGATTTGCGACTTCACGTCTCCGCGACAACATTTTCGCAGCACTTTTGGCTGGGACGTCGATGGACGATATCTTATGGGGCGCAAACGCAACTCACAGGCCCACAGTGGCTGCAAACAGGGGAAAAGAAGCGGATGATTGTTTCATACCACCAATCCGACAGGCCGGACAAAATCAGCCGCAACGTTGGCCTTCGCTGGTGATTGGGACCGGCGTCTCCGAGTCCTTGACCAGGCTCCGTCAAGACGCGAGGTGGTGGTTCGAGAACTCCGAAGGGGCTGTGCGCACCGTGATTCTGCTCAGCATTAAACGGACCAGACGGACCATTCTGTTGGAGAAGTGGCAGTTGAGCCCTCCCGGTCAGCATGTCACTCCACAGCAGGCTCTGCGCATCCAGCAGATGACCATACCGCCAATGTCGCCCCTCGGACTCCAGTAGGCAGTCAAGCAGCACCCGTTCATAGCGCAGACAGCTACCATTACACCAACCAACGCTACCGGAAGTTTCCCCATTCATATCCATTACCAGGCACTACTTGATCGAGCTCCAGGCCTCGGTCAACAGGACATTCGCCTTGACGTAGCCGCAATGATGAGGGTTGCTGTGGGTCTGCTATAGGCGTTCTTCGAATGCATGCAACGGAATCTTCTTACGATCACGAGATCATGATGTATTTAAGCTGTGTGATACTGGCTCTTTAATAATACTGATACATCGGAACCTATCATATCCTGCAGCTCTAGTCCGCTTGTAGTTCATGAAGGACCTTAGATTTGACTTTATGATTTACCAGCAGAATCCAGAACTTCACGCAGATGCTGAAACACTGCTAATCTTCCGGCTCCTCCTGCCAGCATTCTGCGCCTGGTGGTATCTCCATCACCGCTTCCTTGCACCAAATATGCACAGCTTTCGCCATCATTTCCCGCGTCAGAGCCTCCAGGCAGCCACCTTTCACGCTTAGGGTGTCCTCTCCATGAGTGCGATGTATAAGTCGTGATCCGCATGACAAGCAAAATAAACATTCCAGCTCTCTACCTTTCAAGGTTCGCCGAGTATAGGTACCGATTCTCGCAGTGCCATCTGGATTGACCATTGGTATTTCAAACCATGGGAAGACGGCTGTTATGCCACAGTAAGATGACGACTGGTGACGGCATTCAGTGCAGTGGCAGGCGTATATCTTGTAAGGTGCTGGAAGTGGTGTAGTAAATCGGATGGCTCCACATTGACAACGACCCTCCATGATGAAACTTTGAGTGGCCGGATTGGAAGGAGGAAGCTGGATGAAGTTGCAGGGAACAGATAATCTGAGTTTTCTAGGTCCTGTGTGGAGAGAAAGTTCCAGTTGCACGGCCTTGGAAATACTGGCTCGTATATTAACGACAGATCTACCCCGCCTCGCCAAATGCTTGATCCTAAACTACATTTGGCTTAGTAGCAGGTCTCTTTTCTAGCAATAGATGGAGCTAGACTTTGATATAGTAGACACTTTTCTGTTTAATGTCTAAATCTTTGCTTTCGCACATAGGAATGCTACTGTCCCAACAATCTCTTTCCTCTCTTCATTTTCCAGCTTAATCCCGAACACACTCTCTAGCGCATTAATCCTCTCCTCTTCAGATCTGAACCTTATTCGCCGTGACAATTTGCCTCCTTGGAACCAACTCAGAGCGTCATCCCAAATCATCACCCATCCGACGGGTCTCCTGTTTTTCAGGACGATCTGAAATGCAATCACTCGGTACATAAACCAAGCTCGTTTGTTACCCCGAACCGCACGCTCTACAGCTTGGTAATCACTTTCAAGCCACTCGCTCTCCGTGAAGGCATATACGTCCACCCAATCTGGGCTGCTGCCAGACAGGAACTGCAGCCGCCAGTACTTGAGATGTCTGGCACGACCCTGGTCAATCGGGGCATGAACAAGTCTGCCTCGTCGTCCGAGATTCCCGTCACCGTCAGTAAATTCGAGTCCATCTCGAAGCAGGACAGGGCCAACCGGGCCATTCGGGCCGAATCCTGCGTCCACGAGGTAGTCATTCCCATCTATTCCCATCTATCCGGACGATGATAATCATATGTTGCCTTTTACTGTCAGAACATAAAAGCACCGACGATGAGAAAGAAATACCAATCTCCAAATTTCCCGCGGCCAGGGTTCTTGTCTTGCGCTGCCACGCTGGCCGATCTGTTCGTCCGTGCTCCGCTCATGTACAGTTCAAACCCCAGGGCCAGCAACACTTCGCCGAATAAGCGAGTGATCTGGAAACAGGTCCCGCCTTGTCGGCGCCGAACGATCTTCTTATATACTAACGACGGGCTAAGAACTAGGAGGCGGTCGGCGGTATAGTGAAGAACTGTATTTTCGAAGGGAACAGCGGCCAGATGGTGATGGAGAAGACAGGTTAGCGCCTCTAGGCGGTTGCTACCCGCTAATAGGGCATCGCGGATGTCGTTAGGTAGGTTAACACGGTCGAAGTAGCCGGTTAGCTCGGCTTGTGTATATGCCATGATGCATAAACAGTGCGAAATGAATGCGTGACAACCGTCTTAAGCTTGAGGCCTGGGTGTTGAGTACACTCCAGAAGAGCAAGGTGCATGAGGTATGGATTATCTCAGTTTGGGACAAGGCTTCCGTATACTTAGCGACGTTACATCGTGTGCCCTGTAGTTAGCATCAAATGCGGCTACGTAGCTCGAGGTAAGTCGACAAATTACGTCGCACTTAAAAGTAAGACATGCAGCGCGCTAGCCGAAGTGTCATGGATCATTACGGCGATAACGTAGGGGTAACGAGTGATTGGTCTTCGATTGTATATAGGGCCACAGTCTAATACTCCCAGGGGAGTCGAAACTTGATTTCCTGTTGACTTGTACGACAGCAGAGTGTTAAAGGGTTCAGCATGGCTTCCACTATGGACCGCCAAACGGATAGCCTCTGACAGTTATAGTCCAGAACAAGTCTTAGCTTGAGCCTCTAGACAGTCAACGCCAACGATCGTGCAATTGGCTCGAATCATGTCCACCGGCCTTGGCAATTGTGTGCGCAGCCTATAACGAAGCAGACTTATATTAGCATCACACTTGACTGGCCAAGGCACCGTTAGCCGAATCATAGAGCCAATGACCCTCCAAAATTGGCTGCTGTTTCACTGAGGATATCGCGGACAAGGTACAAGTTCTTGTAGCTCAGGGTCTAAGCCACAGCAATGTAGTTCACACGCAGTGCAGACACAAAACCTCTGACATCCCCAGAAGGAGAACGTAGGATTTATTACAGTATTCGTCGATATGTGACATCCTCTCCGAATTGCAGGATGCCTCGATCACGAGTCCCACAAGTCCCGGCCTTCATTCACCTGGCCATCAGGCTGGGTGGGCTAGCGCTCAGCATTGCATGTTTCTATTACCTGTTATATCTCGCGACTCACTGGGGCGAGAAGCACACATTCTATTTTGCCATCTTCTCAGTAAGCGACCGACACATCATCTATGGATATATCTGACCCTGCAGATATCGGCTGCGATAGTCGTCGACCTGATCGAAGTATGCGGTCTTCTAGACGCCTCATTCACCCTCAAGCGGCTGCACGTAGGCTGGCTGATTTTCGGTAACGTCATATCAATAATTCTGGGAGTTATTGGATGCCTGCAGGTGGTCTTTGGCGATTGGAGTCTGGGCGATGCCCCGTCTGATTATCCGCATCCGTGGAGGGACACATTGGACCAGACATTCATGTTGATGATTGCATTTCCGTATGTTTCTCCTCTGGTTTATGGATTTGGCTGACGGTGTAGCGTGTCTCGTTTGTTGTTTGCGATACTCGAGTGTGTTATATGTGGCCGGATACGTCGGAGGCAACGGGAAAAGCGCGGAAAAGAGGGAGAAGGGACTGCATTGCCTTCGAGGTCTCCAGTCACTGTGGGTGCCAAGGAAACACCAAATGATGCTTGATCAAGTGCAAATGTATATGTTCGCATTAAATTCTGTATGCTGAACGGGTATGACATCATTTACCCGCTATCCAATGGCATCAATTATTTATCTCAATCTATTGAGGCACAGTAATATCATTGGTGGAAGAAAGAGAATTGCGGATATATCCATGGGCTGTACTTGGCTCATCAGGAACATAACAAATTTCACGAAAACGACCCACCAGCAAACCAGATAGCAATATCCATTGTGATGTAATGTGGGTCGCAAAGCTGTTGGAATTGTTGATAGGTTACCCAATTGGATCGACACGCCCGGAGAATCAACGATATTGAACGTTAATTTGACTGATCTGCTGCCGAGGACCCAGATAAGATCCACACATTACGCCATGAGCCCACAATTCAACGACAAACAAGAGACAGGGTCGATCTTTCGCCTTTGCGGTATTAAGTAACCTGTAAGCAATGGGATTGCGCAAGTTGTCTGTCATCCGGTGCTGTGGTTTAACCGAGGTTTCAGCGCGTGGGAAAGTCAATTCCTTCCTCAGTAGATATTTTTGTCATTTGTGTACTTACTACCTGTTCGATATACCAACTGATACTCAGATTGGCGTGACTGGAACGATTGAGAAGTGAGGCAATATGGACGACAGATCTCCGAGACGCCCGCGGGCGAAGGTACGTAAAACTACAGAATTCGTTGATGAGTACGACGAATATACTGACGGCAAATAGTCTGAAGCAACAAGACGACTAAGGGATCCAACAGAAGTAGCTCCATCACCCACTAGGAGCACTCCAGCAGCCGGTCGTGCGGACTTCATCTCACCCACAAGACGGGCCTCTGCCCTGGAAGGCCCGGAACCGCCAGGACCAGCCAACTCTGGCATCCGGCGACGAAGCACGGCCGCGTCTCGACGCAGCGGAGTGCCCAGCCTCACATCCCGCACCACGCTGGCGCAGCGAACACAAGGGAAATTCACTCTAGCCGGTCCAGAGGAAACACCTCAGCTTAGACTCGCTCACGAACCCTTTGTGCATCCTGGCTACACAGAACTCAATCCTGCCTACGAGCAGCCCGCCAACGCAAAGCCAGTATGGAGTTTGGCAAAGCCCCTGCCGCGAGTGGTGCGGCCGGGCATGGTTCCCACCAAGGAGGAACTATTGGAGGCGCGTGCGAATGCCCAGTTGCCGGCGGAGAATTCGCAGAAGATGGGGTTGGAGGTTGATCCTAATGATCTTGAGGCTGGGCAGATCGAGAAGACCGCGGATCCGCGCAAGATGGCCGCGCAGGTGGAGGATGCGCGTGTGCAGCGGGAGAATAACTTTGTCAATAAGATACTGACCGGGGAGGCCGCGTCTACTCGGCGGTTATCGCGTACTTCGTCTACTCGTATGCGGCGTCCCTCGAACCTGGAGGCGCCCGTGGACCAGTTATCGACCTTAGAGGAAGGTGAGCATCCGGCGGAGACGCAGCCCGAAGTCCCCGCCCAGCCGCAGTCTCCCCAGGCGCAGCAGGAGCTCACTACTGAACCTCTGCAGCCCGTGCCCGAGGAGCTCGAGCCGCATGTAGTCGATCACGAGCATGACCACGAGCACGAGGATGAGCTCGAGGACAAGGATGACATGACCGACTTTTCTACGCTTGACCATGCGGCGTACCCAGAAGACCTGCACCCGCTCGTCCAGGAGCTTGTCGAGGAGGAAGTGCACAATAACCACACGACCTGGTCTGTCATCCGTACGCACCACCGCGAGGAACTCGCCGAGGCACTGGCGGTCTTTGTCCAGCTAACCGTGGGCCTGTCAGCGGATTTGTCCGTGACACTGACCGGCACAGGGAACCCCAACACCACAGCCTGGGCGTGGGGATTCGCCGCTATGATGGCCATCTACATTTCCGGTGGTGTGTCTGGTGCACACCTCAACCCAACCATCACGATCATGCTGTGGTTCTACCGCGGATTTCCCAAGAGAAAGATGCCGGCTTACTTCGCGGCGCAGTACCTGGGCGCCTTCATCGCCGCGCTGTCGGTTTACGGGCTGTACTACCACTCCATCCAGCATTACCTGTCCACCAACACACCCACCGATATCATCAACAGCTTCATCACCAACCAGCGCCAAACCTGGATCGGGCCCGCGACAGCCTTCTTCAATGAATTCCTCGGCACGGTGTGTCTCACCGTAACGGTCCTAGCACTGGGAGACGATCAGAACGCTCCCCCCGGGGCAGGCATGAACTCGCTCATCATCGGCTTCGTCGTTGCGTGTCTCAGCATGACATTCTCCTATCAGACAGGCGCGGCATTCAACCCCAGCCGAGACTTTGGGCCGCGGCTGGCGCTGCTTGCGCTGGGATACGGGGGAGAGCTGTTCACGAATCCGTACTGGTTCTATGGGCCGTGGGCAGGATCCTTGACCGGTTCGTTCATTGGGGCGTTCCTGTACGATTTCATGATCTTTACCGGGGGAGAAAGCCCGGTGAACTATCCTTGGGAGAGGACGCAGAGAGCGATGCGTAAGAGTAAGGCGAAGTGGACGAGAAGGCTGCATCTGGTGAAGGAGAAGCGGATTGTCCAGTAGGTGGGAGACGACTCATGCATAGAAAGGCATATAGACTCAAACACAATATAAATATGTACATAGCTTTCTAACGTAGACTAGAGCGTCATGCATAATCTATCAGGTTTATACTGCGTCATCAGCTCATCAGACCACTTCCACCTCAGACTTCTCGCCTTTCCCTTTTGAGAAGCGAGATGGTGTCCCAGGGATTTATATCACCATGGTAATCATCACTTCTCACGTGACTCTACATATACCATCCACATAATACTGACCAATTCAAATCTATTCATGAATCAAACATCGGAGCCCTTCTCAGCCCCATTCTCATCCCTCTCGCTCGTCTCCTCTGGATCCCACGTGGACTCACGCATGAACGGACTCCTCCTCCGAATCTGCTGCCCCTTGAGCACCAGAACGACAGGCACAAGCGATAGAGCAGCTCCAATAAACCCCAGTAATGAACCGGCCCATCCAAAACCGAGATTACTAAACAACTGCGGCGACGCAAGCGGAAGGAAGGCTCCGAATGAGTTTCGCCCCAAGGACGCAGCTGACAATGCCGAAGCAGCGTATTTTTCGTATGCGTCCGTCAGGTAGTTCACAACACCCATGTAAATCGCGTAGATTCCAATGCCAGCAGCTGTGATTCCAATCGTGGGAACAATCCAGTGGACGTCGGGCTGACTGGCCCAGCCATACCAGAACAGGCCGGCGGTGAACAGTAAGCTACCGGGGATGGAAGTGTACAGTCTAGCCTCAGGAATGGGACGGCCGGGCCTCTCGGTATTTCGCTGCGCAGAACGCAGGTAGAGCCAGTCCTGGAAGGGATTGATGGCAGTGGCGATGACGGCCCCGACGGAGATGGCTAGCTGAACCAGACCGGTGGCCAATACGCCCCAGCCATAGTTGGTGCTGTATGTTTGGACCACGCTGGAGAAGAACAGATAGAGGATACCCCAGGCGAAACTGATCCACAGCGTGAAAAACTGAACGACTGGTTCGGAAACTAACATCCGGGCGGGACGGCCGAAGGAGATTTTGAGGAGACGCCACGTACTCGGGGCGTTCAGCTCGGCAGCTGCGTAGACGTGCCGGCCGGTCTCCTTGCGGATTTTGCGGGCTCGTCGCTTGAGAATCACGTCTGGACGGGTCTCGCGGAGGATGAGCCAGAAAATGGGGATGAGGGCGGCGTTGTAGATAATCTGGACGTAGAAGATCCTGTTGTCATACATTAGCGGTCGTTCGTCCATAGCGGGTTTAGTTTCTTACCATCTCCATGGATCGTCCTTGTGAATCTGCACAATGGCAGAGCCGATAAATGGGCCCAAGGCAATTCCGATCACACTTGTAAACCCGAACAGAGACATGGGGAGACTGCGAGCTTTGCCGCCTTTCCACACATCACTGATACTCCCTCCGACGATGTTGATCGAGACAGACGACGCACCACCGCCAAAGAAGCGAGTTACTATAATTGTAGCAAAATTTTGGGCGAAAGCTGATCCGAATAGCGTAGCGACCAGAATAATATACGAGACGAAGTACCCAGGCATGCGACCGGAGGATTCGGTGAGAGGCACGAAGATCAACGGCCAAAAGGCCGCACCCATGTTCCAGGAGGTAGTAGCCCAGTAGAGGTTAGGGAACGGAGAGTTCTGGACATGCCATTCTTTTTCCATCCAGTTATTCCCCGATCCATACGTTCCGGCTGGCAGACCAGTCAGGATAGAACTATAGAGTCAGCATCTTGCCCGTCTGTGCCGAATTGAGCACAATTGCAAACTCACATGAAGCAGACCGTCAAGGTAAGTAGCCATTTGTACTTGGGACTCCAATTGAATCTAAATCTCTTAGCTGACGTTTCTTGACTTCCCTTCTCACTTACGGATTATCAGGGTCATCAGGCCCATCCCAACTGTGAATCTCGATATCTGTGCTATCCCGTATCTCGCCACTAATGTCCTCGATACCAAGATATCCTTTAATTCTGAAAAGAGTCAGTATCTCAACACTATTCCGACTGCATCAAACCAACCTGTCCGTCAGACTTTTTTTTGGCAGTTGGGTGTTCGTCGCAGAGTTTGCGGGCCTTGCGTCATTGACGGGTTGTGACGAACCCCCATTACGGGCCTCTGGTTCTGCCATCTCGAAGCCAATTCACATTCAATGAGACTATAAACCCCCAATGGTGTAGGGATGAAGAAACACTTATGAATTGAGAAAACAAAAAGAAATGCAAGACGAAAAAAAAAAAATTTAAAAATCTATGCTCATCGTCAAGTGATCATGACCATTGTACAACCGCTTCGGCATGCCGAGAACTCCGCCCGAGACGGCGGATCAGGGCTGCAATTGGCTCTGGCCCGCCCTATGCCGTCATCGACTGGGACAGATCGATGGCAAAGTCTCAGGTTGGCTGATCCAATTCTCGGGGATTTGATCATCTTGGGTTCTTACGTCCTGTGGCGCGAGTTAATCTCTCCAGGCGATCCGATTGTGCCCCTGTGAGTAGTAAGCAGTGTTCTTTCATTGCCACGGATTATTCATACGGATGGCTTATTCCGTTTACATGACTGCCTTAAATCCGTGTATACCCACAGCTCTGAGCAGTTAGACTGGAGGTTGGCAGGTATACGTGTTGAACCTTGTTCGATCAATTCCTGTACTCTTTACAATGTAACTAGAAGAATAGCAAATGGATCGTTATGGTTGGACACTTTTGGAAGCTTAGCCACTCGAAATGCGCAGTGCTCAATAGAAAATTATATTAAGGTGATGCACTCTGCAGTAGTTATTAGACTAGACAGTATAAAAGAGTCCGTACTATATTACTTGGTATAAAAGATATCTTTCAAATCGGACGCTGTATGTAGGGCTGGCTAGCAAAATTACTTGCGCTGTGCTTGCTGAACTGGGATAAAAGCTACGCAGCATGACATAGAGGCACAGGTATTGTGATCCAGTTATGAGGTGCGCAAGTGCCCTTTCCAACTTTGGGAATCAATCTGTATACAGGTCTCCTAAGACCATTTCCTTGCGAGCAGCAAGTCAACATGATCTATCCTTGCTTTATATTGTAATCGATATGTTTATATATGATCGCTTAGCTAGCGCCGGCGCTTGTGATAATCATTATATGCATATTCCTAAGCTATGGAGTTTTTATTGGCTCTTCCGACCCGGGTAGCTTCTATTCACATGGCGTACAAGTAATATACGAATATCTCATATTTTGACCTAATCCTGTTTGGTCGCTACTTAAGCTTCTTGTGACTTGACCTGATAAGACCAGACGGCCTCCTTGCTCACAATGGACGCATTGAAACTCCTAGCAGTGATAAAATTACAGTCAGTAGTTGGTTATATGTATACAGAATAATCAACTAATAGTAGATGTTTGTAAAATGATATGAATACTCCTGGTGGCCGGGGTTAGCAAGTTGTGCGACAAATGACATCATCATCCTCAGCAGCCATATAAACAGGAGATGTGCAGCCTATGTCTTTCACACATACAACTTACGTATTTACATTATCAATTATTGGAAACTTAGGCAGAGAATATGCAACCCCTAGTCAACGAACACGCGCTCATCCGCGGCACACGAATCGCCTATGGCATCTATGGAGAAGAAACCGGAGAACCCGTCGTCTTACTACACGGGACACCGTCCAGCTCTCTCATCTGGCGAAAGGTTCTGCCTCATCTAACAAGCGCCCATTACAGAGTCCATGTCTTTGACTGGCTCGGCTACGGGCTCTCCGAACGTCCCTGGGATCCATCCATCGATACCTCGATTTCGGGCCAGGTGCCAATCCTGGAGGGTCTACTGGCGCACTGGGGTCTGGAAACAACCCATATCGTAGCCCATGATATTGGCGGAGGGATTGCGCAGCGCTTTGCCATTTTTTCGCCGCAGAGGATTCGTTCCCTTACGCTTGTTGATGTGGTCAGCTTCGACAGTTATCCGTCTGCGAGAACGAAGAAGCAGATGGAGAACGGGCTGGAGGCCCTGATTCGGGCGCCTGATGCGAAACATCGCGAGCATTACCGGGATTGGTTGCTGTCTGCTGTGCAGAAACGCGAGCAGTTCGAGAGTTCGAGTCTCGAAACCTTTCTGGGATATATATCTGGCCCCGTCGGGCAGGCAAGTCTCTACCAGCATCAGGTTCGGTTCTATGATCCGAAACATACGCTGGAAATTGCCGCTAGGTTGGGTGAGCTGGGGAAATTGCCTGTTAAACTGATCTGGGGTGCGAATGACGGGTGGCAGGTTCCTGATTGGGCGCATAAATTGCATGAATCTATTCCTGGCTCACAGGTCGGATTAATCGAGGATAGCGGGCACTTTTCTCCAGAGGACCAGCCAGAAAAGCTTGGGGAGTTACTGGTCACGTTTCTGAAGGAGCGTTGATAGTTGCCTTGGTTGAGGGCAATTGCTTCTGTCATTTACCGATTAATCCGCTGATCCGATCACCAAATAGTCTTCACATCCCAACCCTTGACCCGCACGCGGACCCAAAGAAAGCACGCAAAAGACGCCACATAGCTCAGTCCAGTGAACAAGATCACACCCCAGAAGCCTCTCCTTCCCCCCTCAGTAGCCGTGATCAAGCTCCCCGCAATCGGAATGCCCGTCAAACATCCGATACTGGCAACTGTATACGCACTCGCATAGTACCTCCCGTAGTCTTGAGTGTCGCACAGCTGCCCCAGACACACAGGCATCAGGCTGATATTCGAACCGCTCGCAAACCCAAACACAATCACAAACATGATCATTAGCGCCTTACTCGGCGCCGTTCCCGCTAATGCGTCCGGTAGCCATAGCCCAATCACAGCAGCCAGGCAGACGAGATTCGATACGATCATGGTGTTATACCGGCCGCTTTTATCCGCTACGTAGCCGATAAAATATCGTCCAAAGCAGGATACTGCGTTTAAGATGGCGAGGAGCTGGTACGCGAACGCTGCAGCGCCACTTACGGCCTCGGCGTTTGAGAGGCCCTGCCGCGTAAGATAGTAGCTGGGAACGTAGGTGACGGGGACGAAATACGCCCATTCGATAAGGAACACTCCGGCAGTGGTTACTGCCATCGCGCCGGTGCCGTCCCAGAAGATACGCGGATCAGGCAGCATATCGCGCCATGAAGTTGCGGCGCCTTTCTTGGGCGGGAGACGACTTCTGCAGAGGAGAACGCTTATTACGCAGAGGAAGAGAAGCACAAAGCCTACGATGCGGGTTGCCCAGGCCCAGCCCACTTTTGGGAGCAGGGATTGCATCATGAGGGGGAAGAGGACGCCGCCGAATCCGCTGCCGGTGAACGCGAAGCCGGATGCTTCACCGCGGCGTTTATCGAACCAGTGGGATATGGCGCCCATTGCTGGGGTGAAGAGAAACGAGTTGCCGATACCGCTCAGGATGGAGAAGGCGAGGATAAATTGGTAGTACTCTTTATCCTAGCATGTTAGCAACTTCACTGGAATTGATGGTGAGAAGCCAACCTGTGCATAAACCTAATGTAAACGTTCCCACTAGCAGAAAGACGCTCCCTATCAAGATGAGCTCCCTAGGGCCCCTGGCGTCAAATATTGGACCAACCTGTAAGCCGCAGAAGTAGGAAACGAAGACATAAATGCCGAATATCCACCCCGTAGAGTCCGCGGAGGTGTCTGCCAGCAGAGTCGTCGAAACATATGCCTCCAGTACACCCACCGAGTTCACAACACCGAGGCCCGCGGTCATGCAGCACCAAGATCCCAGCGCGACTGTCCAGGCTGCGATACCTCCTTCCGGGTAGCTGATTATTTCATCCTGAGATGCATGGACCGGTTGTGTCAAAGGCTTCTCCGAGCACTGCGATGGCTTCTCAGATGAGACCTGTGGGCCGTTCATTTCGAGAACGGTTGACACGAGTATACTGGAGAATAAAATTAACAGGAGATAATTGAGGAAAAGAATAAAAACGAACAACGAGTCTAAGACAGTGCAAGGAGGGGCAACGCCAAGTGTTGCAAGATCATGAGTAAGAAGAGCTGCGCAATATTGCATCAGAGTGATTGGTGGGAAGGCGTCCATCAAAGGACTGGACTCTATTGTTATAGTGGTCAGCCTAATCTACGTCAGAGCAAAAGTACCTGAGTGATTCCTGATAATCCCTGTACGGATCTAACGAATCTAACTGATCAAGGTAGTCTACCACTGTCGATCCATGCAACCAGATGGCACTAAAGAGTCCTTATATAATTGCGTTGACAGAGGTGGCTGGCCTTCCCCGCACACATATTGAATTCCAGATTCTCGCAATAATCTTTGTAGGTTAAAATTATCATCCTTGCTATTTACATATGAAGAATCACGGGTTGCTCTATTTGGCCATTACCTAACGTCGTTCAGACACCTGGAAAACCACAGACTTGTCCCCGGTCTCCTGCCACAATTTCACCACAAAATCGCCCGAGTATTCTCTGGCCTTCTGGAACTGCTCCCGGGTGTATTTAAGGCAACTATTAGTTAGTACGTACTTCTTGTGCCCATTGACGCGGACCGGAGCAAGCGTGGTGGCTACATTCACGCTTCCAATCTCGGTCTGCAGGGGCAACAGGTAAAAATCATGCTTTCTGGCTGCAGATGCTGCAGATCCCGAGGCTGCGGCAGCACCATCCGATCCTGACTCAAAGCATTCGCCAACCAGGCCTGAGAAACGATTCATTTCCGGATGCTGATAGAATTGTTCGATGAGGCCCGGATCAGCACCGCCGCCAAAAACCTGCATTTCTGAAAGCAGAATGTCGCCCGGCCGGGTGATGCTCTTCAACATCGGTCCAATTCGAGCAGGCAGGTCATTACCCTCCTGGAAACCAAGGTTGGTCACAACGGTGACTAGGTTCTCAGAAGAGGCAGTTTCGTCTTTAGGCTTTGGGAAACCGGCTACGGAGCATTTGTAAAAATCCTCGACCCAGTAGCTGAATTTTTCTTCTCCGATTACAGGTACCAAAGCCTTACGCATGGTCTGCTCGGATTCGGGATTGATATCGATGCCCACGTACTGGCGAAGCCTGACGCCCGCAGCTAGGAGTCGCTCGAGGATGGCCCGTGATTTCCAAGGCTCGGGGCCCAGCTCAACATAGCGGATTGGGCGGTTGTCGGCGAGCATGGCAATTTCATCCGCAGCCTGAAGCAGAGCATCGCGGAAGGATGGCCCTAGCTTTCCAGCGCAGGTGCGCGGATCTTCCAGTGCCAGGCGGTTAAGGGTGGCCATGGTGTTGAATATGGCAGCCAGATTCTGCTCCTGGTTGGTGTTCTGTTTGAATCCATGGGGCTGGTATTTGGACGAGTTATCAAGCACAATCAGCTGCTCTGGTTGGATGCTGCTCTGAGAAATGAGCGCATGCGCAACCAGATCATTGAACGCTGGAAGTGTGGTGACAGTCATCTTGATAGCTGAATTGTTCAAAATGGTAGATAAGTACACTGGTTAATGTGTCAGTCATTCGAGAGCCTGCGGTGCGGACTGAAACCATCCCCATATTTATAGTTCGTGATTAAGGCCATTACTCAATCTCACTTTCTCAAGAAGACACATCCGTCCTCCTCGATCCTGGGCTGTTTGTATCCATGAACATCATTCTTTCGTCAGTCGTGGTTGTGTTCGCTGCAACATCAAAAATAGCTGCGAGAACGGCACCAATCTAGCTGTATCAGGACATCCCGAGCCTGGTATTTCAGCGATAGACCCCAAAAGACGGCCGCGCCGGCTCCATCTAAGACACAAGTATTAGCTAAGTCCTCGTATTACTCACACTGATTATATGAGATCGTCTCTTGAGCATATGCTGGACGACCAATCATGCTTTCGCTGATTGCAGCGAAGGAAGTCTCCATCTTGGGGTCTGGAGGCACATTGCTAGGATTTGAATCCTCCAAGCCTCAATCGGGACACCTATTGGGAGATTGTGGACACATTGACGCTTGATGCAGAGTTAATATACGTATGTGCAGCGAGCTCGCGGAAACAGATTGCTGTGACGATAGACGTGACAATGGGTAGCCTTGGTAGTCTCCAGCCTATGAAAGGTGATGTACGTGAACATTGCGACACATGCTAATGCAGTATACAAGCCAGTTATCTCTAGCCTCGAGACTTCGGCTACACGTAAGCATAAGCTGATCTTCCTGCAGTCATGTTATGCAGCAGTAACCTGTTTGCAGATACAAGGATATATAAGCCACAGCGGATGTCCTTTTGCATATTCGACATGGTGAACCAGGGGTAGCATCTCCTAGCTGCAGGCCGAGGAATTTAATGAGCTCCAAGCAGGTTTATAAATGGTTGATATTACCCGGCTGAATCAGTAGAAGACACATCGGTACGTCAGCCGAGATTCTTCCTATGTCTAGCGTCGCGAGATCCAGTTTGAAGCAGGGGTACAATACACGGGAGAACGGCCCGCCAATGGATGGCCTGCCGATCCTGTCGATCAGCCGGGATCATGGGCTGTTTATTTTGGAGATCGCTTCAGTGCCAAGGAGCTTGTAATCAGTCCACGTATTCAATTTGGGGAAATCAGATATGCCGCAAGTCACCATCGTTATCCTGTTCATCCTGTTCACCCTGTTCACCCGTAATGGAGAGGCCGCAACTCGACGAAATGGTTAGCTCATTAAGGTACCTACACAGAGATTTTCGAGCTCTCACAAACCGGCATTTAGGAAACAAGTGAGCAGCGCGCCAAGTCAGGATAATCTTGCCGGATTGTTCCAGTAGAGCATTGCTCGGTGGAAACTGCGAGTCTGCGACAGACGGAGTATAAGCTATGTTCTGCGACAACTTCTAGTGTGTGCAGCATACAGCTAAAGGATAATTTCAATATCCCAATCTGCATGACAGCTTCTTTAACGCAAGCGGTTTTTGTAACAATCATGGCCCTCAATGTGAGGTAGTGCCAGGTGTGCCTTAATCTTTCCGATATTGCCCACTGCAGCCTTCTGATTGAGAGCCTCTTGGTAATCTATACGGAGCCTCGTCGAACAGAATGCGCTCCAAGGTAAGCCCTGTGTCAGACATGCACATTCATCACAGTGCTCACTAGGCTGTCGTGGACATTGTGAGGCGCTAGTCCCGATATTACACAGGCCATAAGTCTTGCCCAAACCGCCCCTTAGAGACCACTCTCGTGAAGCGAGATCCAAACTGCACTTCAGCTGGAGAGACCAGCTAGCTAATTGTCAAGGGTGCCCATAGCTATGGTACGCTTCATGGGCTACTGCCGTTCACTACTTTTGGATATGTTACCGGCCCCACGTTTCCTGGCTATCAACAATCCTCTTACCAGGCGGTGTAACGGACAAACGAAGCTTGCAGATCAATATACTAGAGCAGTCGCTTTGATGACCTTAAAAATCATTGTGACACTCCTTTCTCTGTCAAGGGGTGCTGCTGTCCATAAAAAGCTGCATGGCATTATTACCCCTTGACAAAATGAATGGACAACGATCTTGTGCGGCTGCCCTCGCTGCCAAGGCTGGAACTGACGGGGCCATCTTACTCGGCTGGAAGTCCGTGCGGCTGTGTGTGGCTGAGCCAGCTGCTCCCATCGTGGACTTTCAATAGGCTGCTGAATATGCGCCGTAAGTATGTGCCCATTGGCTTTCCTTCCAAGCTTGGCGGCAAGTCGCACTGCTCGCAAATATCTAGCTCGTATGTTGCGGGCGGCAGTTGGTGCTAGGCGGTTTTTATAATGTGGATGCCTACACTCCAAGTAGCAGGCAGCTACAGGAAGGGCGAGCACACTGGAAGGCGATGTGAATCGTTGTATTACAGGCGAGCAAAGTGTTTTCTGATAGAATGACCACTTGCGAACGATTCTGAATAGGTGCTCCACTCAGGCCAATTGACTGGTATGACGATCTGAGCCGAGTCTTCACCCCTCTGGACTTGGGCTTTCGAGCCGAACCGGTTAGAAGTGACGTTTCGCACAAGCAGGATGACCCAATGCAGCAGGGTAGGAGAAATGTCCCCCACTGTCCCAGTCACATCGAGCATCTTTTGTGCTGGACTAGGAATTTTAGTGTATAGATGGCTAAGTAAAGGAGGCTTATATGTACTCCAGGGCTGTGGTGGTGTTGGACTTAAATTCCTCTAGCTTGACTAATTTAACATTATAATTTGATCTCAGAACCCAGCTGAGGAGAATGCGCATTGCACTAATACGTGTAACTTAGGTATAGCCTGATTTAAAAGTGAAGAAGCTTTTCTATTTTCAGCCCTGCAGCATTCCAGGCCTGATAGCAGGTTCTTTTCACTACGTGGCTATTAACTAGAGGTGTCTGGGTGCTTAAAATAACATGTGTGGAAGTAAGCAGCAGAGGTTTAGGCAGGATCAAGAATAATGCCCTTAACATGGAGGAATAATGTCAGTAATTAGAAGTTATGTGGCATTTTGTACATGGACCTGAAAGATTACTAACACCTTGCTTTGTGATTCGGGCATTCCTAACCTTAATTCTAATCTTAATTTCAACCTCTCTTCCAGTTGTCTAATTAGTTTATCCCTACCATCCTTGTAAAGTAGCAGAGCAGGGAAACACATAATCAGTCTTTGCCAAAGGCTTGTGGCTGGGGGTGGTCGCAACCATAAAGGATAGTCAACTCCCATTAAGGGCTTCTGCTTCTAACATAATAAAATATGATTGCTCTTTTAGGGTCTGGTCTATGAATATATATTTAAGCTGAAGGATTTCGTATCTAGTATGACATATTTGGAACAGCTTTAGCTCTGGGCTCTATTCAGTAATTGTTATCACTTTAGGCCATTCCTGTTTAACTGCTAGCTGCCGGCCTTGGGTGATGAAGGAATGTGGCCTACCTCACTCTTAGATAGGAAGAATAATACAGCTGGATGTCTTGATGTACTACGGGTATTGAATTTACCTCCAAACCTCACGCCACAGAGTGGATGGGTTATTAATTATATGTGACTGTGAGAGCACCACACGATCCTCACCCCTATACTGATAAACCCTGTGAAGTCTTGGTACCTAAGCACTCATGGCCCCTGAGCACTTCTGGCCCTGTGACCCGCCTGACCCCATATGCCATAGACCTATGCGTTACGACCGGTGCAATAAAGCGTCTTTTGAAGGGCCTTCCCCGATGTCTGGACGCCCGAGTATCCAAAATCCTCTGGTGTCAGAATCTCTTGGTAGCTGAACCTTTTATTGTCCGAACCCCAATAGTGTCTGGATAGCTGGAGTCTAGCTTCCTGGCGGACTGTGGCCCATGCTTTGCCCTTTTTGAAAGCAATGAGATAGTTGTAACGGATTTCGCAGGGCTCTGGGCAGCAGGCCAGGATCTGAAGCTAGTGCTTTCTGGCCCGAGGTACGCATACCCGTGATGCAGCAAGGCCAGTGGATTACTTTTTACAACGTATCGACCGTTTACCATAGCATAGCAGATAGACACCAAGAGGGTTCAGACGCCGAAATTTATGGATCCCAAAGGGTTCAGAAACAGGGGGGGTTCAGACATTAAAGTGTCCAGGAAACAGAAGAGTCTGGACTAAAGCGTTTAGACACCAAGGGCGTTTAGACGCCGAAGTGTTCATACTTCGGTTTTTGACTCTGTTGATGTCAATTTAGTGGGCCGGCCCAGTTGTGGATTGGTTACATTAACGTAATC